>NW_023503296.1:1150050-1750050 GCF_014529535.1 Bradysia coprophila | reverse complement strand
AATTCCCAAAAATTCTTAAGTTCTTCTTTGGAACGCTATATTTTCAGGAAGTATGCAGTTAGTTAACTAAGAGGTAGAAGTTGCTCTAAGCCAAATATCAGATATCCGAAAAAGCGAAAGTCCAGTTATAATAACCTCCCACATAAAGAAACAGAAAAAAACGAAGAAAAACCATTTTCGACTGAGCCCAAAATTTAAATTTGAAAGGGTGAAATTATCTTAAAAATGATACTGTAACAACGTTAGTTCGTTGTTATTCCCGTTGATTTAATACGATAATGTTGTAAAAAAAAAAAAATCTAGTTCATTGTGTCGATAAAAGTTCATGATCCGTGTTACATTTTCTATAGACAACGATCAAAACTGTAGCTACAAACATTTTTTTTTTTTGACATCATATAGAGATAAACAGATAAATTAACTCAATTATCCATTCGCTCTAGTTCAGTGGGGTATAATAAAGAATAACAAATTAATTCGACCAATATCCATCTCCTACAACAATAATTTCGCGTTTGCAAAAATATTTTTTCGGTAATTTCATATCCGAGATGGAAAAAAAAACCGATTGCTCGAATTACGATATTATAGCTGTATAATTATCTGAATCAAATGTAAACAAAAAAGGTATTATTTTCATTCATGAATTTCAAAATCTAAATAATTTGTTGATGTATCTTATATGTATCTACCTATCCACTTAGACAACATTATAACAATAAAAATTACATTCATTCATGATCGTTCGAATCATGTACGAAACTACGTTTACTTTTTTTTTGCTTATAGCCAAAGCGATTCGTATGGAGTTATGTGTATCATGTTCACACAAAAAATTATTCAAAATATCCGGTCCAAACTGATGTCAAAAAGGTAAGTAAATTTCATTCTTTCTTTTACAAATCGTTTTGTGTGTGTTAACTTTCTGAAACTGATGCCGTGAACACAAAACATTTTGGAAATTACGATTCGGTAAAATCTGTGTTTAGTGTAAAATTTCGCTTTTCACGAGCTAGCCCAGCTAGCCTTTCACAGGCGGCAAGCTTATGTGATATGGGACTTAGGATAGTTACAGAATCTAATACTTAGTTTGTTCTAAATATTTTTTAACTCAGACTAAATCTATTACTTCATTTGTTTTAACTTTAAATCTTGTTATATAAAAGGCTGTTAGTCCTCAATATTTATTTTCATCGTCACTATCAATAGCAGATGACTAGTTAAAATAAGTGTTAGTAATTTTACATCTTCTTCCATTCAATCTTATTTTTTTCATAAAAGAGTCAAGTGACGTCGCAAAATGTTCACTTTTTCGTATGCATCATTTTAATGGTACACTTGATGCACTAGTGACAAAAAGGATTTCCATATAACTTTTTGTCATTAGGGAAAAAACGTTGTGAAACTGGCTGTTTGTCACACAATGTGGTTATGAAGCAGGCTATGCTCGTTTAATAACTTCACAACTAGTCTTAAAAACAATCTCTGTTCCCAACTTCTATAATTATTATTTATCCGAGCGCTAGCTTCGAAATTGATTGAATCAATTACACTTTTAGTACCGTCTTGAGCTTCTGGGCGCCATACGGCATATTAAGGCATCAGTGTACCTACCTATTGAAGGAATAGTTGAATTTGTTGCTAAACGTATAAGCCCAGATGCGTTAAAATGTGTTTTAGACATTTTTAAAGGATTGAATAAATAAATAAAAATCCATATTTTTGACTGTGTGCCCTTACAAAGCAAAGAATTGCTCTATGTTCCTGCTCATGAGAATTTCCTATCGCCTAATGTATAAGCCTAGACGCCCCGGAATCAGTTAAAAAATTAATCCAACAAGAAAGAATTTTAATGAGATTCTGATTCAGATACGAAGTCGTCATGGTTCTGACTCAATGTGTAAAAACACGTTATCCATCTATTCGCAGTCTAAACCATTTTTGCATTGATCTACAGTGATTCACAACTTGCTCTTCTGACTATTGAAGGGTGTTAGACTTTTAAGTACAAAATACGAAACAACTACGTTGATATGTCTAATTCTCAAATTTTTGTTTCATGTCGTTGTGAAACTTCGAAGCGAAAGACTGAATTAAAATACTCGATTTTATAAAATAACAGAACTTACGCGCCAGTACCAAAACATCACAATGTAAATATATATTGATTCATTTCATTAAGTACTTCATTAACTCATACAATGTATTTTGAGAATAGAAAAAAATGTAAAAAATAATTGTCTATTCACATTTTTCATCGCTTAGCCCAAAGAATAGATGAATTTTTTAACGTCTCTTTTGAAATGGTATTGTTGCAATTAACTGTTTCTAAGAGTGACAAAAACAGATTTCATGCTGATTTTGTACGTGACAAAATATATTTCTTTTGATTAATTGGCACAGACAAAGTATATGAATATCACCAGCAACACATGCCTTGGCATTTCTTTAATAATAAATGAAGATATCTCTCGCAGCTTTTTGTTCTGATTTATTGTGTATGACCTTATGATGTGTACTGTATTTTATACAGGTGCGCGAAAAATAGCGTGATGTCTTCAGATCGTTATTTTTTCATACATATTCAGATTACGTCACTCCATACTGGCCACCAATTACACATTTTACACACATAGAAATACTTAAAACTAATAAAGAAATTTGGTCGACGACTAGAATTAAGTTGAATCTTGTGAGGTATATTAATACGAATCAAATCACATATTATAATATATGTCCACAACTATTCTTCAAGTTCTCGAATGAGTAAGTGAGGCTCAAGTATATTTACTTTTTATTTAAATTTTAATGGACAGAAATTCATCAATTCGTTTTACCGATGAGGAAATTACACTCATAATAATTTTATATTTTCATAAAATAAATTCTCCTATTGACATAGATTTAAAAGTGCATGCAATTACGCACTTAACTTATACGCACAATAAGTGATTATTACATTGATTGTCGGTTGACAAATTTGTTTTTTTTTTCGTCGTTCTTATGAATATCGTCTTTTGTAAGTTGAGTTTAAATTTCATTCAAGGAACTTATTTTATGCAAAGTACTCAGTTCGGTAAGCATAACAATAGATTTCTTTGATTGGTAAACTTTTACGAATCTCCATGAAAGTTTCAAATATTTCTTAGAATTTTGATTGATTTCATCGACACAATTTTTCAAATAGTGCTTAAAAACTACAAAGAATGGTATGAACGGTATGGTGGCCCTTCTATATTCATTTATGTTTAGTTGGCACTTCAAATACAACCTATTTTATTGAATACGTTCCATTGCGCGCTCTGGTTCACACGACATTCATTTTTGTCAATCATATTCAATATTCTCAAAAAGATTGAGTAGGTAGGTCTACAACAAGTATAGTTACAAATCGCCAGCAAGTTCTAAAATTGAATCAAACGTTTAAGATTAAGAGGAGATACAAAGAGGAAATAAAAAAAAGACGAGACACAAGCATATTAACATGCTTTTGTTTCACCTAGGATCGATAACTATCGATAACTGGGCTTATTTATTAGTCCTACTAGCCTAGTAGGACTAGAGAAAACAAGAGAATTAGCATTGTATTAGAATTAGCTCAATCAGAATATGTAAAATCCATCACACATTTCTGGAAGGAAATAAAAAGTCAAGTTTTCGTGGGATTATTAACCTCGTCTTCGTCACGCCACTAATAATAGAACCCACATCTCACGAAAACTCGACTTTTCATACCTAAAATAGCTATTACATTGAGATACGAAATTGATTCCCTGTATTATCGGATTTACTGCTTGCACACCGCACACCGCACGCCTAGACTGAGAGAAACAACCAAAGACATGAGTTACTTGCTAACTATTTTGAGATGAGTGTATTTAAGTAATGAAGTAATAGATTTTGTGAGAATCTAATGGAAATATTTATTAATATATTACTTCCGTGGTTCCAAGTTGTGTATTTGATAAGTGGGGTGTTACTGCCCGATCCGGGGGATAATAGATTTTGTGACAATCTAAATGAAATATTTAAATCAAGTTATAAACTCGATAACAGCTATGTTGGTAATATATTTGTCGTCTTCAGCAGGTATTGTTGTGATAGGTTGGTGCATGAAATTAAACCGATTTTTCCATTAAATTTAGCCCCTACTCCGAAAATTATCCCACATTTTTAAATCGAATCGATTCTTTTCTCAAACCAGTAAACCACAAAAGCTTACCAACATTTTTATTATTCTATTATAAAGTATATCAATCACCTAAGCGATTTAAACGAAAATAATCTCGTTTTAAATGTGTCATGAATGCAAGTTTTATTATTCAAGATCACTATGTCACTTTTGTTATCATTGCGGTCAAAATTTGTAGTTTACTGAAGAAAAGATGATTTTTTTTTGTTTAAAACATGAAATGGAAAGAAACGTTTTCGCTGGATACATTATATTGTTAACATTCTGAACCTCAACGTTTTCGTAGGCATTAGTCGGGCAATTTAAATTGGGTTACTTTTTTTTCGATTTTACGTTTTTCATAAAGCCAAAATGTTTCTCGAACTTTTACCGAAGGTAACAAAACACGTTAACATGAAACTAAATGTTATTTTATGAGTGAATTTCGCGTGCAATTTACATTAAGTATTTAAAATGTAAATAAAATATTTGTTTCATGTCTTCGAGATCTGAATTGAATAATTCTCTTTTTTGGTTTATTATAATTAAATTTTCAGCAATATTTTTCTGCTTTTGAATATAAATGTTGTAATTATCTTCGTTTCAGATGAGTTTTTTCTTTCTGAACAGCAAAATTCTTCTTTTCGTTGTAAATGTTTAAAACGAATTTCTTTAATTTCACATAAAAGTTTTATGGGTTCAATTATATGCGCCGATCAGAAGCGGTCTGGAGACAGTCTTAAGCTACCGATCGATGGTATACATTCGCAAATCGTTGTAATAAACACGAATAATGTTAAGTGATTGAAATTTCATTGCTATTTTGCCCACTCCTGCTTCTCTGTTTTGAGAGCAAACTGTTTTTATGCAACTTAAATTTAACCAAGGAAGATCTTGAGTAACGAATCACACGAAAGAATTTTTATCTGGGTCAATTACTATAATTTTCGAAGATACAAATTTATCGAATTATTGTAAATCGATGCCTATTGACTATATTGTATGATGGCTATCGAATCGTCTTTTTTTATTGTCATAACTGTACCATTGGTTTTCACGTGGAATAGACGCTCTTGATAAAACTAATCAAACGAAATGAGACAATTTCAATTTAAAATTGTCATAAACTTGCCGATGCTGTCTTCATTTTCAGCTAAATACGAATTTAAATTGAATCACTTACCAATATATACATTTTACTTTTAAATTAACATATCACACAGTGGCCACTCCCACTGAAAGGTGATGCAGGTGCAAGCGCGAATGTGATTTTGTAGAAAGTATAAACGCTGCAGAGAACCAAAATACAGAACTCTTCTTGCAATAATGCGACAACAGCTATTATATCGTCTTGCGTTGGTTGTGGATCGTTTGTATGATATATGTAGTACAGATGCTATGGTAGCAATAATCATCACTTTTTACAAAGTGAAACTGAGCGCAGCAGGGAATACAAAGTATAGAAGAAGCTGGAAAGAAATTACAAATTTCTCATGTCCTTACAAAATGCTTGTTTCAACAACATTTTTAATAGGCCATCCACTGTGTTTCAGAATTTTAATTACTTACTCGCATTGTGCATGCATGAACAATATTTTTGGAACGCATCTTCAGTAATACTTCGATTATATGTTGAGTGTTGAACGTATGTACAAATTTTCTAATGATTAGAATAGGTTACAGTTACAGCAATCGCGATATTGGATGGACAAATTCCTCACTTCATTTGACAGTGTTACGACATTTTTTTCATGAAAACTTAAAACCAAAAATGTTTCAACTTCGTGTCTGTTTAAAATAAAGATTGGTAGAACTTGCGTCACAATCCGTGACACCACTGAGATGTAATGAGTATTATCTCTTTAAAATAACAAATGCAAAGAATACAGAACTAATTATGGTGACTATGAATCAATGAAATGTGTCTCGTATCTACTTCGTTCAACCGTTATTCTCATTTTATCGATTTTTGTTAACTAGATGAAACAAAGATAGACAAAAGAGTGATTTAATTGTATCATGAAAAATTTTATAGGTCGCTAAATGTAACGTTTTTTTTTTGTTTCATTTGAATATATTTCTTATTGGAAAGTAATGCGTGAGTGACTTTAAGTCATTTGGGTTTGGACATTATCCCTTTTTTTATACAATTGCTTGCGTTAACAGATCGGTGATTCTTCTGTGAACTCATGACAGTTAAATTTTTAAGCAAGACATTGGTCATGTCCTACTATTTTTCGCGGCTAACTTTCGAGTTAAGTAAATATGTTTGCATCGACTGTTTCGACTGGCTAATGCAACTGCGTCTGTTCATAATTTATAAGCTATAAATAAATAGGTTTGCATCGGGTACGAATAGTGTCACTATTCTTGTACATGTAATTCGTATATCGCGAGCGGAGCGATCTTTGTTTGTCTTCTAGAATTGTGACCCTTCGAGAGAAACAGATTCCTAAGATATATAATATAGATAGTAATCCTTAAGACTTATAAGAAAATTTTGGTCAAAATTTTAACTAGTGAAGAATGCCTTTCATTTTTTGTGTCCTGGAATTCTGCTTCAAAACTTTAAAACACGATACAGTCGGAGAAAAATAGATTTCGGGATTTTAACAGACATTATCGTTTTCGTCGTTTTTCTGTATTCTATCATTTCGCATGTTATTTCAAATGGCAATTAATAGAATTAGAGAAATGATGATATCTCTAAGAAACCTATATTTCTCCGACTGTAGGCTTTTCGACTTGAAATGATTTATTTATATTTTTTTAGTTCGGAACACATTTGAGATTTTTAAGAGTTCTAAAAGTCATCGATGTTCCCAGTCAATAAAGTGTTTTTAGGTTATAATATTTTGGTAGAAAATTTACAAATCCCTTAGCGAATTCAAATTTAACGCCAAAATGTCATAGACGGGGAAACACTTAATTCACTGGGAACATCGATGACTTTTAAAACTCTGATAAATCTAAAATTGTTTTTTTTTTTAAGATGAACACACTGTAAGAAAATTAGTGAATTATAAATTAAATATTTCATCCAACCCTTTTCCATCGGGGAACGTTCCCATAACAGATGCTGCATTGCGACTTTTCAAATTTTGAATTCGATAAATGGCGCAAAATTGTAAAGTTCACGTGGCACTCAAAAGTCTGAAGGCGACACTGCTTCATATTGATCCTTTATCGAATTCAAATTTTGCGCCAGAATATCACTGCGAATCACTTAATTGGCTAGGAACATCGATTACTTTTAAAACTCTCATAAATCTAAAATTGTTTTTTCTAGGAGGTGAACAAACTGTTAAAAGCTATTTTGCACGCACAAATTTTCATTTTGTATTTTATGTAATTTTAGACAGGACTACTGAATTAACATGACTTAAAATAATCTCTGAGGAAAGTAAGTCGTATAACTGATATCTCACCTAAATCTAGGATAGACATATGTTCACAAATTCATCGTATTTAGGTTAGGTAATATCAACGCACTTCAAGCATGAGTGATACTTTAAATAGAGTACAAAAAAGGACAGTGTTTCAACAAATTTTTGCACTGTAAAAAAATGTGCAAGAATTTTTCATACAAAATAGTACTCTATTTGGCAGCTGTCACTCGATGTACTTTTGCTTGAAGTGCGTTGGTCATATACCTAATTCAGTGTGTACAAATTATAAAGGCTGTGTTGCCAATACGATACACTGGCTAGAAAAATTTCATTTGAAATTTTAGTCTGACACAGGAATCGAATCGGGTTCATTTTGTTGGAGAGACATTTCTTAATAATTCGCCTCACATTTATGAAGCGAAAATTACAAATTTACTAAGTAAATATTTCAAGGGTAACAAAAATGCATGCGCAACGGAACTTATTTGATGTACAATGCATTAAAATTAATCAAACAAATTCCACAAACTTCTTACACTAAAAAATAAATCATTGTACACCTAATATAAATATTTATAATGGCTAATGAACTATCTCGGGTGATGAAAATTGATTTCTCTAATAACAACACACAAAAATGTTCTATATTGTCTTGCAGTTTTGTACAGCATATACAATGTATGCATGCATATATATCTAGGCATATATGTTACTATAGGTATACCAACATGTAATAAATAAATCATTTTTAAAAATAAAATAAAAACAAGACCAACTCTCAGACCATTTTTTTAATGCTTTTTTACGAGATGTTGTAATACATCAACAAAAGACTGTCTATTTAGTCGTCTATAATATCGGATGCATGTCTTATAGTCTGATTTACATAATTTTATTAATGTATTTTGAGATAAATGTAATTTAATGGGATGTTGATCGATCTTATTCTCAGATAAAATTCAATATTACAATTTTTTCTATGAGTAATTATGATATTGCTGGCATAGTAATGATATGGGGAGGACCGTTGTGTTTCTGTGGGGAAATTTGACAGTTTGGGAACTATTTTTCAACGGATTATTTGTATCGATAAATTACTAACATGGTTATTGATTGAGTGTATTCTGTTATAAAATTGACATCACTAAATAGTGGAAGATCACAGGAATGCCGATAACGTTTCTGTTGTATATTACAGTTCGGTTTTGGGAGAAACTGTGTATTTAAATTAAGATGACTCAAAAGAATTATTTCTTCGCTGACACTATATAATCGAAATGATGACCAATAAAAGTCCGGCTGTAACAAATTATGTCCTCATTGTGTTTGTCATATTTGAGACAATTCCCCTGTCTGTCTGACAGAGGTTTTTCTATAATTTATGTTATTTTCAAGTCACTACTTTAATTGATTCAAATTTATTGCATTCTTGGTCTGGGTCCTGGATGACTTTAAAAACTTATCTTTACTCTGCGAGCAAGGAAGTAAAAAACTTTTAGTTTTTCGATTTGTTGACTATTTTCGGTGCAAACAGTTAAAAATTGAAGGCATATATCTGAGGGCAGTAAAAACACTCTTTTGGCAATAGAACGAGGAAGTATTGTACGAATATTCGCAACCATTGAAAGACGGACGCTCGTTTTGATTTTTATGAAATTCTTTGATTTATGCTGGATTGAAAGTTTAGTTGATTGACAACAATATTTAATAGATGTTCATGTTCTTAGTGGAGAATAAATAAACATAAAAACCTTTGGAAGTTAATAATGAATTGGTAGTGTAAATTTTCTCATCCACCATCAGGACTTATTCTCATTCAATGAAACAGGACCTATTTTTGGGAAATTGATTTCCTAAATTTGCTAAAATTTTCCGAAATTTGCCAAAATTTTCCAATGTTTGCTAAAGTTTGCTAGAATTTGCCATTAGCAAATTTGGCAAATTTCGGAAAATTTTGGAAAATCTTAGCAGATGTTGGTAAATCGTGGAAAATCGATTTTCCAAAAATAGGCCCTGTAATGAAAACCAGACCTCAGATCTGGGAGTGTCCATTAAAGACTTCTGTACTTTTTTAGTAGATTCGGTAGATAGCCCCTAAGTTGCGTTCCAAGCACACAAAATTATTCGGAATAAAATAGCTGCTTGAAGAACCGATTTTCCACGAAGATCCGGGCAACAGAATCATTGTTCTTAATTTCTCCAAAATTGGTCCAATTTTTTGCGAAGTGACTCTTCATTCTTCAATGAGTATTATTTATATAAATAGCCTCATCTGTATTTGTGTCGAAATTTGAGTCATTGCCTTGGTCATCGTTCAATAATTAATTAATAATTTGCCATTATATAGTATAGGAAGTCGTCACCTTTTTTCACGCTGCTAATTTCACACAAAATACGAAAAAATAACGTTAAAATCATAGACAACAACAATAGTTTTATTTGTTTATCATAAAAAAATAATTTAAGAAGTTCAATGGCTCTTTTATTATATTATTAACCCGTTCAGCAAATGCTCAACAATTTTGTTTATATATCAAATTCGCAGGTTCATAAATTTTATTGAATTTTTTCCATTTTTATATGGAACAACAAATGATTTTGCACCGAAAAAGATCACATTTATTATGTAACGTAATTTTACTTCTATAATAAAAAAAAACATTTGCAAAAAAACCGAAGAAATGGTGTACGAATAAGGTACTAATGAATTAATTTGGTGTATACGATTAACTGTTAATACACGATTTTCATGCACCTAAGACAATAATATAGTCCAAAAATCAAGTGAAAATTTAACCAACCATAAACATTTTTATATTATTATTATGTATATGAGGTGAACGATGTGCAAGATTAAGTTTTGTATTTACCTGATTACAAATTTTTGGATATGAAAATAATTGGGCTGGAATCGTGTTATAACGAAGAAAAAAATGAAATGTTTAATGAGGTTTAAGTTTTGATCTAAATTCACAACATTAAGATCTCAAGAAAAGAATAAGAACTGTTTCAAGGTGGGAATAATACAAAAAAATAATAATAATATTTAACTGAATCTATTTAGTACAAAATGGAATGCGGCTTTAATGCTTATTATTACCAGGTCATCAGTCATAGGTTCTGAGTTTTAAATGTTCCCATCAATCATACTCACAGTTTCACACAAATTTCCTCAAATAATTAAATAAAATAAAGTAAGGAAATTATTAAAGTCAGAAAGCAGATTTACTGTCTTCATGTTAAATGATGAAATGACGCAGAGTGTGATGAAGTTGATGTTCGAGGACGTCGCGGAACATTTTTGTCGCTATACCGATGTTTCTCAGGAGAGACAGAAGTATTTATTATTTCGTAGACAAATTAAAAATAAACCTGGTCAACGAATATTGTAAGAAGCAAAGGAGTCGCTAGCTTTAGGAATTGTCGGTCGAGGTGTAAACGACTTCGGGGATTCGTGTCACAAGAAGAAAGGATCCCGTAAAGTCCCGGAAATCAAGAGTACGGAAGTCATAGAAGAATCCTAATCTAAAAAAAATATGGAGCCGATGACTGTTCCGGAGTCCTGAGGACTTGTGCACAATGGCATTTTATCTGACTAAAATCTGTCGAGTAGCAAATTCATTATTTGTCTGTTGACATCGGCTTTGTTGCAGAGACATCTTTCGGTGAAATAGTGAATCGTTCTCTATCGGTAGAGTTGACATAGAATTGATCAAAAAGTGTTTTTATTTTGCTAAATTCAAATAGATGTGTTTTATGTTTAATGTAAGTTTGTTTGACAACTTATTGTGTTGTGTTCCTGACGATAAAAAAAGTAATTTATAAAAAAAAGTTATGTCACGTCCGAGGGGTGACTCACTTCTAGATTAAATGGATTAAATGGTATTAAATGGATTTAATGGATTAAGTGGATTAAATGGAATAGAAATTGGATTAAATGGATTAAATAGGAAAAAAGTTCATTTTACCAAATACAGTATAAGTCTTAAAAAGTGTTGATTTTGATCGAACCACGTACTACAACTCATACTACAATGTTAAAAATCGAAAAAATCCACTTTTAGGAGTTTTTGGTGTAAAGTGGATTAAATGGATTAAATAAATTTAATACCATTTTTAACAAAAAAAAAATTCATATACCTCACGAGTACTTAAACGAGCTGGGGATCGTGCAAATCTATTTTTCGCAATTACTTCACAAATTTTTCAGGTAAATTATTTCGGTAAAACTAAAAAAAAATTTTTGGATTAAATGGATTTAATGGATTTAATGGATTAAATGAATTAAATGAATTAAATGGAAGTGCGTCACCCCTCGGTCACGTCACACCCAAAAAAATTAGATTTTCGATGTACATTAAAATCGCCCAATTTTAACGATTAACTCGTAGAAAGTACGTTTTAAATGTACAATTTACGGATGAGTAAGCCATTGGTCTTTTCGTGTTTTTGGGAGTTTTATCCGTACATCGATGTACACTTGATCCGTACACTGCTGTACGATTAATCCGTACTTATCAGGTGACAGTTGTGATTTCTATATTTCACACGTGAGACGCCTACGACACTGTATGTATATCCTCAAACAAGTTAATTTTGATGTATTAGATTTGTTAAAAGTAAAAACTATTAACTGGCGGAAGACTGCCAAAACGATTCATCGTGTCGTGTCAGTTATCAATATAAACATTCCTTTTTATAGATTTGGCCGACCTCGATCGGTAATTATATTTTGATTAGTTGGGAAAAATTCAATTGCAGAATAAAACTTTAATTAAATTTAAAAAAATGGACAAACATTTTGATAATTAGAAACTGAAACTTAAAAAACACAACGATGTTACTGGCCCAATCAATGGTTCACTTTGTTTTTCAACGGTACATTATCAGCTGTTCGAAATTACATTCACTCTCCTCAGCAGCCCGTTAGTTCAGCTAGTACGTCTGAGCCTGGCAAGTAAGAGTTGCCGGGTTCAAATCCAGTGCAAACTTTTTATTTATTTTTTTTACATTTTTTTTCGTCAAAAACCATAAAAGCAGATGATGTGATATGATTGTATCATTACGAATCATCAATTAAGTTGTATTTATTCTTTTAAATAAACATTTAAACGTCATTGCCTGTCTGACATTTACTGTACGTTTTAAATGTACCAATGTAGTGTAAGTAAACCATTGGTCTTATCGTGTTTTTGGGCAATTGAAACGTAGAACTTTTTTTGGGTGCACCAAGTCGTCCAGAGCGCCCTCGTTGGTACTAATCTTTTTCTAGAAACGATTTTTTAAATTTACGTGTACTTAAAACGTTGGAAAATTCATGTGGCAAAAGCATAGCTAATAGCAATACTTGGGTTCATGATGATATATATCGGTAATTATCATTTTATCAATGAAACCCTATGTAGATACGAAGAAAACGGCGATGAAGGCGCTTGTTGTTTCGCGGAAAATTGGGTATTAGTACTTATGTGAGCTTTTTTAAAAAAAAAAACCACATACCAAAGACACGGCTATAAAGAGGACTTATGCCGCTATGCATTGTATTGTAAATTTTCTTTTATTTTATTAACGCAACAAGAAGTGTAAGTTCGAGTTTATAATCAAATTAGACGTAAGAAAACGCAATTAAACAGGTAATAGATTAAATTACATTTTAATTTGAAAAATAACGACAAAAAAACAATCATTACATCTATAGAAGTATGTTTTCTTTCCGATGATATTACACTTGAACTTACAGATTAATAAATAATTGCGCGAGAATTTTTTGCCATACACTTTATGACGTAGGAGGTGTTTATAAAACCAATTTACTATTCGAAATCGTTGTATTGATGGACTATGATACGTTAAAATAGTTAGAGATTTATTATCAACCAAAATCGATTATCGCTAAATAATAAATATTTATTTCATATAATTTAACATTCTCACGCCCGTAGTCATGATCGTGGCGAATTATTACATGGACGTTACTTTTTTATAAGTAACCGATTGTGCACATAACACGAACGACGAAACTATAAGTACTTTTATTGGTTACATGACTGATCCAACAAGTGTTAATGCCCTTTTGCTAATGAGTGAATAATTGTTTGCAAAAACTTTTTTTTTTTCATTTTTTTCCTTATTCATTCATTTTCTTCATATGTGAAAAGTAATACCAACATTTTGCTCAAAATTTTATTCGAGAAATAAAATTTTATCATTAAGTTTTAAGTACATTAAAATCGCAAACATATTGCTTGAAGGTGGTTCGGAGGAACTAAATAAAATTATATTCCTACACTACGAATGCTTTCGTTTTTAATTCACGCTGATAACTAGACATTTGCCAAAGTATCGTTCGATCGTTATGAAGTAAAGTAATTAAAAACGGACTACAACATATTTACGCTGATTTCTCGATTTTGAAGTTAGTTGGATTCTGTAGTTGAAGAATTGACTAAATGAAATTTTTGAAAAGAATAAATAAATCGATCAGTTACAAAAGCATAATTACTTTCTCCGTTTAAAAAATATGACAAGTCATATTCATCTGCAATAATAGGAACTTTGGTTGAAGGAAAATGTGTTTGTCAACAGAGTGATTCTTTTGAATTTCTACTGACCGAAATCTGCGCATTTTTTCCGGGACTTCTTTATTTATGCCTAGATAGACCTTGGTGCCTATCAGATCTCAGATTTTTTTATCTTCCATACCGGGCTGGTGGTGATCACTCAAATGTCGAGAAATAGGGTTTCGTAGCCGGATATATTTTCTGCAAGGAGGTCACAGCGTGTATGGGTTCGTACGAAACCTGAAGTCGAGTACTCCCAGGGCAAATATTACCTTCAAAAAATTAGATGATACAATTTTTAAGACTGAAAACTCTAGTTTCAAGAAAAAATCGTAGTTTCAGGCATTAGACTGATCCTTCCTCTATTGTCTGAAAGTGTTAAAAATTTGATCTGAGGTAACTGGTCATACAAAACTATTGCAATTGGCAGAGGTCAGCATTTTCAAACCCATATTCTACGGCGATCACCGCTATCAAAATTTTTTCTCCGCCAATAATGGATTTGTTCCATAGTTTTTCACGCTCTATTGTCTCCAGCAAGTTTTATTCGTTCACCATAGAAACCAAAACCAAAACTTTCGGGGATGGAAAGAGCCGGAAAAACTGTGGAACAAATCCGTAATTGGCGGAGACACAATTTTGATAGCGGAGACAGGCCGAGGCTCTAACGTTCCAATTCAAAATAATATGCCAGAAAAAAAAGAAATTTGAAAATAAGACAAATTGGATGAATACAATGAGAGAAATATGTGAATTCGATCTCAGTCTGTGATCCGATGATCAATAAATATTCTGATATGAAAAGTGAAAATCTCCAAATAAACCGAAACAAGAACCTTCAACCATACCCGTCATTCCAACCGTTTATTATTTTTAGCTACCAATTTTGATTCGTGGTAGCCTCTCATCATCATTGCAGGAAAGTATGATGAAAATTGAATGCAACGCATATATTGTGGTCAGATCGACCTTGAAGGCGTTCCAATATAGCTTGCTTTAGAATTAATTTCATTAGCCACAATCTCGGAAATAATCACGATAGAAATAACTGTACCCGGTTGATCAATAAATTTCGAGAAAATAATTTGTTTTTAATCGGTATGTCTGTAATGTAAAGTGGCGCTTTGTTATTTGGAAGAAAAAATCGAGTCAAATGCGGAGCATTGTTGATAATCCATCATTCGACTCTACCAAACAACTAACATCGACACTTCATTGATAAAATATGTATATTCAATGCATTTTGATGTTGAAAAGAAAACGAATTGATTGACATGAAGTCAGTTAGGTATGCACGTATTATATGCACTGCATAAAATACGATCCAACTGAAGAGAGGAGGAAAAAAAATGTAAATTAAATTTTGTGTCTGATTACGCTTATACATCGGACGTTTTGTTCTTCTTTAGTGCATTTTTAATATGATTTTTTTATTATTTCGTTTTGATTATTTAAAGTTTGATTTTTTCATAATTAATTATATGTTTCACTGTGGATGGAGGAGAAAAAATGGAAAACCGATTTAAAATTATTAATAAATTCAAAACTAACTATTATGGTGGTTATAGCTGTAAAATGCTACAAGCATTTTGATGCTTAAATTCTAGCTTTCATCACTTGAAATAAGATGATGAACCATATATCATTATGCACATTAAATTTATTATCCACAAGAGTTGGTGCACCAAATATTTCAAATATTGTGAACACGAGATGTATGTACGATGCGTATGTGTATTATGATGGGTTCATATACAATTAATAATTAAGAAAACCCAGAGGGCAACTGAAACAGAATAGATAAATGATGGAAGAACTATAAATTAATTTTTGAACTTAACTTTGGAACTCTTTTTTTCCCTCGTACAATTATGATTAATTACTTTATTTTACTTTTCAACTAACTCGAGCGAGATGTATCTACACGCTGCCGTATTTTTACTGGAAAGCATAAGAAAAATTACATGTACGCATTCTGTTCCTTTAATGGTCTGTCGCAGATATTTAATTTAAAAAACGTTTTACTGGCTCTACATGTCGTTTATTAATCATTAATTTTTTTCATCTTCAAATTTTTCTTTCATTACTCGAAGGAAACTAATTTGGATACCTCCGTGTAACCATATTTTATGTGTATTCGATAGAGTTGCATTGGTAGCCAGAATCGAGTAAAGAATTGAATTTTCCCAAAATTATATAACCAGCAATGCACCAAAAGTTGATTCTAAATTGAAATTAGTTTTTTTCTGGATCACGTGTAACATTGAGCAAAGGTAGAGAGAAGTAACCTCTTCATCGAAGTATTTTCCAAATTTATATTCTTTATGACAATGACATGTATATTTAAACTCAGAAAAGCAAAAACAAAAAACAAGAAATGAAAGCAAGAAAAAAGAATTTGATCGCAGGAGAGAGAAAATTTCTCTTTCTTAATAATTTAGTAAAAGAAAAATATTTCTCTGGTCACAGGATTGCAGGAACTTCTTGTCAAGTTTTCAATTTTATTCATTTTGTAAAACAAATGTTGCGATCAAATTCTGGTTTTCTTTTTCTTCTAATAATTTTTTGTTTTTCTGCGACCCCTTTTTTCCTGCGATCAGTTTAAATACTTCTAATTCTTAATTGGCATCAACAAACATTTTTTTATTATAAGAACATATTAGCCAGAGTTCAATGCCTATTTTTGATGTTGGCGTCGAAAACCAATGAGATGGTCTTACGTTCTAGAACCTGAACTTTGATAAAATTCAGAACGATCTTTATTAAACTGTAAAATCTCTCAGTAAGAAAGCGTTTGGTAGGTCTATTTACACATGTTTTACATGCAAACTTAAAAGTGTCGAGATAGGATAAGGTTAAGGTTTCACTGACTTCCCGAACTTTGGAAATATTTGTATTAAAACAGAACGTAAAATATCACTATCTCCATACGGAATCAAGGAATTACCGTTAATTGAACAGTTGAAAATTCTTCTTGCGTGTCATTCTCATACACCCAATCCTTAATATTAACATAAAACGTCTTCTTTGGAATACATTATTGTAAAGTATACAATACTTCAACTGAAAATGATTTTTTTAAAGAATAAACTTTTTAGAAATGGCAAAAAGATCATTGAATATGTTACTTCATTTCAAAAAAGCAGCTCTATCCTTGTGTTTGATCCAGTAGTAAACTTCGTTCTGATGGTATGTATGTTGTTATTTGGACTACGTAGCATTAGGGATCGAGTCTTAACACTACTGTCATTGACTGAAAACTAGTTTTTCAGAGGTGCAGAGAGTAGAATCTTTTAATTTAATGTGTTGATCTTTAATTTCGCTATACAAGTGAACATTAGCTAGCGCTTATCATTCGTTCTATCGTCATTGTCGATAACAGATGATTATTAAGTTCACGTTATTACTTCGAATAGAAGGATGCCGAGTAGGTGCATAACCTAATAGGCTGAAAGCTTGGCGGAACAGTTGTCGAAGATGAAAAGTACTGCCTCGCTTCATGGAACTCATTGTGAAGCGTCAATTAATGTCCTTAAAATTAAATTTCATATTTAATACGATTATACGTATCGGTTGGTATGGCATAAAATTGTACATACGATATTACGTGTTCAACCTCATTTCACATTGCTAACCGATTCGTTATCTGAAGTAAATAAAGAAATTAACCTACATGATGTCGTTCCGCTGGTAATTTGAAAGGGCGACAAAAAATTATTGAGATAACCATTCTTTGATGGAATCATTATAGATTTATGACCGACACCAAGAACGGTATATTTAGTTTTTGGTGTTGTGAGTCATTTTAGAAGCAGCAAAAAAGACCAATAACTATATGTGAAACCCACCGCAATGCTAAAACAATATTGACTGTGTCATGCCGTAAAGATTCTTTGTAATAAAAAAAATGTTTTTAATGTGAAAACATTATTTGATTTTTGGTCATAAAATTCGAATTGGAATTTATCATGTGAACCAAAACTGTATGCAAAATTCAAAATTGTATGAGTAAATGTGACGGTGTTATAACAAAATTTAAAAATATTTATTTATACAAAATATAAAACCACCAGATATCATCGCTAACAGTTAAATAAATAATTAATTTTCTGCAATTAATTAAGAAAGTATGGAAGCAATGATTATAATTAATTTTATTTGGGTAATAAAGTTACTGGATATTTGGTCGAAAACACAGTGTGACCCAGTTTGTTAAGTTTGTGGAAATGTGTCGAGTTTATCCTGAAGTTTATCTATCTTGTGATTTCCGAATCACCAATTAAATGCTTAAAAGCATGATCTCGTGACCGTGAGCTTTCAATTCATCCGATGATATTGTAATGATTGATTAGCAGATGTAAAGATTTTATTTAACCAACTAAAAGTCATAACTAACTTGTGCATCGTCATACCTAGACGGCTACGTAGCCGTATTCTTTAATTTGCATTATATCCAAGTTTTACCTACAGTTGATATTTCCTGTTTTACAGCATATTAAAAGTGCATTTTATTATTTAATTATTTTATTTTAAGCGCTGTGGGTATTTTAAGTCTTTTGAATTTTTTTTTTTTTTTTTGCTTTCTTATAATTCTGTGAAGAATTTTATGGTAAATATTTATTGTTCAAAAGTATATACTTTTCCAGATCACCAGTTGAAAGAATTTTTGTTTGTTATAAAAGCATATCTCTTATCTCTTACTCGTTACACGTACCTTAATTATAAAAGAGACCATGTGAATGTACCGAATATATAGTAAAATTATTATCATTGAACAGTTTAGTTTTATTCAAACTACATAACGGATGCGCACAGATATTTAATTAAAAAAGAAGTTCCGTACAATTTGTTTAATAAAAACAGTGGTTTCAAAGTGAGACTTTCATTCGTTTCTCGATCGCAGATCGATGCTGTTTAGATCCGGTGCAAATGAATGTTTTCGAATAAAGTAAATGAAGTAAAAGATTTCGTATTTACGAAATAAATGTAACAAATTGAATGACTATATACCACGAAATGGTTGCCGAACAGTGATGGTTCCTTCATGTTATTACTGTACTAGTACTACCCTATCGAAATGAGGAATGAAAGGACTGAACGCTATAAATATGCACAACAAGTAATCTGACGGTAGTGTAGAAATTTATTACTACTCGTAAAAATGATTCATCGGTAACGTCAACAGACTTTAATCAAAAGTGCTTCGAGTGTCAGGTCAGGTGACTAATAGAAAACTATTTCGTCAGAAACATTTTTCCCAATTATTTTACAGTGTTAAAATATGAATGATACACTGTACATTTTCAGTACTCTATTTAAAGTACCACTCGTGCTTGAAGTGCGTTGATAACATTTAAATTCTATGTTATGAACAATGTAACATGCATAATGAAATGCGGACATTTCTACATACATTTACATGCTTGGATTGCATGTCACAAATAAAATGAGAAAAAAACGAATATCTTCAAGCCGACACTTCTCGATGATTAATATTTTTTTGATGTTACGATTCAAATGACTTGTACAATGTGCGTCAATTATTTTAAATGGGAATGTCAAACAGAAAAAAGGTTTTAAAAGAAATATTGACACTACAGCTTCTGTCCTTCGTTTCAAACAAATGACATCAAAAGATATCTTAAGATGATAATGTTGAGATTTAAAAGAGAGAAAAATGAAATAAATAAATTGGGTCAATTAGAAAATAAATGAATTAGTTCGTACATCTCCATAAATTCATTGGCCCACTTATCAGATCAGATCAGATCAGATCAATTTATCTTCTGTTTAGAAACTGTTTTACAAGTTTTACAAAAAGTGTTCGTGTTCGATTGATGCCAAAGAATCATTAGAAGAGATGGTGTAAGGTATTTTAAATGCATGTCTTTGGCGTTAATGAATCTTACGATGAACTTGATTGTGAGTCTCATAAATATTTTCGTTTCGATTGTAGTGGTCTAAAATGTGTTGTATGTTATGTACATCGAAACAAATTTCGTTTGTTCTACCTGACATGACTTGACATGAGATTTGGTATAAGCAAACTTTTCGAGGAATTTTGTCAACATTTGTTCAAAAAAAAAAGTTCATTTGTCGTCTAGGTGGCTTCATTGCATTTCACATTTAATTTTTCAATCTAATTTGCTGTGCTACGCACATCATATCGGAAGCAAATTATGGCTTTTTCTATTTTCTAATAACAGTTGTCGTAAATGCACAACGATTGTAATAAAATTCGCAAATGAACGTTAACATACAAAACTATTAAGAGACCGTCGCACATTCTCCGATTCTATTTATAACAAAGCTAATAGACTAAGCATAATTTATAGACTCGGTTTCGTTCGCAAATAAATACAAATAATCTGTAACGCTTTATTTCCCATAAAGTGTTCGATCATAGAATGGTTTGTTATGTATACGTATAACCATAATAATAATCGTAAAATATCTTAAGATCTATACGAGAGATCTTTAATTGCAAGTGACCATGTCACCTATGTCGCCTGGAATCGTGCAATGTTATCGATCAGCTTACTAATTGGATCACTTTTTGATCACGATTTATGCAACTTTTCTCACAATACTGCAATAGTAGACGAATAAAATTGAAGTTTCGTTTGAACCTGAAGTGAAAACCGCTCTGGCGATTCATAAACAACGAAAGCCTTAAACGGTTTCTGTTTCTTGCTGTCTACATGGAAAGTACCATTACATCGATCGTTGCGTAATTCGACGCAAAGATTGCAGCTCTTTTATACTAAAAAGGTCAATATTGATGTCGATTTCAAAGAATTCTAATGTGAAATGTAGGTGTAATTATATAAGAGAATTTAGCAATTTGATTACAACGAATTTTTGTAAATCTCACTCGAACTTAAAGCCTTTACTACCTTGCGTACCTCAAATCCATCTAAAATTAATGACTTTAGATACATTCGTCATATTAAGTAAATCAGATCCACATGAGGATTAAGTTGTTGATTGTTATCAAAAAGCATTCTAACCTTTCGAAGACGCAATTCGACAATTCGATTTTTTTTTACAATTCGAGATATTGATTCGAAATCCGTCACTTTTTGAATATGCGTTCTGATATAAAGAGCCACATTAGTCTGGTGTTGTTGATTATTAACGAAGCTGTTACCGATAACAGATGATAGCCGTCTGTAGCAGGTTGACTCCGAACCGGAGATGGACGTAAAATGAGCACCATCTATAGACAGTTACAGGTACCTAGTTGTGACACAACAAATACTACATGCAATTAACCTGTTACAGACGGCTGTCATCTGTTATCGACAATGACAGTAATAATAAACGACAAGCTCTGACTAAAGATTTGCAAGTTCAAAACAAATGAAGTAAAAGATTTCTGAAATCAATCTTCGAAAATCTTCGATCAAATGAAGTAATAGATCATATAGTAAAACTGTTAGTATGCTATGTGTGACAGGTTAAACGCTACCCTTTCTACCTGCCCACTAGACATTAGAAAATGATGTAGTCAAACAATATAGTCTTATTTTGTTATTCCTGTCGAGTCGACAGTGTCGACCGACATTGAGGTCATTATCAGAAATATACTTTACAAAAGAATATCATGGACGACATCTGTGCTCAGGCTCACACCTTTCCTAGCACAAACCTAGCACAAAAATTGAAGTAATAAAAATGAATTGACGCAACAAGAAAAAAAACCGATAATCTCATAAGTTTCAATAAGTTTCATAAACAAACACAGCGAATATTATGTACCTATGTCACCTAGAATCGTGCAATGTTATCGATCAGTTTACTAATTGGATCACTTTTGATCACGATTTATGCAACTTTTCTCACAATATGTAACTGCTGTTACAAGAGAGGATAACAATTTTCGCAAAAACAAAAACGAAACGAAAAATTATATTTATAATCCTGACTTATTTGTTATTAATAAAAGAAGCAGAAGCCGTGTGTGTGTAAAATGTCCAATGAATTATGGTATTTTCAAGCGTATACAGAACAATTATGTGTAATGATATCTTGGTGGGATTGGTATATACAGATAGGTATGCACAATAAAAGATTTTTAATACGAAAAATTATGTGTGAGCGGTTTTCAATTTTTCTTTTAATTTTCTTTCGGTTTTTTCTATTTATTTATTTTGTACATTGAAGTAAGCAATCGAAAAAAACGCACTCATAATTAAATGAATTTAACGTATACAGAGAGATCCATTTGAATTTTATTTCAGTCCATATAACGACTATTTAGATAAAATTGTATTTTATAGCGGATGTGCTACAATAAGATGCAAAATTTGAATTTTATTATTAAGTTCTTTTAGAATAAAATCAGTTGCAACACAGTGCAATATAAAATATTGTGTGGAAGTAAATAAAATGTTTGTGGAGTCTCACACAAAATAAAAAAGCGTAAAAGAAAATATTTTTTAGACCCGTACGAAGTACTGGGGTCTTATGGGTTTACGCATACGTTTGTAACACGTCGAATTGGACTCCCTGAGTAAGGGGAAACCTATTGTGGTTGTCTAGAGATGCCAAATCCGCGAGAAAAAAAATGTCCGTCTGTCCGTCTGTCCGTCTGTCTGCACGATAACTTGAGTAAAACGCATCCGATTTTGAAAATTCTTTTTTTTCCCGTTTGGTAATGTCAAAAGACAGGCTAAGTTCGAAGATGAGTGATTTTGGATCGACCCCTCCCGAGCTGTGGCCCAATAAGTGCTTTACGGTTTTTCGAAGATATCTCCGGACATTTAAACGTTAAACTTGTAAGTGATACGTCAAATAAAAGGTATTTACAATACCGATCGACAAAAAAAAAGTTTATGGAAATCGGATGACCGACTCGTGAGTTAGACCCCTTGGTGTGGAACAGGCACAGGGCGGCAAGCAGTTTTTGCTTGTAGGTCGGCCACATTTGAACATATTTCGTCTGTTTTAGCTTTATTAGATAGGTATTGACCGTACCAATCAGGGAAAAATTATGAAATTATGTTCTCCGGAGCGTGAGCTAGGTCTCTTGGAGTGAGCTCTTATCTGGCTACTCGGAAGTACAGTGAACGTGGTGTATTTTGACAATATCTCGAGTAAATTTTGACCGAATTTCATGAATTTTTTTTTGTTTGAAAGGTATTAACGAATGTAAAGCGTCGGTACTATTTCCGGTCTCCTAACAAAATGGCTGCCAGCGGCCATATTGGATTTTATTAAAAGTGATATATCTTGGGAAAAATGGTACTTAGAGAGTTTCTGTTAACATGGAAATAATTTGTTATGTGTGTGGGGTTTCAGGGATTCCATATACGGACATCTATATTTACCTATATACAGCTATATTGAGCTATATACAGGCATATAGAGCTATATAATAGCATATATTTATCTGTGAAATGTTTATTTATAGTGAAATATAGTTAAATATAGCGGTATATAGCTGTTTAAATAGGAATTTATGAAATTTGTCTTCGTACGGGGCTGTCTATATTGCCTCCGGCAATTTAGTTGTATATGATAACAAGGCAAAGAGTGGATAATGTAAGTGATTTTAAAGGGAGAATAGTTTTTCAGCAGAGAAGAAAATGAAGTAAGAGAAATGAAGAGTTTCACATTAAAGGCTTTTGATACGAATAGGTGTTTCGTACGGGTCGGCGTTAGCTATGTTTTTTGTATAAGAATAGGACGTAACAGTCTGTTTGACTTTTGTTTAAGTCTTTCGTGTCAGCTCTATTTTATGTGAGTAATAATAAGTTCTACTTACCAAACTCCTCTTCATCGTCTAGGGATCTAGGGATACCGTAACATTCACTAAGTAACTACCTCGGACTCTTTTTGTTTTAAAAGGGACATATTTTTGGTTAACATCTTTCCACGGCTCTCAAGTCTATCTAGAACTCTGTTTCCTAATATTGAATGTACTCCAACCAACAATTACCTAAACTGGAAAAGCTGCTATGAGCTGATAATACTATTTAATCGCAAAATACATTTCTGAACTAATGAAGTAAAAGATTCGGACAAAAATACTAAAAAGAAGTCCATAAAATGTTTACTTTTTTATCTATTGAGAAACGACGCTAATAAAATTTTATGAAAATAGTTCACTTTGGCTGCTGTAAACTCGATAATAGGCAATCAATGACTGCGCGAATAAATAAATTTGAACATTTAAATGTAAATAATATTCACGAACCATAAAATTATTTTCGAAAAATAAAAGTTTATCCACACCGGTTAGATCGCTGAATGTAATGCAAGAAGTGCATATTGTGTTACATGAGAAAAAGAAAAGAAATGTTTGATTATTATCCCAAAAGATCGCTCCTAGTTTAATGAAAGGTCGAAAGTTGTTGCATAATTTAAGAAAATGAAGGTTCATTATCAAGATTTATGTTTAACTTAAAGAGTTATTACCTAGAAAATTGTTTTCTGCTATGCGGCAAAAGTGGAGATTATTTTCCATATTGTTCATAAATCATATCGGATTTCGATTGCTAATGTTTGAAACTTTTATTTTCAATTTAATGAAATTGCTTACAGGTTTTTCAGAAGTTTTTTTTTACTTTAAATTATAAAGCTAAAAGTTGCATTTTAAGTCTGAAATTCTATCAATTCTCATTATGGAAAATCGATATTTTTAATTGTATTTCAGTACTGATGTAAAAGAGAAAATAAATGTTTATTGCACCGACTAACATATGGATGTTTTACTTCCGCAATAACGATTTCAGGTTCTTTTTTTAATAGAATGTGATAGAAGATCAGTCAACTTCTGAAACAATAACTCTTCACACTTTCATCTCCCCCACTCTTTCCTGTGCAAAAGGATGAATGTTAGCATGTATGATGGACATCTGATTACCAATGGTACCCAGATGAATCATGTCCAATCACATTAATCTTATCATAAGCACAACAGGCCTACTGACGGCTTAAGTGCACGTCCCATATGTGAGTATGAATTCATGTAAAATAAGTCAGGCTGACGTTAATCGTCTTTGCTCACCACAGGACTATTTGCCAACTAAATTCCAGAAAATTTTAGAAGTTTTTCTGGATTATTCACTTCTTAAGCTACATATTGAAAAGCCTGTGGGTGGATACTTTTACTGTTTTTGATCTTTGGTAAGCCAGGAAGCGGACGAAATTTCATAAGTTCGATATAATTCGAATAAAGCATTAAGAAACAAAATAAGTAGAAGATTTATGTGAATACACGGTTACCGTCAATAGAAGGCTACTATCTATACGGATTGGGTTAAAGCTAGGTGAGACCTGAGCCATTTTGGACTATCATCCTCTTTACTGGCTATAGTCTTTCTATGTTATCAGAGGTTTGCTATTGATTCATGAATGAGACTTTCTAAAATGTAATATCAAATAAAACAGATGCCAGTTAGAAAAGGTCGAAATTTCTTCATGAGTTACTGCACATTTTTATACCCTTTGTATTTCACTATACCATTTAGGTTCGTTTCGGTTAACAATGAATAATTTACGTTGTTTTGATACGTAATTAATATTCTGTTCAATACATTGTTCTTATTGGGTTAATGAATTCAAATGATTTGCATTTTAAACGAGCTTGCAATTCTAATGCACTAATTTGAAATGTGCATACGGTTAGTCCATAAGATCTAATTAATGTGTATCTGCATTTGTTCAATCCATCGTTTTTGTATTTGCCAAGACTTTCCATACGAATCCAGCTTTATGTTTAAATATCACCGAAGCCGGAGGAGGCCACGACTTTGAACCATAATTTCCTTTTAGAAAAAAAAAAAGTTATCAAGCTGTACATTCGCTGTGTATGCAAGTGAAAAACGTTTGGTACAATATGAAGATGTTGATAAAAGAAAAATTGGATTTAAATTCATTGATCACAATTTGTCGATATTATTCGTATTCAATTTATGTTTTAAAAACTTTCTATTCAGAATGGTATTGTGTGCCTTTGCAACGCGTCCCATTTCACTTAGATATTGGTACATATACAATGTCTCAATCAAGATGGTAAAAACCACAGTTGCAGTAGAAAGAATCATCGAGGTGAACGTTGGGAATATAAATTAAAACCTCTTTGAAAAGGGTAAGCGTATCGCAACAAATTATCTCGTAGTGCTTAATTAACGCTGGAAGTGCGTTGACTTAATGCAAAATCTATTACTTCATTAGTTTTATCATATATTTTGTTACGTAAGAGAACTGATCGATTATTTTTGTCGTCGCAGGCGATTAGGCCATTTCAATAAGGTGCACCTATAAAAATTTTGTCCAGCTCAGCTGTAGTCGTTGTACGAATGTACTGTACAAATTCGGGACAAGTACATTATGTTAACGTAGCAGTAATATTTACAGTACAGCTGTATCAATGTACAGTTGGGCGAACATTGATTGTCTCATCGAAAAATAAAAGTTGTACAGAAAATATTATTCAGAGTTCATAAATTTTCATCTTTAAACTATTTAGTACGTTTATTTACGTCAACTTATTAAAAAAAAAAAAAAAAAAAAACTGCCGTCCGTGCGATTCGAACTCGGGACCTCCGACACTCCAGTCCACCACCTTACCCATGACCCAACTCGGTACTTATGTTTGGAAGACATTATGGGAAAGCTATCTTATAACATCGTACGTCTCCACTGTACTGTCTGGCTGAACATTAATGTTCAGTTGATCAGTATTGTGAAATTGAACTTTAAAAGTTCTCGTATTTTAATACTGTTGTGTGGTAATGTAATTTCCAAATGTTCAAGAAGGAAGTTTTTTTTCTGTAAATTATTTGTTAGGAAATTGTAAGACTTAAGTCTTCTTCTCCTATTCTATAATTCTAAGAATAAATATTTTGAAAGAAAAAGGTAAGTTTCCGGCAGATGGGCTTTTGTCACATATTATTTAGACACCCAACAGTCTGACAGAAGCTTATTAAAATTAAGGGTAGCAACATAGTCAATTTTACTAATACGTCATTACTGTCTCGCTCAAAAGCGGTTAAAACGCAACTAGTACTACACATGTGTACGTCAAATTTGTTATCTTTTGTTTGCAGACTTCAGTTTTTCATTTCATGATTTTGTATGCGAATGAAAACTAAAAGTGAGAAATTTTTCTTAGGAAAAGCTGTTTATTCATTTTTTTGAGCAAACTGTTTGAAAATGTGTTAAGAATCGATTGCGTGGATTTACTTAATCAGTGCCTTTTTCTCACAAGCATCGAGGCTGAGTTCTTTCGCCGGCTACATTTATGACAAAATACGTGGAATAACGTGTGCTCCTTAAGTGCTAACTTTCGAACAGAAGAGAAAGATTGATATTTACGAATGTCAAAAAATAGGTTTATAGTGTAACAAAATCATTTACCAAGTCATTTATTAAAAAAATTTCTTGAGCCTTCATTATTCAAATACGTTATTATTCAAAACTTGAATTTCTGAATTTAGTAGGGCGGCATTTCGTCAAAAAAAGTGATTTGCCTTCCTATGGATTTTATAAAAAATGTTTTGATGGGATTATTTTGAGTATTATTAGTAGTCAAAAAAACACTAATTAGAAAAATTCAAGGTCAACAAGGTTTTTTTTAACAAACAAAATTTCACCCGCCAATATAAAGTCAGCGGTACAATATAAACACTTCATTTCTTCCATTATTTTCAACGGAGATTGTGTATAAAATATAAAATTAATTAAACAACACGACATTTACGGGGAATCATCATCGAAAATTAAACTTTCGCGTACTTTGTTAACGTAGGTACTAGATTCGAAAAAACGATTCTTCTTCTTCTACATATACGTCTACGTGGGTTCTTTATTCGTATGTACAAATGCACGCATGAATGAAGAACCGACGTATAGACGAAGAAGAAGAATCGTCATTAAGTGCATCTTGTACTTACGTTAACAAAGCTAGCGAACGTTCATATTTCGGATTCCACGTAAGTGTCGCGTTATTTAATTAATTTTATATTTTATATACAATCTCTGTTGAAAATCATGGAATGTCGCCGAAGAAACGGATTGTTTATATTGTACCGCCGATTTTAGATGGGCGGTCGAAATTTTGTTTGTTAAAAAAACCTTGTTGATCCGCGACCTAAAAAATTTCTAAAAATTGCTATATAGAATTGCAATCAGTCTGTCAAATCCAGCACTGCTTTCATCCTAGAACCAACTGATTGATGTCAATCAAATGAATTTCAAATACAATAAACTGTGTACGCATCCCACTGTAACACGAAAACAAGAAAGCGTTCATCCGAAGCAAACCGAAACAGCATTGTTCATTTCCATGACTTTATAACTGCTTAAGAATTCAAAATAATTTATTTAATTTTCGTGTTTACAAAACTAACCGGCGGTTGAAACCTGCATGACAGCCGTTGACAACCGGCAAAACAAAACACAAAAAAATTGGCTTACGTATGCCATCTATGTTATATTAAACAGAAATTCTGCAGAAAGCGGTTGCGACAATTACAGGAAAAGTTGAAGCTGAGCAACGAGAAGATAATGTTGTTGAATCGACACATTCCGCGATACGATGGTACGATTGACGTCACCACGTTCCAACCAGTGACGCCTCGATTACGTCAAAATTACACTGACGAAGAAATTGCGGAAAAGGTGCAAGCAATGCCACTACCAAGCAGTGAAAAAGACGAATTGGACTTGTTGGCAAAACATGCACCTTACTCCTTACGCAAAACTGATGATCGAACGTTACGAAGAAGCCGTTGCGAACCAGGAGGCGATTATCGAGGAGCAACGAAAAAAATGCATCGAAATTACCGAAACGATCGAAAACAAGGCATCAGAACAGTCGGAGCGTTTGCTGCGACTTAGCCCCGTACGACCCGTAATCCTATTTCGTCCGTAACCATAATACGTCCGTAGCCGTAATACGCCCGGAACCCTAATACGTCTGCAACCCTCTAATGCGTCTGTTACCAAAATGCAAGTCAAGTTGAGCATGGTCAAATTTACTGAAAGTGTTCATTTTTAAAATTGCGCATAGCGCAATTACGAAAGCCCGTACGAAGTACCTCTCAAATAAAACCAACAATTTACGACATTATTTTAGAAACCCAAAATTTTTTGCCAACTTTCCATTGGGTATTCAATTACCTCTCAAATGAAACAAAAACTAGCAAAATCGGTTGAGATTTATTCGATTTATGTGCAAAAAATACTTAGGGCCGAGAAGCGGCCTTAGTCCAAGGGCCCAAATTTGAAACTTTTTTTGCCATCAATCTATTCGGCATTCAATTATCTCTCAAATGAAACAAAAACTAGCAAAATCGGATGAGATTTACTCGATTTATGTGCAAAAAACACTTAGGGCCGAGTAGCGGCCTTAGTCCAAGGGCCCAAATTTGAAACTTTTTGCGCCACGTTGTTTTCGGTATTCAATTACTTTCCTTAAAAAACTAAATCTAGCAAAATCGGATGATATTTACTCGATTTATGTGCAAAAAACACTTAGGGCCGAGTAACGACCTTTGAGCCCTCCCAACAAGCCCGCGTTGCATCTTACCCAAACACGATAATCAGCAACTTTGTTCTACTCGTCAATACCTTTCATTTGACTCAGGCGAAAGACTGAAAAACACCTATAGGGCCCTAGCTCTATAAGGGCCGACCCTACAATGCCCATTTTCGAACTTGACCTTACTTTTGTCGATACCAATCGGGGGAAAAAAGAATTTTGAAAAAAGGTTGTGATTTCAAGCTAGAGGGGTCACGGACAGACGGACATTTTTTTTATTGCGGATTCGTTATCTATGAACATAGACAAATGCTTTGCCCTTACCGTCTGCTTCCAATTCAACATGTTACAAACGGCATATTAATCTTATAAACCCCCAGTACTTCGTACGGGGCTAAAAACGAAACGGACAAGTTCGACATTCATTTTGGAGGGCATTCAGTGGAAGTGGTCTTTGAGACATTGAGAAAATAACGAAAATGATAGAAACGTTAAAAGTTGAATCAGGAGTAACAAGGTTCCCTTAAAAAATTATTCATTCTATCACGATCACGACTCCGATGACGACAATTCGTTTGATTGTGGGCCAGAAGATACGCACGATTACAGAATGGAACCAGCCATTCTGTATCAACGACGACTATCTATAGACGAATTGTTGTCCACATACAACAAAGACGTCAAGGAAACGGCATATTCAAGTGACGAAATGTTCTCAGACCACGCCAACGACGACGAGCCGATTCCGGATGTATCTTTTGAAGGCGACGATGAGGAAATGGCCGCACACGATTTACCGACCTCGAATGGCGAAAATTTTGGCAACTACGTCGACCATTACAAGCAAATGGTTGAAAACGTAACGGACTCATCCTCGTCAACGCACTCGTCAAGTGATGACACCGACTCGTCAAACGACGATATTGGCGACGAAAACGACTCGTCAAGCACAGAAATGAATGGCAGCGACGTCATGGATTTTGCCGCCAACGATAATAACGAATCTGACAACGGCGAAGAAAGGGACGTCATTGATTTTGCCTCCAACGATAATCAAGAATCTGACATCGACGAAGAAAGTGACGTCATGGATTTTGCCGCCAACCATAATCACGAATCTGACATCGGCGAAGAAAGTGACGAAATGTGTACTAACGACGAAAATCGCTACGTCGACCACTACAAGCAAATGCTCGTGGACGCAATGAACGACGATGCTGATAAATCCCATAGTGACGACGACTCAATCAATGGTACCGGCAACGACGATGAATCTGACATTGGCGACGACGAAATGGCTGGCAATGGCAACGACGAAGCATCATTCGTCGCATTCGTCTTATTGACACGGGCTTCAAAGAGAAGCATTGCAACGCTACGTAAACAAACGTTGATACATGGCAACGAACATTTTGTCTTTCCTTTGGTCCATGGTCATCTTATTAATACTTTGGTGGATGAATGAAATTGAATTAAATAAAAATTCAGCGCAAAGCAATGTTTCGTGTATGTTCTTATCTTACAGTGCGAGAATTGTAGACTGGAATGGTGTAAGCCGTAGCAAAAGGCTGCTAAACCCAAAGTCAAGGGCGTGTGCTCTGGAGAAATATTAGATCAGCAGGAGTGGTAAGTCATCTTCTATACCGTCTATTTTTTATTACATTCATTGGGTGGCAAATTCCAATGTGATGTAAAGTACTTTATTGATCTAAATTACATAGTTTGCAAAGTATGATGATGAAGAATTATGGAAGCCACCAGAAACGACAGAGAGAACAAAAATTGCAATTATAAAGCTATTTAAAAAAAGAAGAGAAGAACGTATTAACATTTTTAATGATATTATGATGCTTTCTTTGTGACTGTAACATCACACAATAATATTATTTATTTACACAATAAATCCGAGATGATGATGACGATACAGAAAAGTGCACGTAAATTTCGTTTATGCACATCAAGGCAAGAGGCAAACGCACTTCTATATGTAAAGACCAACATCGAACGAATGTGTATAATGTACATACATAAGGAATACAGAAACGAAGTTAATAAAATTTGTTTAATGAAAGCCTTTCAGTTTCAACTGCGGGCACAATTACTTGGAAAACTATTGCCAGAAGCTATCTAAAGTGTTAAATACAAGAAAATTACAGAACAACTTTATGTATATAAGCTATAATTTGTCTAATCATGCTTGACTCTTCCTGTGTCGATATTCGATACCACTGTTCAAGTGATACGTTACCGTTACAGAACAAACTTTTTTTTATTGACGAAGAAAGTGACATTCATACTTTCAATCGATACACATATAAAACCAATCGATGCGCATGTATGAATAAATTAATTGATCAACGATTATTTATGATGTAAGTTGAGTGTAGTTCTTTTATGGTTTATAATGCTATTTTACGATATTTTAATGTTAGCAAGTTCATTTATGCGTTTACGATTTATGCCTTTACTATCACAACTTCAAGCAAAAATCGTTCTACATTATACATCTTACGTAGTTATGTAATTTGTAATTGAAAAATGGAAGGGTGTAGTAACACTACAGCCTCGAGGGCCTGTTATAACATTTCTCTCACAAACATTTATAGAATTCTTCAGATTACATTTCCTATTCAAATTGTGTCTTCTATTCAAAAGCTCATCGAAGCTTCTTCATATACTCTATACAAAATCTATTACTTCTTCAGTTTTAACATACTTTTTCCTCTGATTGGAAAAAATAGTTTTACTACATTTGTAACTGGTGTATGTTCTAATAATGATCACACATTTTGTTAGTACGAATACACACAGAATCTATTACCTCGTTAGCACGTCATGAAATATGAGAGACGACAATCTGGTATACTAATGGCTCATTTCAACCTAAATAAAATATGCAACATACTCGTCACGTACAAAATGTTCCTTCCTAACAATCATTTGAAACTACATACGTCAGGAAAACCGTTTTCCTTCTAATTGAACTTTTGTGTGGTGGTGATTGTAGGTGTTCTGGTGGTTTCAACATTTTATTTCAAATTAGATCTGCTCTAAATACATGCGGCGACATACCGGTATGATTGTTCTCTATGTCTTATTTAGAATTGTTTGTGCCGATGATTTGTACATCTAGATACAATGTCTTATCTGCCAAACCCTACCATTGTTACATAAATGAACATAAAATCGCGATAATATGCAAATATGCAACGATGCTGTACGTTATTAAAACATTATGACATCATCCTATTAATAGGCGAATAACCTGTCACACCTCTAGACAGTTAAAAATGATTAAATTTGCACACTTTTCACATATGTTTAATACAGCTTATCTACGCTTGGAGCGTAATTATTTAACATAGACAAATACTCTGTGTGGTTACGAGAAAAAAAAGTTTCGTTGCTCATCTTCTCGCTCAGATTCTCAATTTGTTCTGCATGACTCTGAATAGTTCCTGGATGCGGTTTTCTACAAAATTATTAATTTTAAAATGCAGAAAGTGAAAAATGAACATAATATTTATTTATACATAAGTTCGCGCACAAAGCCGATAATGTTCGCAGTGCCTTACGGTATGTTTTTCATGACTCAATTTTAGTTGAAACAAAAGCACATTTCTATGTAACGGTATGTTCGTTAAACGAAGAAAAGAAAAATTGAGGGAGGTCATTGATGTGTTTTGATATAGCATTACTTTAAAATGGAAATTCGTTCCTCGAAATGCTGTATGCGCGGAGAAACGGGATGGAATTTAATGTCAATGAAATGAAATTTTGTAACCAAAGAAGATACCATTCTGATTCTTCAGTTCATTATTAATTAAAGTTTTATAACGAATTTTCAACCTTTTACAAATGGCAGGCGTAACGAACAATTGCGTTTTTTGTTTGTACAGTGATTGTCTCATCCAAAATCTCTTACTTCATTTGTTTAAACATTGGTATATTGTGAATCGTAGGTCACTGCTTATTTTTGAAAAATTTATTTTCCGACATTTAGTCTTGGAAAGAAGTGAAGAAATTTTGGAAAATCATAGCAAATGTTGGAAAATAAATTTTCCAAACGTAGGTCTGCACCGTATTGCACACAGATTATCACACTACATTTCTTGCAATTGAAAACTACAATAGACAAACGCCGAAACGCCTTGTCCATCAAATATTAGGAACTCTTCCATGCTTATCGCAATAAACGAACTCTGTCAAACTGTTTGAATTTTGCCGGAGCGATTGCTGCTGGTAGAAAATATAAATAAGTGAGTCACTTAAATTGGCATTACGAAGTAATCAAACCAATAGTTCATACTCAAATTTGAATTTTAATCGCATAATCGGTTAACAAAGCATCAAATTCTCAAAGGTTTGTGAGACTAATTGCTCATTTTATTTCTTTTCAAATGATTTAAAATAATGATTTAACCATAGTAAAATCTAAAACGAACGATCAACATTTTTTCTATATGAAGATGTTCGTATACCATTTTAAGATATCACGAGCGAGATCATGAATTGGTAGAGAGGAAAAAAAACGAAGACTTTACACAAAATCCATTGAACCACCCTGTGCTCCCTGTATAATTGAACAATATATAACTGATTTTAAGAATAATATCTAAAAGAAAGATTTTTCCCATTACTAAAACGTGCTCGGTGCTTACATTTTAGTATACCATCGACTTTTTCTAATTAGGAAATTTATATACATTTATACACAGAAGGCAATCCCACAGAGTTGAATCGACCAGTGACATGTTTATATTTTAAGTTGAACAAAAATGCATTGCATGTCACAATTAAAAGTCGTGCAATATTTTATTGGCTGTGACTGCATTTAAGGACATTGAATACCGCGTGACTTATTTTTGATATCGGCTATTGAAAAAAGTGACAAATTGAATTTAAAATAATTCAATTTAAGAAGTAATTACATTCGGAATTTCCTTTTTAAGTTCTATTACTGCAACTTATATATATTAATCGTTCTGTGGTTGCATATTTTTTATGTATCTGCAATGTAACTAGTTTTTAATTTCTTTATTACAAAGTAAGATTTGTGCTGGATATTGTAGTAATAGTGTAAATACACATGGTGTATGACAATGCATTGTCGAATTCTATTACTGATAGCGTGAATTAAATTTATTCAGGCATTCCACGGAAAATTTAAAGTGAAAAAGTTGGAAAATATGAAAAATACTTGGATTTTTAATGAAAAAGTTGGAAAAAGGTGAGTTTCTTAATTACATGGGCCCCGGTGGAAGTAAGTAATAACATTAGAGATATTTTGAGCGCCGAGCCGTGCGTTGTAACGACATGAAGTTTCTGAAATGACTAAACATTGTTATCGACACCAATGGCAGAACTAAGCAAGCAACTACGGTTAGTGCGGTCTTATTTAGGAAAATTAATGGTTAAACAAATGAAGATAGATGAAGAATAGTAGATTTGAACACCATTTGCGTGATACGACAATGTAAATGGCGCTTCGATCATATATGAAATATGCATTTATACATTGCCTATTCACATAAATCAAAGTACGTACGAGATTCCAAGTTTTTGTAGGAATACATACCTCCCCTTCGGCTTGGGCCATAACGTTCCCACTCGTCAAATAAAAATGTGGAACCTCGAACATAATGTACTGACAAAGCGATACGTTTGTCGTTCAAGTAGGTTAAGTCTTAATGTTTTACAATAGAGTGTTTGCGCAAATGACATATAATTATAAGTCGACATATAAATACGAATTTATAAGTTATAAGTCGGTCACTTATAAGTTATAAGTCACGTGCTTAAAAGTCATAAGTTATACGTCGACTACTTATTAAGTAGAAGTTATAAGTTTATAAGTTTATAAGTCAAAAGTTTATAAGTCGTAAGTTAATAGACAGTTTGCGCAAGTGACATATAACTTATAAGTCAACTTATAACTTCGAAATTATAAGTTATAAGTCAGTCATCTATCAGTTATAAGTTAGATGGTTATAAGTCATAAGTTATAAGTCGGCTACATATAAAGTGAAATTTATAAGTTATAAGTCAGTGAGTTATAAGTTATAAGTGAATTTTCAAAATCTCTCAAAAACGTCGAATTCACACTATTTTGATACTTTTGGACGTTTCTGAGAGATTTTGAAAATTCACTTATAACTTATAACTCACTGACTTATAACTTATAAATTTCACTTTATATGTAGCCGACTTATAACTTATGACTTATAACCACCTAACTTATATCTGATAGATGACTGACTTATAACTTATAATTTCGAAGTTATAAGTTGACTTATAAGTTATATGTCACTTGCGCAAACTGTCTAATAAGTTTTAAGTCTCAAAGTGTGATACGTTTATAAGTGATTACTAATCACTGACTAGTGAGACAAAAGTCAAAACATAAATTTCAATTAGTCAAAACCACTCAAAAGAGTAAAAGTAACGCAAGTCCCTGGGCATACTTCCAAAACAACTGATATCGTTGTAGGTGACGCATTCTGCGCTTGTACGCAAAAATTTGATCAGAAAAATTCTAGAAAAAAAAGGTTTACCAAAAAAATTGTGGCGGATATTGAGGAAAGTATACTGTAAGAAAATTGTTAAAATATGGAAAAAATACGTCCTGAAACAATGGACAAACGGAAAAAACCCGAATCATTTGACACTTTGTGACGCAACATTTTTTTGGTAAATTTTTTTTTCTAGAATTTTTTGGTAACATTTTTGTTTTTATAATTTTTGCGTACAAGCGCAGAATGCGCCACCTACAACCTTAGACTAATCATTCGTCTAAGTCTACAACGATATCAGTTGTTTTGAAAGTATGATAGACTCGAGTCATTTTTACTCTTTTTAGTGTTTTTGAGTGATGATGTCTCTGAAATTTATATTTTGTTTTTGTCTCACTAATCACTTATAAACGCATCACACTTTGGGACGTATAATAAACTTCCGACTTATAAACTTTTGATACATAAACTTATGAACTTACACCTTTTACCTTATAATTAGTCGACTTATAACTTATGACTTATAACTTATAAGTGACAGACTTAAACTTATAAATTCGGATTTATATGTCGACTTATAATTATATGTCCTTTGCGCAAAGTATCTAATACACAAACCCACCATAGAAACCAGGAAGACTTATTACTCAACATAAAAAATTTATTCCACCCGGAAGGGTAGATATTATAAAATCAGTTCAATCAGTGGATATAACGGTATCGTTTGTGAAAATTACAGTTTTTAACATTCAAAAGTATCGACATATTATACATTTCTTATTTTGCTTACTTCTCTAATTCCTCCATATATTCGTTATCGCAGACAAAATTTCGAAATTTCACTCTTCAGTCGTGTTGAAATAAGTGAGTCAAAGTTTCGAAAAAAATTGAAAAAGTGGGCAAATGGAGGAAATATCTCCAGAAAACTGAGTTAGTGGAATGCCTGTTTATTATCATATGGTAAACAATTAAACGTATTAATTACGGCATTGAAGGATTGCAGTCCACTGTACTTAATGTTAACATACATTTCTTTTACAAGCATTTTCTCTTTGAAGAAAGAACGTAAAAAAATCACACGCCATCGAATCAAAGTGGACTGAAAAACGAAAACTTTTTTTATGGCCGTTGCTCGAAAACTGCTTACTAGAAACGACTACTGAACTGAATAAATAAATGGATCAATTTTAAGTAATGCTCGACTGGAAAGTAGATATATGGTCAAAAACAATAAAACAATGCTTCACATCAAAAATGTGTATAAAATCATTACATAAACAATAAATGCATTTTATATGCATGCATAACAACGTTTGCAATCTGATGTTACAAGTTACACCAATGTGAATTCTTGTTTAAATTAGCATGTTCTCACATAAAAAGGTATGTTGAACTTGTAAAGTTTTTTTTTTTTTTTAATTCGAACCATAGAAATTCTTTTAAAAAATAATTTGTATTGTCTTTTTTCCTTTTTTTCCATTTGGCTATTAAGTCAGTACAACAACATTTAACAATAGAAGAGTAACGATAAATATATCTCATGTTACTAATGTGATGAACAGAAGAAAAAAAAATTAGATAAAATATCTCACTCGTGCCAAAAATTCAGTCTTGTTAACGATATAAATTGGTCAAATTAGCTGATTTTTCTATCATACAATTTAATACCAGAATTAACAAGACACATTTTCGTTTTTGATTTTTTTTAGTAATGCAATATGCTTGGTAATTACATGAGATAATGAGGTTATAATGTTCGTTTAAATCTTGTTAGAAATAGATAATAACGAACTTTAACAGCAAATTGTTTTCGTGTAATTTAAATTTTATTAAGTTGTTGTTGTATCACAATTATTTTTTTTTTCGGTTAGACTTTCTCGTTTTTATGAAGAATTAAGCTGCAAAGTGACATAGATTTTTTTTGTATGTGTGTATAGCTTGTGCTAACTTTGAACCTCATTTCTTTTATCAATTACAACTTCTTTTTAATTACTTTTTTTTATAAAAACCAAAATTTAGCTCTCGACATTGCTATGCGTCAACACATTTCACTTTACAACAAAAAACTTTTTTTTTTCCAAAATTGGTTTTCAATTGAAAAAAAAAACTTGAACTTAAGTCTTAGTGATTTGATTGCATCGTATACACATGTTTACCTTTACCAATGGTTCAGAGCACTTTTAAAAACACAACACAATCCGTTATCAAAAAAATGAAAACGAGCTGATTATTCTATAAAAATCTCTGAAGTTCTTTTGGATTTTCTTTTCTAATCCTCTTTAATAATTAATAAGGCCACTTCGCGAGGGTACGAATCTTTACAACATTTTAATTTGGTATTAGAACTTTACATCACAGCTTCTTGGGCCCATTTTTTTTTTGTCAACCTAGTATATACTGTAGTCTGTATTAGATCTAACGTTCAGTTCCTAGAGATATTACATCACACTTACGTGTCAGGTGACAGGAGTGTCGGCGAACGACAAGACACCTTTTAGTACATAGTTTCAGTACGGAATTCTGTACCAAAAATACAGTACACATTAAGAGCGTACTTATGTTCCTTCACATTCCACACTCCATATACTAGTTCGAAAAAACTAGAAGCAGTAATTGGACATTTTTGGAGTGTGTGCAAATAGTTGGATAGTTGAATAGGTTCCACTGACCTCAGTACATCCGTTGGTCTAAATGACGTCTGTGGTTCCACTGCAACCGCTTCACAAAAATAAATATAAAAGGAAATTGGTGCCGTGGGTGGGTTCAAATAACTCCATAGGTCTTCATCACCTATTTTGGGCACAATATCGTAGGAAGACATAGATTACCTTTGACATTGTACTAACGATAAGTTGTGAAGACCTGTAGAGTTATTAAACCTAACAAAAATAAAAACGGGTCGTAACTGACCTTTTTACCCTTAATGTAGAGACAAAAAATTAAACGGTTAAGTTTTGTTTGAGTGAGTTTACACGATGTAAAGCAGAGGTCAATTATCTAGCGATAATTGCAATTTTCCCCAGAATTGTCACATTTAACAACATGATAAGATTTTCGATAATTAATGGTTTCGATTAAATGAATGCTTCGCGACCCACACACTTTCAAACATTTAGCCAAAGGGCTTAGATCACAACTTTCTTCAAATATATTACCAAAGTCAATTGATTAACGAACTTGAAACAAAATCTCTTCAATATTTACATTACCAGAAGAAACGAACGAAATCACGTTTCGAATCTACCTTATGCAGTCATCTACATTTACTCTTCTTCCATCTAACCCACACGGAAGGATTTCCCATACTGCAACGTTTTATTTAGCGAATCAACCAAATCCGGTTACAGATTGATCATTTATGTAATTCGATGGTACATCACATGATAATCTGCAAAAGCGCCAAAGTGAAAAGTGAAAATGTGTACGCGCAAATGACAAACAAAGTACTTAAACGTTTTATCGCTTAAATTTTAAACTGACACAATGCAAAAAGTTCTGTCATTTGTACTGATTACGACTGTGAAAATGAAAGAACTATTGCATGAGATTATGATCGCGAACCAATCGATTCTATCATATAAAAGAAAAAAAAGTGGTTTCTATTCAAGATTGCTGAACTAAAACAAAAATGAATTTGAGCATAAGAGGCGAACAAAGCAAATATTGCAAAATAAAATCGGATGTAACTAATGTTTAATGTTATCAGTTGGGTAGGCGTACATCGAGACCACTGTAAATAACTTACAACAAATTCATGATCAATAGATAGAAATCGTTTATTCAAATTAGTTTATTCTCAAGGAAGGAGTTTGAAGACGAAAGAAGAAAAAAACATTTTTTTGCTTACAGTAACATTTAAATTCATGATAACAGCGTATGTGTTGGGATATAAAATATTCTTAAATCTGATGTCTTAGCCATCCACAGTTAAGTTTTAAGTACTTGGTATGTATCAGAACGAAATATCAATGTTGAAAGCACAAAAATTTAAAACAGAAAATTTTTACATAAAATTGTTGTTCGTTATCATGTGAGCAAATGGTAAAGGAATTTAATGGTGTTATAATCTTAATTTTAATGTTATGCAAAAGTAAATAGAGAAAAGTTATTTTAAACAGAAAATTATCTGTTAGACCGATAAAATGGTTAAGTAATGCGATTAGCAACATTATAAAACATTATACATCTTCTACTTCACGTGTTAATAGTGTTTTGTAAGGTAAGTTGTTTTTTTTAATGCAAAATGATCATTCGTACTGGCAAAATTCTTCCCTAAAAAAGTGTCTTACAGCTCATGAGTTGGTTTTTGAACTTACATAGTATTCTGCTGATAGATAGATTCAGATAGAATCTATGTGGTTGATGTTGTATTCATTCTAATGTACGAGCTGCAATCATATTGTTGAATTAACCGAACTAACGCTACATCACTGCATTGATACTCCAATTTGGTATCCTATATAACATTTAAAAAAAAAATTCTTCAGAAAATACAGAGCAATGAGTTCTACTGGCTAGTTAAAGTGGATTTGCGGGATCCATGTTTAATTTTTGCGATAAAATAATTGAATCTGTTACTTCTACTGTTCAAGGACAATCAAGCGTTCGATATAGAATCTTTTACTTCATTTGTTTTAAAATTCATTTTACTATTATAAGACAATATTTACCGCATATCATCACTTGTTTTTGTCGTTGCTATCGATAACAGATGATTCTATTGTAATATTGTAATGTGATCGAAAATGTAATTTCTTACCAAATGATTTTGATTTTTAAATTTCGTATCTCAAAAGACCAACTCGAAGGCAGTGCCATCACTGATTTTTGCAGTAGTGACGATAACAATTTCCACAATCTATAGCCTTTGGACCAGCAGAGTTCACAGTAAAACACAGCCTTTCAGTTAAATGCTTGGTACAACAGTGACGTTTATTTTGTTCTCTTACATACATCAAACAGTACGGTCTTAACTACGTTGGCCCATACGACCAGTTTGATATTACAATTTTCAACAATATCCATTAGCATTCCAAGTACTTACAGTGGCTAGCAATAATCCAGCCAGCCACTATCGATAATTTTAGATAGATTCAATCCACATTACATTCCATATGTATCTGCCAAACATAAACATCAAATTTACTATAGCTGCATATATTAGCGGGCTGTTTTTCCGAATACCGAATAAATTTGCTTCAAGTTTACCTCTATGGCTTCAAGTGAAGTTCAATTTTTGCATTGATCAATTAGTTTTGGTGATTATTCTAGTAATTATTACGCACTCAGTGACGTTGCATGAGCGGAGCAGCTGAAGCAAATTGCCTGACAAATTTGGTTGAGGCTAACTGTACTCTGTGTAAATTACAAAAAAAGTGCCGCTTGTTCCAAGGTGATATTTGATTGATAAAAATGTAAAAAGTTGCAACACGACAATGAGGTTTATCTTAAACTATGTAGAAGTTTCACAGAAAATATTAGAAAAACTTTGCAGAAAGTCAACAATTAGGTTCAAGCATAGAAGAATTGAACCTTTGCATTTTCTTAAAATTATTACTAAGGTTAGGAATCCCTCGACTTGAACCTGAAACCTGAAAATTCTTATTTAAGGACACATGCTACCCGAATACTTGCTAGGTTGGATCAGGTCAGATTACTCTTAGTCAAAAAGAATCAGGTTCCAGGTTCATTCAGGTCAGGTCAACATTAAAAAAAAGGTTTCAGTTCGAGTTCAGATCACACCAAACTGAAGTCAGATTTCAGGTTGACTTGATACCTGTTTTGAGCCTTAAAAAACTGTTTATTATATAAGGTATACGAGATTAGACATACGTTGGCCGATACCACTTTCACGGTAGTCAAAACCCAACTTAATGTGACTTTTGTCAGCAACTTCTCGAGTAGTTGGCCATATTTGTATGTTCTCGTTGCCATTGTCGGTTCGTTGGTACTGGTTGTATGCAAATTTAGCAGAATACACTTAATCATATGAGCAAGCATTCTGTGGATTAGTGTATGCATAATAACTAAAAGTTCAGTAATTACGCTCTTGTCATGCCAGAAATTAATAAATTTACATTAAGAGACTGATTTAAAAGTAAAATTACGTTTGTGAGCGCTTCGTTTGTACATCAATCATACTTATAAATTAAAATCACTTTGCACACAAAAGCTAACCATGTTCAGCGCGCACTTGTTATTTTCATTTAGTAATGTGAGATGTGGTGTATTCTCTACGAAAATGTTACCCGCTGGTTTTATTCGTATGCTCAAAGATACATTATATAATCGCTAAGTGTATGTTATTTTTATTTGCCTGCGACCATTTAAAATCAATTCATTTTTTTGCCGTTCCTGCGTATGCAATAGTGAATCAGTTCGAAAGTGGTTCAGTTTAAATCAAACAGTTGCACACTGGAACTATAATATGTTATATCATGCATTTTAGTATGTTAGGTTGGGATGATGATTTTTTTATTCTTCGTTCTTTAGTTATGTACAGGCCGTCCAGAATATATATAAATGGTTGTAAAAAAAAAGAAAAAAAAATTAAATACCTAAATAACGTCGGTTAATATCGAGCTGGTTTCATATGCATGTTTAATATAAATCATAACAATCTTTTAACATGTTATGTTTATTCCATAAACTTTATATTTTTATCGCCAATCTTGAATTGTGAATTATGTGAAACATAACATTGTTTCAACTTGATAATTCAATTATTTTATGTGAATAGTGAAATGAACATCTTGTGATACTGGCTCAGCTACAGGTACATTATTATAAACAAAAGATATATCAAATATAGTACCTAAAGGGATTTTGATTCGTACAAGAACTGTTTACATAGTGAGCATAAGAGCAGAATGGAATATATATACGAAAAAAAAAAAATAATAGAAAAACAATAGCAAACGAAATGTCTTGTGGGAAAAGAATACTTTTTATCTGTTGGAACAAATGCACCAAATGGGTATGCAAATCTATAAAAAGGAATATAAATCTTTTTATTTAGATCTAATTAATTATTTAAAATGTTTTGTGTTCATGATTGATTTTATTCATGGAAACCAACCATTTAAATGGTATATAGATTTCAATATTTATTATTATTTTTCGAATTATACTCTTTCGACTCACACAACACTATTATTATGTTCGCTACACAAATCAATGCATCAAAATGTTAATTTCTGTTGTATCATCTTAAATAACATTATTAAAATGAAACCGTAAGGTGCCATTGGCACTGGTCAAAATTTCAAATTCAAATTCACACAATTGGTGTTGATTGATGCTTCACATTCGTATGAAGCGATAGATGTTTAAACGAATGAAGTTACAGATCTCATATCATAAGTAAATCACGATACGTTTGTCGGTTGTGAAGTGTGAATAGACGTACAATATTCCAGTAGAAAAAAACGAACGGGCTCAGGTCAGGAGTGAAGGAGAGTTGAAAAGAAAAAAAAGAGAAAGTAATTGAACTTCATCGGTGAACTGGGTGATATAAATTACGTGTAGACATTTTCAATGAGTAGGAGGTAGGAATATACCTAAAACTTAATAACCAAAATAACAACATGGAATTATAAGTTGACTCTCCATAGGGGTTTTATGGCGAAATTACTTAGGAGAATTTGCTTAAGGCTGGAAATATACGAGCAATTTTGCGTTGATGGGATCGACAATTATGCTGCCCTTTCGATTGTAATCGGATATTCACCACAGGCTAAAGAATGAAGCATAATTGTTGATCTCATCAACGCAAAACTGTTCGTATGTTTCCTGATTTACCGGTTTTGATGCTTGATGGATGTTTAATGGTTTCTGAGGAGTTCTAAGGATTTTACAAAATTTCCCATAATTTTATTTTGGCTTCCGAGGTTTTTTAAAGATTCTTTTCGACTTTGACGATTTTCTGATGAAAGGAGTGATTTCGAGAGATTTTCTTGTTTATCACCGGATTTTATTGAACCTTCGGAAATCTTTAAGATTCGTAAGATCTCCACTAATTACCAGGATTGGTTGAGGCGTCCTAATCATCGGGTATTGAGGTGTTGCGGAATCATTTTTGAAGCAAATTTTAACAAAGTTACACAATCATTTTGGATGTAACAAAATCTCTGTCAGCACTGTCCCCGTGTCGCTCACTTGATTTGTCCTATTACGAAATTTCCGGCAGTAGAAAGTTTGTGCGATCTACGTGGAAGATCCTTAGTTTCTCGTGCCAAATTCACCCCAGAGTGGAAACTTAGACTTCTGGAGATTTCAATGTGTTTGGTATATTACAGATATAGAAAGTACAAAACGACGCATTCTCAGGGTATTGTTCCCTGAAGATGGGAATACACTAAAATCTTTTTAAATCGTTAATGTGTCGATGAATTCGCAAGCAGAATGATTCGTGTTGTACATCACACCTGACTAATTAAAAAGCCGTTCCAAAATATACGGATGATTAAACAATATATACAAGTTTGATGTAACACACTGAAGCAGATCAATTGAAATATGTCATAAGTTCACTTTACCATATCGTTTGATGATGAGTAACCGATATTATATGTTTCCACTTGTCTATTCCGAATCGAGGTTCAAACAACAATATTATACGTTCACATTATTATGCGTGCTTACATTAAATTGCAATAAATTTACCATTATAATATAAATTTCAATTTAATTAATGATGCAACTTAATATGCCTGACTGTCTATCAAAAACTTGTTTACCCAGATTCTTCTCAAAATACTATACAAGGACATCGGAACGATTGGTATTATAAAAAGATTTTGCCGCCGAGATTTTCATACATTCAATTGGCTCACATGAAGAAATTAAAATAAACATAATTCATGCAGCACCGTTTCGAACAGCACCGATATTATAGCCATTATTCATCAATGTCGGAGTTCCTGGTGGCGATGAGCATAAAACGTACGGAAAAACATTCTCTTTTCTTTTACACGCCAAGCATGGCTGAAAACTCTCTTTTATTTTATTCATATGCAGATTATAATATGCCATTTAAAGTAAAGCGTATTTGTAATTCGGGGTTTTTATTGCTGCAATTCAAATTTTTATTTCTCATGTTTCGGCATTAGAGTGATCTCTGCGGTAAAGGTCATCCCTAGTATTTTTGAAATATGTGAACATTGTTCAAAACTATTAAGTCTACAACATGAATTATTGTTATTTTAATATCGCATTCGTTGACCACCACGTTAATAACCAATCGTGAACCTATGACATGTAATAAAATCCAACATTTAATTTATTGATTTTACAAACAATTATTTAGGGAAAGTATTTTATTACAATGCATTGGTAAAACTTAAAACAAACAGCGAATTATTATCTCAGCAATGATGTCGCGCAAAATGCTACACACTAGTACGATCTTCGGAGTCAATAATTGCTTAATACTTGTCACAAGCATAATATAATGTTATGTTATTGGATGTGTATTAAAACCAGTAGGAAATTACTCTCATAGCAATTGCGTATGGATGAGTCGGAAGTGATAATTCTTTGAACAGGTTTATACGTTCGATGAAGAAAAAAAATGGAAAAGATTCTCCAAGTTAGTGGCGGTACATTATATTTTCTGCGCGAGTTTCTTATCAACATCTAGAACCAGAACCATTGAATTCAATGCGAAGAATTGGGTTGTGCTCGTTGGATAAATGAAGGAGAATTTTTGACGCTATGGGCTATTTTTCGTGAAATTTTAATTAGCCAAGAAATTACTATTCGTTAGATGTATTTTTTACCATTTTTACCAAGTTTTAGTCAAATGAAGAAAACTTTAGACCATCATGGCTTCAAGGTGAAAAGTCGATTTGAGGAATGTGTTGGACAAAAATAAGTCAATCAGTCTTTCGTAGAATTTCGTTATATTTGTGAATTTTTATTAAATTTGTCGTTACGTTTCGTTAAGTTAGTGAAATTTCGTTAAATTGGAGAAATTTCGTTAAATTTTTGAAATGTCGTTAAATTTGTGAGGTTTCGTTAAATTTGTGAGGTTTCGTTAAATTTGTGAAAGTTCGTTCAATTCTAATAGTAATTATACCTAGAGAGGAAATTCCGAACAAAATTACGTAAAATATGTGGTCCTAACATGAAATACGAAATGCTTATGGGTAGGTGTGTTTGCCCTCTTAATTAAGAGGGCAAATTGAACTATCAAAAGGAAAATAGCGTCAACGCATACATGTATTGGTGTAAAATTATACGAAATGTGTATCAAATGTGTTGGGACCACATTCCGTCGTACAAATTTCCTCTCTAGGTATAAGGTTAAATTGGTGAAATTCTATGAAATTCGAAGAATTTAATGAAGTTTGCAAAATAAAATTTCAAAATAGACCCTGGCGAGTGATTTCTAATTTATGTGCATTTATTAGTGAGGATTCATTTATTCCTACCGATTCATTCACTGTCCAATTGATTCATTACACTGTCGCATCCAAAACCGTAAATCACGTTAAGCTTAATAATGTAAAACTGCCGGTCCATCTACAATATGTACAGAGAACCTTTTTTTTGTATATAATCCGTAATTTGATCTTAATTTTACATCTATTTTTTTGTCACTTGCACTAAATCTGAAATACACACATCCATCGGCTCTCTGCAATTCAAGTTTATTTATATAAAACCACGAAATCTATGTGACCCATATTTTCGCATAAAAGTAGAATTTCTTGAACAAAATTACGAACAGAAATAATCGCATTTTAGCGGTTTTATCAATTTTAATTTTCGAAGTGTGCAGTGTCAAACGTATAATGGGATTCAACCCACGAAACGTGTAAAATTTATTTTTGTAATATACTTTCTACGTAGATTTTATCCGTTTAATTTAAAATTATTTTATATTTTCTTAAAAACACTATTGCATTGTGTACGGCTTGACGTCGTTGTTGCGGTCGTACGTATATGGAGAGCAAAGGCTATGCACGCGCAAATAGCACTTCAAATATAAATATTTCACTTGGCAGCTCACGTGCGTATAAGTTATGCATTAGGAAGGATTTTAAATCGTTATTTAATGAGATCTATGGTTAATTTTTTGTAACAAAAAAAAAATGTGATTGCAAAATGTTGTTGCTCTTGTTTTGCGAATTTCAGTAGCACAATAGAGAGAAGAAAAGAAAAAACGAAGAGGAAAACTTTCAATTTAAATGAACGCTAGGTATATTGTTTTATAATTTATGTTTAGTTTTCTTTTTTGCATTCTTTTCCCACTTTTTTCCTCTATTTATTTTTCGTTTATGTTCTGCAAATCAAACGAAACAATAACTTAGGTCTATAATTTATTCCGAGCCTAATTGAGGTCCACCTACAAGGAAATGCTGGAAAACATTGATACATTTAATGGAATAAATTAAATTCATTGTTATTACAGTTTTGTGTAGACATAAGCAATGTCCATTTAAATTTGTTTATGTGTATAAATCTGTTGACAAATTAAACTTTCAGGTAAACTGCTTATGGTTGCATGGTAGATGCATACAATTCTCAAACAAATATGTTTATTGTACTGAATGATTTAGTTAGGAATACGAAAGACAACCAAAACCCACTCTGCTTCGTCATTATTTGGTAGATCATTGTCAAATCCCTGTTGCCATTGAAACATTTGGAGTAATAGAGCAGGGATTTCATTGAAAATTGAAGAAGTTATAAATGAAATACGAATAACTATTCAGAAGGGTAAAATGTCGCAACAATTATGAGAACGATGAAACTTTCAGAAGGTTTAAGTGAAATCATATTTATCTACGTATAATGATGACACTCTGATAATTAGTCATTTAATGACATGGTAGTGAAGTTGTGCTAAAGACGTACAAAAATTATATAAAAATATATTGAAGAGCTTTAGTTTACAAACAGCATTTCCCTATTGTAACAGTGAACCCTTGTAAAGAGTTTATTTGCCGGCTTTAGTGATTTGAATCATCAGAAATGTTGATCTCGAAAAGATTGTATGTCATCAGACGTCAAAAAGCCAGCAAATTGTCTACATATACATAAGTGTCATATGTTTGAACGCACACAAAGAAAGAATAATTCCTGTCTGAACGGAAGAAATGCAAAGCATGTTCTCCTACCATTAACCTCCAAATATTTTCTGTGTTAATGCTAGAACAAAAGTTCTAAAATCAAAAATATTCCAGGGCTTCCTAATCCTAACAAAACGTTGCAAAAAATTGATGACGATATAGGGTCAAAGAAGACTTTCGTAACGAAATAAACAAAAATTTGTTAAACAAACCAAGAAGAATAATCCTAATTGAATCATTTTTATGCTACAAAGAGTCAAACAATTTTGGATTACAACTTTCCCCGTGTATGACGGTCATGAAATCATCAAAGTAAAAAAAATCTGATGAAGGACTATTAAAGCGAAACAAACAATTCAAATGTAAGGTTTGCTAAATTTACGACATGATACAGTTTCAGTCACCTGTTTACTTCAGCTGTTTTACCGTCTAGTTCGCTACCCACTTATTCATAGATATGGCTTATATAAGACATTATACAGGTGCAACAGTACAGGCACGTGTGTCAGTGGTAAAATAGTTTTAAGTAGTATGATTGAATTTTAGGGACTAAAATAGCTGAAACACAAATTTGGTTGACTTTATAGGTATTAAAAAATATTTTATCAAAATGGCATATTGACTAAGTCTGAAACATCAAATATTTTGAGTGTTCAGAGGGGAATGTGTGTAGATGGTCACAAGAAGATGCGATAAATATTTAATGTTTTTAACTTAGTAGATTTATTAGATTCAATGTGGAATTTCTTTTTAACAATACGTTTACAGAATCATTCTATGGGCATTTGATACATTTGTACGCGAAGTCGGGCATTGCTTTCATAAAATTGAAAGAACATACAATTGCTAAAAGTTTCCTATGTGCAGAATATCACCAGCTGGTGTACAAACAAAAACACCAGCTCAAAGAGAACCTACCACACTGCGCATTAACGTTATCTACGCGCGCACATACGAATGACTGAAGTAAACACATTGTGAAAATGTGTTTTGATTGTTTATCACACAATAAGTGTGTGTTAGTTGATCAGCTGGTGCTCATTATGCACATAGGAAATTTAAATTTTTAAGCTTAAAAGCTTAACGAAATAACGATAATTAATTAATAGCATCGAATGCCGTGAACATTTCTTTCACTTGGACCGACTGGATGTTGTTTTATAGCAGTAGATAAAAGTTTAGCCCCAATTGTCGGGTAAATTTCTCTAAAATATGAACAACTGAAATTATTATTCGTTAATCCAAGATCACTTAATTTTGGTAAAATTTCACGTATATCGCTGTGCAGTTCAGTCAATTCGTTTCCATCCACATACAACGAACGCAATGTCTCACCAAAATGTGATAAATGATTGAAATCGATTGATTTCAATTTGGAGAAAGACAGATCCAATACATTTAACTTTGATGCTGACGATAGAAAACCTTCTTTAATTTCTGCAATGTTTGTGTTTGACAAATTAACATGCTGCATGTTGGGTGCATGTGAAAAAACGTCGGAACTGAGTGCACTGATTTGATTCGATGACAGATCCAAATCATGCAGATCAATATGATTAAACGCCAATGGTTCGATGGCGACGATTTGATTGTCATGTAGCTCAAGATATTGAAGATCACGAATACCATCGAACATTCCGTTCCGCAATATCGTCAATTTGTTGTGATTCATTTCGAGTCTGTATACGTTTTTGAGACCGTGGAAGGCATTCGGCTGGATACTGTTGTCACTATCAATAGCATTTGAGTTTAATTGTAGAGTCATGAGTCTTTCTAGAGCTGAAAATGTGTGACGTTCGATTCGCTTGATGTTGTTGGATGAGAGATCTAGGCGAAACGCCCACCATAGACCCTCAAACATATTTGATGTCAGCGTTTCGAGTTTGTTGCCGTCCAAATCCAATGCATCTAGTCGAGTGATGCCAGAAAATGCTGACGGATCAATTTCGGTAATCGAATTTTTACTCAAGTATAGACTTTCTAGATCCGGCAGCATGTCCAGGACAGATTTGCTGACTTTCGTTAGATGATTGTTCGATAAATCCAAGAATTTAATTCGGTGTGTTGTGTTAAAGGCTTGTGGATCAATAACAGAAATTTGGTTGTGTGATAGAAAAAGTGATTCTATTGCAGGAGCAAATTTGAATAGCTTGGCTGGTATCGTTGTTAAGCTGTTATTGATTACAATCAACTTTTTTAAGTACGGAGCATCAACAAAATCATATTTGCCTAATCGTTCTAACGTGGTGGATTGTAGATCGATTGTTTGTAGTGGAAAATGATTGAAGAGATGTATCGGTGCCCGACGGTATATACAATTTGTGAAACGAATTGAATTTATGGAATTTATTTTCATTGCCTTATCATCAACGCAAACTATCGTTTCGGTAAGTGATGTATTGGTGAAAATATCGACCGATGGCACTTCATTCGAACAAATTAATTCCACATTTATAACACCATAGTCCTCGGATATCTTACAAGTCGGAATATGCTCTTCGTCCTGCGCAAGAATGATATTGAACGCGTTAAACTGAAGTAAAATACACAAAAATATCGAATTTTTAAGCGAATTTGTGGCCATGTCTTTGTGTATGACAAGATACAGTGCCTCCGAAAGCTGAAATTGAACTGACCTCTCCTTGATAACGGTTTGGGTTTCTAAATTTACTAAATCTCAATTCACCAAACATTTTTAACGACTTTATGCTAATCAGTTCAAAATCGAGTTAAAAGCGAAACAAACCAGTTCCTTGCTAGCTTTCGAGTCGATGATAAAAGTACAGAGGTGACTCGCTGACCGCACAAAGAAAACATTGAAAGTTCATCATATTACACGCGTTAGTATTTTCACATGATTCAAATGAGGTTTTGTGAGATTAACTTTCGTATAAAAAACGTATTTTTGCAACATTAAAAATTATTTTTAGACCAAAAACTAGCTCTAGATTGTTTGAATTGTGTTACGTGTCGGCGTTTTGATTTTAAAAAAGGTTCGGAAGGTTATTGGTTATGCGAATGCTAAGTGACTACTCCAAAGTTCTTGATCTGTTTATACTTCTGTGTTTTAACTGAAATGTTCTACCACATGCGAAAGCTCTTTACAGATTGATATTAAAACTGATAAAGTAAAAAAACTTGCACCAAACATTAAAACAGTTTCTTACTGTTGTTGATAGAAAACTGTTCTAGTTCTAGCCATGAATGTGATTGATGTATGCAATCGAATGCAATTGACCCACGGACGTAATGTACTATTACATGCTTGTGTACGCTAAGTGAATATTTACTATCACAAACAGTGACGGTAAGTGTACTTAACCGTGTATAAGCTGCATAAAAACAGTTCTACTGTACACCGTTACTATCGCACCTGTTACGCACAGCTATCATCTGCTATCAAGAAAAAAATCAGAAATAAACGAAAAGCTGAGGCTAATGCAGCCCAACATAGCAAAAAACATGTAAAAAGATATGGAAGTAAAAGATTGAAATCAATCGTTTGAAAATGCTTAAATCAAATGAAGTAGTAGATCCTATAGTAAAACTGTGTGAAATTGTGTGAAAGCATCAGCCTAATAATGATTACACCGTCATCCTCGAAACAGTAACAAACGATTTATTTGTGCAAAATCTGGTATTTGCAAATTAATGTCCATTTGGATTCGTAAGGTGTTTACAATAATTTATTAACACTCACATAATGCTGGTGATTTGATAAACACGATAACTGTAATGAGTTCTTAATCTTTTTGCTGTAAGATGGCTGTAAACAAGTAAATGGACTCCTATTTTATCATTCGATAAATTCTTTATTATATTCAATAAAGTCAGTGTATTATGTGGCTGTTACTTTCAAATTTTTCAATGCGCAAAACATTTTCCTTTACCACATATTAATCGCAAAACTTAAGAAAAACATATCGAGATAAGTTCAAAGATTAGACTTTTTCGTTGCGAACTTAATATAAAAGAAAATTTTATTAATGATTAATAGGGTTATTATTTACCATATTTATTTCGAGGCAATCTCTCTCTTAACTACATAATAATAATGTTAAAACAACTCATGAGGTCGTGCTTTTTGCCAATTGACAAAACAACAATAACAGAAATATTGTTGCTCATTTCGAATTCGATAAATCATTGTTAGTAAGTGGGCTGTCGGTCGGGATAGTATATTATGTTCTCAGATGTTAATTGAATTTTAATTTAACTTTATTGCAGTTTGGAATAGATTATGAGTATATGGATGCATGTGAGTTATTCATCTGCTGGAATGATAAGTGTTTTTCTTTGTTGTGATTTTTTCATATGCAATTTATGCTCATACAATGCAATACAGTAAAAGAATTAAGAATTGGAGATTGGAGAGTCCAGTATCAAATGCTATTTCACGATTCGCCTACGGAATCTGATTAGCATTTATATGACATTTTTGTGCTATGAGAATATGGTTTGGTCAGAATATATATATATATATTTGTGATTGACTGAATGTGGTGCTCTTTCAGCACAAATATACAAATCCGAGCATTTTTTTGGTGGACTTAATCGATTTTTAATAGCTTTCGGATTGTGATCATTTTTAAATTAACATTGAGATTATGGTGTTGATGGAGAGATTGCACTCACTTTATAATTTTCAGGTGTAGATTGTCTGCTCGTTTTTAGTAACTTGAAATTTTCATGTAATGATGCTTTTTGTGCATTGTCAGCATTATTGTATGTGGAATGAATTAGATTGATTAATTGTGATCTCAGCTTCCTTGTCGCGATTGGTGTAATTATACAAAATTTGTATGGTTAAATCCTACAGAAGAATTTCAGAATCAAAATCGGGATAAAAGAGCTCTCTGGATACTGGTAAACTACTACCAGGTTTTTCGTGATATATAAGTAAAATTGTGCCTGTGCGAGTTTCCTTTCTAAGGAAAGGAAAGGAGTTTCTAAAAACCCGCTAGTGAGTTTGCGAGTATCATTAAATTGTTTCCGAATTAATGAATAAGATAGCAGCACCCAACGTAATCTTGTTTCAGTGACTGTCCCATGCAAAATTTGACTATCACGTAGGAGTTCACGAAAAATGATGCGAAAATATTCATCATGTAATGTATCATTTTCGCAGGAGGGGGATTGCCGTGCAACATCCAACTTTCGCACAGGGCAGGCAGTAAAAGCCCTGTTAATTAGCACCAGATAGGGTTATTTATCACCAACCGGTTTCGTTCGCTTTACGAACATCATCAAATTTCTATGGACATCAGTTTGACAATAATACTCAAAAATTGGTGATTATTCACTGATATCATCGTGGTGAATGTCTAGCATTTTAGTCGATGATGAAAGTATTACCCTCCCATAATTTAGGCATCATCAAAATTGTTTAGGATATGAATTTTGGAGGAAGTTTTTTTCCGAATAATCAATATTTCTTCCTTCTCTTCTCAGCTCTTCTCAGCAATCAAATTTTAGTTTATCTCAAACATTACTTTTACATCATCAAGATCTTACTAATTACAGAATAGAACGATGATGCTTATTGCCAAATAATCCATTCCGAAAAAAATCCCATCCACATCGCAAGATAATAATTTATTGAAATTAAATCAATAAATTTGTCAAATTCGTTAATTTGACTCATCACAACATACCGGTGTGTGGTGTGTGTATATAAGCTAAACAACCAACTTGAAAAACCGTTAACTTTTAGATTTGTTTTTGTGCAATTAAAATTTACCAAAATCGTGAAAATCTAATCTCCAAATTGGTGTTTGGGTTTGGCAGATTCCAATAAATACGAAATTCAATGAGGTCAATAATTTTTTGTTCTCTCTCGGAAACTTATCATAAATTCAAAGCTGGTATGAGTTCATTCATACAGTAAGAAACCATCCGAAAAAATCATTCATTTAATAAAGGTGTGACCGTGTGGTAAGTGCGAATCAAATTTTTTAAATTTCGTTTTAGTGTTTGCCACATTTTTACATAAAAATCATGACAATGTACTTATAAAATGTCGCAGAACTATATAGAAATGTACGTTAAGTATTGTTACATATTGGTATAGCAAGCAATTTTTGTGCTTTAATTCGAATGATCAGTATAAATATTGGCTTGTCAATCGTGTTTGACCACAACTATTACAATTCCGCACCTGTGTTGATTTTCGAAAGGTGAATGTACGTCGTGAGTTTGCAAAATAAGTTCAAATTCTCGTAGATTTCTGTCAAATTGAAATAACTTTTTGTTTTTGTTACTGATAAAACTGACCATCTACAAGCATGCTTTCTAAGTTCATCGAAGATAAATGAACAATTGATTCACATCGAGATTGCATACAATCATATTTTAATAATAAATTGAAATCCAATCTAAATGTGTCGAACCAATAAGTAATACATGATTTAACCAACGACACGCTACAGTCAGCGCTGCAATGATACGATTCAGGATAAGACAAGCACAGTTACAACAATATAACATCATTTAAATTATATTTGACTTAAAACAGAAGAAATCGCTTCGCTTCATTCATTTCGTTGGCATACACACTTTAAGTGTTGAAAATCCTATTAAGAGATAGAGATAGATAAACCTCCCCTCGGTCGAATATCTTACACTTTGCGGTTAATATTTTATAACAAACAATGTGAATGGGAAGGCAATAAATATGATCTTAGAGGTGATGAGATATGCCCGCTTCAATAATAAAAGCGAATATAGCGCATTCCTTTTGCGAATGGTATTTCTTTTTTGCGAATGATCGATAATTCATAAAGGAAAATTGTGTATTATAACTTGAGTTACACACATATATATATATATATATATATATATAGGCGTTGTCTGGTCCATCAATGCTTCTGTTTTATCTGATGGATGGAGATTGTGTAGGAAGCGTTTTTGAATTATTATATTGACATATTGGGTAATAGTTATCTGGTAAATAAATGTAAACTCGTTTTAAAATGAATATTTAACATCCTGTTATACTATGAACATATTTTATTGCATTTCGGTTTGTAGTTCGATTTCGAAAAATAATAGAAATTCTCTACAACACACTCCTCTATGTTTTGCATGCGAGCAAATTCTTAGTTGGTTTTTCAACAGTAATAGAAATTTTGAAAAATTTGGGTACTATTGAATCAATGCAAGATATGACTTGCTAGTACAATAACATGTTTATTGACATGTATTGATAGAATCTGTGCATTTGAAGGAGGATGATAAATTGTTTTTTCTTGAAAGTCTGAAAGTCGCAATCTTTAATTAGTCACCCATAAACCTTCAATTCATGTCAAATACAATGTTTTAAATAATAGCGTAATTTAAGCCCAAGCAGCACCTACTAAAGCCTATCCAGCACTTACTAAATCCTATCGGAGAATTACTAAAGCTCATAAGGGGTTAATTGAGGCTCAGCGAAGGACTAATAAATCAGAGCGTTGTACCGTTATTAAGACTTGGCAAAGACTTATTAGTTTACTAAAGAGTAACTGCAGGAAGCTCTGCAGACATTTATGAAAGCTTAGAAAAGACAAGTCCTATTAAATCCTCCGACTCCGACTCCGACTTCACTATACCCAGCGAGCGATGTATTTCAATCACTATGCATCCTAGATTACGCTAGGCCAACCACCTAAGTGGAAAAGGACAAGGAGCTGACCCTCAATTGGCGTACAGTCCGACTAACTACAACATTTAGGTTTAGAGTACACATTCAAAAGAACCCCTGAGAGATTCACCAATACATTATAAGTCAACTGATCTCCTGAGAGAATCACCAACATCATAACAGTATTTTCGACGATTATTCCTGAATTGTAAATGTATAATTAGCAATGCGATAATATATACAAACTGAATCAATTCTCCTCATTTTCTTCCGAGATTGTTCCATCATAAATTGCCTGTTCTATTTCATTCATGTTGATTCCATCGTTGGCCATTGCATGAAGTAAGTGATTCGTTCCTGTTTTCATAGATTATTTGCGCAGTGTATCTTCCCAGATGAAGCATGGACGGTCGACATTGAATTTCCGATTGATTTTGAACCTTCGTGCCACTCGTAAAATGTGGTTGTCTGGTCATTGTTCAATATGTAGGTGGTAACGAAGGCCATGCACCATGACTCGCTTGACTATCGTTTTATTTCGCATTATCGCTCTTGGTTGTACAATTGAAGGCTTGTCAATAGCTGTATCGGAGAGGATTCGTAGTATTTGCCGTTCCATAGACAAGTCCTGTTAAATTCGGTTAATAAATCACCTCGAAACTTTGAAAAAATGTCCACTGAGCACTTGTAAACATACGCAGAGCTTTGACACATGTCCGATGACAAATGTTTTGCTACTTTAATGAATTTTCGACGTTAATTTAAATTAAAGTAATTTGCCCGAGGCGTGAGGCGTTTCTGGAATTTATGGATTAAATGCAATAAAAATTGGAATAACCGGAAAAAATTATCAAATCCGTTAAAAGTCTCAAATAGACTTAATTTTGATACCACAATTCATAACAAAATGTCAATAAGTGGAAAATGTCTGTTTTACGAGTTTTTGGTGTAACATTTATTCCAAAATTATATTTTTTTTCATCTCCAAGAGTCCTCAAACGGCCTGGAGATCAAGAGCATTTGAGGCGAGGAACATTTTCAACGTTGAGAATCCAATTGAAGTTATTTAATCCACATGCGATATACGTACGTAATGGTCAAAATATCCCAATGATTCCTCGCATTTACCGCCAAAGTGAACACAGTATATATACACGATACGTATCATATAGTAAATAAAAGAAGTAGCAGATTTAATATTTTAATGTGATAATACGCTTATCCTTTATGAAAGGTTAAACAAGCAAAATCGCTTAAATATTTCAAACGAGAAACTTTTTTTGTTCATCACATTGTTGCCCAATTGTGGTATAGTCGCTATAAGACTTTAAGCTGCATTGCTCCTTTTAGTAAATCTCTAAGGGGCATATATGGAGGTAGTTTACCAATAAATTGTTCTCGGAATAAATAAACAAAAACTGCACTAGCGGTTAAGCGTTTAAAATTTCAATCTGCTGAAAAAAAATGTTTTTTTTATGTGAAGAATAGCATCTTTATTGGTTGTTTGTTATTAAATTAACTACCATAATGCCGTTTGAATTGCGTGTGCGACTCATAAAATCAATGCAATTGAGACTTCGTTTCAAATATATTTTTTGTTCTTTCTTTCTATAAATTTCGCATTTCACGTAAGTTGTGTGAACCAATTATTTTCACAGTTGCGATAAAACAATTATACAAAACCAACAGAAACAACCTTGCGAAAATACAATAAATCAATTAAAAGTAACCTTGAGATCAACAAAGTAAGAAATTATTTTTTTCCCTACAAAAATGCCACAGTATAAATTAAAGTGCATAAAAACGAATGCTCCGAGTGTATATATGTATATAGAATGGTGATCCTAAAAAGGATTGGGATTTACATTTTTATATCGTTACGGTGGTAGAATTTTTATTTTAAAAATGCATATTGAATAGTGAAACAAATTGCATGAGTCATATAAAATTTATTTGTTCGTCGTAGTTTTTTTTTTGTTTTTTTGTTTGCATTATTCTCAACAAAATTAGTCTTAAGAGGCAAGGCACATTGCATACGCACAATAGCACAACCGATGCGATTTTTATGTGATAATCTGTAAATACGAGAAAACGAGAATTATTACAGAAACGAATTGAATTTTAATTATTAATGACAAATGAAATATCGAATTGCATTTGACGCTAAGAATTTTGTTATTTGAAGTGGTATAGGTAAGGGAATAACTTCGATGTTGTCGGTTGTTTTTTGCTTGCTTCTCAAACTGTCCTTTAACAGTCCAATAAAAAAAGTTACTTTGACTCTTTTTCCTCTGCTGTTGTATCGCTATAAAACAATGTGGCTGCAATAATTACTGACAACAACTGATTATTCCACACAACGGTTTTATAGATATGTAAGACATTTTTTTTCATGATATATAAATGACAAAGGGCGAATATGTCAGATCATGATAAAATTGATCGTCGGCAGTTGTGTGTACTGTAAGAAGGAATTTTTCATTTGTCTAGTCAAAAATTTATTGCAAGGAATTAATTCCCTTTGGATTGTCAAATGGCCATATTTGTTTGGCAAACGGTGGACGTGCGTGTAAAGCTCATCAAATCGAAGCTATTTTGAAAAGTCTTCAAAATGGGAAAACGAATTTTACCGCTATCAATGCGCGATAAGTATAAAATGCAACCAATTGATATTTTATTATTTTGCAAATTGTTTATCTCGTATGGGCAATAATGATTTCTGTTCGAGAGACCATCATAGTGGTTGGCTTGCTACTCTGGTTCATTCATTGCCATTAGTCAAAATTTTATCAATAATTTATCATAGTTATAGTTATTAACGAATCGCTTTGAGCTACGTGTGGTTATTGCAAACAGCTCGGAGCGATTTTAGAAATAACTCGAAATTGCATTTGGATTGACATTGGTTTTGACTCGACATAAAAGTAATGAAATATTATGCTGTACAGTGACTTTAGCATCGTCTCTTCCACCAACCATAAAAACTATCCGGTAATAATAACAATTTTGTTTTTATTCGATTCCGGTATTGGAAAATAATCAACTTTTCGTTTTGATTAGGTAACAGAACTGCACAGCAAAAAAAAAGATCAACATTTTTTCGCGATTACTTTCTTATTCAGTACGTCGTATATGAGGTACAAGTAAAAAATGCTGCATTGCCAATCTTAGTTTGTCATAATTATGTGGATTATACGTGTTTATATCGAAATAGTATTTGGTCATGCTTATACGACTGTTATGAAATTGAGGTTTTCAGAAACAGTAAGTGTATTCGATAGTAATCAGTCATTTCGTTCGCTTGTTGTACGACACGAAATGATTTACAGGGAAAGAAAAGCGAAATTCGACATGTTTTTAATTTGTAAATGATTCCACACGAAATTTGTTTAGCAAATGAAAATTCAGATTTTTATTTTTATTATTTTCTTCTTGTTGTGAGCTCAACAAAAATTTAGAAAATAAAAATCTAGATTTTCATTTGTTCAACGAACTAGTTGTGGAACCAATTACAAACCACAAAAGCCAACAAATCATAAAACATAACAAATTTCACTTTTCTCTACTTGTACCCTCGCTTGTACCTAATTAATTTAAAATTTCAACCTTATATCGTTTTACAACATCAAATCAATCACATCATTTGCTTAAGTTTCTAGTAGCTTCATTCTCATACTTCATTTGTTTTAACATTCATTTTACTATTTAAGATAAATTTGTCTTAGATCATCGCTTAGTTTGGTCGTTGCTATCAATAACAAATGATTAGCCATTTCTAAAGGGTTTAGTTGATTTTATGATTGTACATACAACTGAAATTACCCAAAATTTATATAAGCCGAGTGTTTACTCCTACTTTTAAGTAGGAGATAATCAAAAGATAAAATTTCTCTCAAGCTATGTTTGCCTGTTACTCCTCATTGATCGATAAATCTAGTAAAAATCCAATTTCTTCATTTGAATTGTTCACGATCAAGAAAAATCGAGATTGCATTAGGTACTCTCACCCATAATTCAAAAGATAATCTTCACAGTAGAGATTTACACTGATAAAAAAGATTTTGGCGGTGTACTTCGGATATGTATGATATACTTCTGTTATGCATAGTATGCGTCGGGTATGTGTGGCAAACCTGTCGTATGTAAGTTTACGTACGATATGTGTGCCATACATCTCACGCGTGTAGTCGACGTAGGACATGTGTAAAATTTTGGTATGTGTAACTTCATCGCAAAATTACCTCATACGCCCAACACGTTTGAGAACAGCACACGTTTAGGATGTTTGTATACGCATGGTAAGTATGATGTCAAAAGATCGTACTTGTTGTGCGTTAACATTCGTACACTGTGCATTTTATATTAATAGCAACTATGTCAAGTCCTTTACGTACATGAGATGAATGTATCTGTATCAGGATTTTAGGATTCACTTAAAAACAGAAATATTAAATTCAGTCATTTAAATTTCAAAACGTTTTATTCCCTGAGTTCCAATCTCATACTGTTGAAATATCGAAATATTACGCAAAAAGAAGAAGAAGGAATTACGATTACGATTCTCGATATTAGGTCATTGTCATATACCATAGTTCTAATTAGAATAAAAAAAAATATTTTCAAAGTTTCATATGTGTGTTATGTAAGTAAACGTATAGCATGTATAAGTACAAGTACTTTGTGTGCAAACGTGCTCCACGTTTACCTACTTCTACCAACGCTTCACAATACAACTATCAATGTAGTATGTCTTAATTGCAACATTGGTTGAAGCGCCGCTTTGAGATCAAGAGGTCCCCAGTTCAAACCCAGCACCAAACATGGAGAAAATTTTTATCTAAGAAAAAGTTACGATATAAATGAATAAAAACACGAAAAATTAAAAAATTAAAATTAAAAAGAACGAAATTTGACGAAATAATGTACATCAAAATTTCATTTTATTTCGGATACCAGAGCAAACGTACTGGACGTTTACTGACGCAGTGCACGTGTACTAAACGTTCCCGAAGTTCGATCCAAAAATAGCTGTCTGCCAGCCAATTTACACGTCCACTACGTACAGTACACGTCCAGCGCGTTAACTTTTCTATCAGTGTAATCAAACAATGTAGCAGTGTTAGTTTCAAGATGCCTGACTTTTATGGACAGGATAGTTATTGCGTACTTTTATTCATACGAGTAATTATCGCAGATTGTCAGAATTTGAATCCTTTTGACCACGAGTGACGAGTTCCTATTGGCAAATTTATTTACCAAATTTACCGAATCTTACCGAAAACTTACATGATTTATCTTTCGACAAATTCAGTAAATATTCGGTAAATCTCAGACTGAGAGTCTCAGTAAATTTTGGTAATTTTATTAAATTCGGCAAATCAATTTAACAATAATAGACCCTGCGAGCGACGCAAACAATATATTCAGTTAAGTCGTTTTTCTATCAATTACAATATGTTTGCTATACATCATCACCACAATCCTCTACGAATCGCCATAATAAATTTCTTCATTTTATCTAGCAATAATTCCTTGTTATCCGAGATCATTTAATTTTTAACAGAGGTGAAGAGATCGAAAATACGAACAGTTGGTAGCATCCTGACCTTCTGTCACTGTTAAAGTCAATTATCAATCAATCGATAGAAAAAGAAAGATCACCTCAGAGAACTTTGTTTCATTCCACTTGAATAAATTTTCACCATGCCGAGTGAGCAATCATATACATTCAGAAATTTTTGATTGGAGTAATTACGACTGTGAATATATGTATATATATATATATATACATGCTGCCAACCAATCAAAGGGAAAGTGATGAATTTATTTTCCATTGTTAATAACAGTATAATTGACACAATATAAGCCCAATTGACCGTGAACCAATACTTTTCATATTATCCATATATCATGTGGCAATGAAGGTCACAATAAAATGCCATCATATATTTAGTCACGCTTCAAGTACCGCTACATTTGGCTGTTTTTTTTTTTGCTGGTTTAAAGAAGAAGAAGAAAAAAATTGTCTTCTAAAATAGCTTTGATCTGGGAATAATTCAACTTTCCTTCGGTAAGAAATATAAATTTCTAACGTCACCGAGTTCGTGTCGATGGCAATAAAAAGAGCGCTTCTTTATAAATATTTTTGTATAATATAAAATTTTTGTTTAAGAACAATCTATCCAAATGAAAATTTAAATTATTTTCAATTGAAATAAAATATTAAAATTAAATTTATAATGCATTTGCAATTCAATGAATGCATTTCTTTTCTATAAGATATCCATTACGTTTATACACATATACTATACTATGGATGGTGGTACAGTCAGTGCCAGTGTACAGGTATACATATGTATATATCTATAATACATTGTATTAGTCTTTCGAACCAATTTATCTGATAAAATATAACAAATTCCCAATGCATACTTCCGCGAGAAGATTAAAATTATTTAAATATCCGTGGTACTCTTATCCACAAAAATCTTTTATAAAAGTCCTACTTTCCGCATATAAGGTAGCTGGCAAGTAGCTGGCAACACGTACGATTATCTCATATGTATGTCAATTGTTTTATAAATTGCATATTCTTATACTTGTCAAATGAGTAATTCAATTTATAATACATTATGGTACACACTCTATGCGGCTATGACTATATTTGATATGATGCACAATTGTACAACGAAAAATACCGTATGGGAAATGGAACAGAGTCTATATTTTTCATATCTTCATTATTCAATTTCCAATTTTAGATAAATTTATTTGTTCGATTTTAAATTGATATGTGATTCGGATTGTAATGTTCCTCTTCAAACGCCACATGGAAGAAGAAGAAGAAAAAAATTGTGAATAAAAAGTTGTCCCGTATGCAAAAAATAAATGTAATCCGATCCAACAGAATCTCACGGTCCAACGAAGTTACGAAACATTTATGAATTTTCTTTTTTCTCCTTATACTTTCAGTATATGCCTAAACCTCATTTTATTAAATATCATAATCTGGTAAGTATCTAACAACATTCACAGGAATTACTACATTCTATGACAATTGAAATATTTCAAATAGATTGTGTGGAACTGCAGTCGATTCTTCATTTCTTACACCACTCATTGGTGACTACTTATCAACCGAACAACCGCACATTCAAAAGGAGAAACACAATTTAACACCATAATCCGTTGTTATGCAATTTCTGGGATTTACAATCACATTATTTGTGCTGCTAACTAACCCTTTTGTGTTTATTATATTTTGCAACACAGAAGAGCATTTAGAAAAATATCAAACACCAAACATAAATTCAAAAAGAATTGTTAAAGCGTAAAGTAGGTATCTCTGTACACAGATGGGATACAACGAAATGATGGTGTGGTATTAGAGGTAGGCAAAAAATACAATAAAAGTAAAATAAACATAAAATATGTATCTGTGCGAGAAGTAATGCGCTCTTATATGTGAAATTTGATGGCTATCATAAATATCCTATTTCGTTTTGAATACAATGTTTTTAATTAGAAATCGTGAAATATGCAATAACATCGGCTTAGACCAACAATTTATCTTAAAATACGAAATTGCATTGGCCGTTTTGTGTGTTGTAAAATTGTTACAAGTTCAAAATGCATATCTGGTAATAGATCAATCATTAGGCGAAGAGAGAGAGATAGAGAGAAAGACTGAAGGGAAAAAAAACTTCCTCCTATTGTTCGTGTTAGTAAAATTTATTGGAAATTGTTGCATACTGGAATTGGTTATCACTTACCGGTACAAAATCAAAATGTCATTTAATATTTGTGACGCAATTTGGGATTATATGACCTGTAAAAACTGACGGTAAACAATTTAATGTTTTTCATTTAAGGCTGCAATTGGAATTTAGTCTCGATCGTGAAAATTTACATTTTTTGCAAATTATTTCCATTCACATGGTTATACTATTACGTAACTAATGTAATGCGCTTGGAACAATTCAGGTTTAGCTGAACTTGACCTAAAAATACCTGATAGGATCAATTTTGAACTGACTTGAAATGACTTGAAACCTGAATATAGAAGTCTGGTCAGACCTTATTTGAAACCTTACAAATCACCTGAATTTTTTCTTCTACTGCATCAAAAGGCTGACCCCCACCTAGTTGGAAAATTCTCTTCAGTATTTTTTACAACTGCTTTTGCAGCTAACTTCAAAAGGCTGCGGTCTACCTATTCCTTGCCTTATGAAGGGCCCAGAGATTTAATAACTTCTCACACCTTAACATCCCCATTTCACCACTAATCTAAGAAGGTGCGCAACAAATAGAGGTTCGTCTGAGACCTGCATCATTGACCCTTTACTACTGGTCATAATAGCTGGTTCTCGCCCGTTCCAGATTTGAAAGCGTTCCAAGGACAAAGAGCTTCCAATGTTGTACGGAAACTTTTGATGAGGAAAATTGACTGTATGTCAATAGTCTTCTGATAGTCCTAAGTTAGTCGTTATCTGATTTAAGCTAATGTATTTTCAGTCCTTGATAATATCCTTGATGTGAGGACGAGTAATTTGGCGATAAATAAATCTATCTATTGAGTAAATCCGAACTTTCAACTCTAAGATTTGAAAGCTTTCAAGTTTCTATTTACAACAGATAATCCCAAATATTTTTCCACTTAATAAGTCGTGTCAATCGATTTCGAGTAGTCGTTTAACCAACGTCAGAGACTCTTGTGAGAAGGACACAGCAACTTTAACATTAACTCAATATTTTGAGATTTCGTCGTGTCATCTGCTGTCGACATCGGCGACAAATATAAACGATAAGCACTGACAAAAGAATCTGCATTAGTGTCCATAAAAGACGTCCGGAGTTTCTTTTACTTGTTTCCCTGGAAAACACACTCTACGACAAACAAAGATTTCTATAGTCTGTAAGTGCATCACACTCCATATCATCTTATGAATTCTATTAATTTTAGGAAATTTCCAATGCCGCCTCTATATTGGTAGTATAAATTCGCCTGAAGCGAAAAGTGCCCATATTTGAGCTACGTTAACAATATGTCAATTAATGCTATTGACTTTCCAAGTTTCATTTTAACATCTTGATTGTTGACACGCAACGGCGATCATTGTATGGCACTCATTTATGTTATGTCTTTCTGAGAGTGTGATATTACGGACGAACAATCTACGAGCAGGTTTTTAATTTAATTATTCCAATATTTTATTGTATACTTATCGTGCACATGCACTTGAACTTGACCAAAACCGGATAAATTGCACGAATATCTGAGGCACTTCTAAAGACCTTGAATCAGGTAACATCTTCACTTTCTAAGGTGGAAATTGGATTGAATGTGAATTCTATGCAGTTTCACAGCTCCAGTGGATGTAATTAAAATAAAATGAGTAAAAGAATGGTAAGAAAAAGTCGTTCCGTAAGACGAGAAAAAATTGTGTCTTTTTTCGGTGACCTTTGATCGTTTACGGCAGAACTGAACCGCTGCAATAGCTATATACGATCGTTTTGTTGGAAAAACAAAAAGACTTTAGACTCCCACAAATTCATTGCATCTCATTTTCACCCATTAAAATGTATATTATGAATGCGCGCATATAAACTACAAAGGCGAATCTACGTTAATCTACGTTAATTCGAAAGAATGTCACTTTATAACCATATTAAATTTTTCGTACGCATACGATTAGCTGGCTGGTAAAATGCATGTTTTTCAGATTAAATTCGAAAAACTTCCGCGTGAAAATGTTGTCTATTGTTGTTTCATTATCCGTATGATGAATATATGAGATATATCATGACATGCATCTCCCTTCTCCGGTGTATGGGTGCGAGTGTCGTTTCTCAAGCGCGATCTTGGAAATCTTTTTTTCATATAATTTCTCCACCGCACACCGTAACACTGTGCACAACAAAATTTTGTGTAAATTTCCGAATATTATACGCTATTTTCAATATAATTGAATTCTCACGAATCATGACAGGTTTTAAGATAAGTTTAATTAAACACTTTAATTTCGAATTTGTTTTAGCTGTTAGACCGTGCATAGGATATTATGGGTATACATGATTGTGTGCGTATACATTATTTGCACTGCACATGTTTTGAGATAAGATAGCGAAATGCTTATTGTTAAGCTTAAGCGCAATATATAGCTTGATGGTGCTGTTTTGCAAATTTATTCTGACGATTTTTTTAGTGTGTTTGTTTGTTCGCAAATACTTCACTCATGCTTCTGAGCTAAAGACAATTCTTAACTAAAAAAAGAAGAAGAAGAAAATTCTTAAAAGATTTTCATGCTGCTGCCATATTACCTTCAACTACTGTAACATTATCATGTAATTATGAATATTGTGTATTGTTTTAATGGTAATATTATGCATTAATTTTCTACAGTTGCATTAACCTAGTACCCCATAATGTTTCATCAATTATTATAATTATGCCAGCGAAAAAAAAAATGTTTTGCATAACACAATCAGGAAGTAACTGATCAATTAAATAACCTTGCTAAATAGTGTGCTGGATGATGGTATCAAGTTTCTGAAAAAAACGCATTTTAGATTAAGTAATTTTGAATAAACAAAAGATATGTGCGTTAATATTGAAGTAGCTGTTTATTGAAATAATAATCGCTCAACGGTACAGACCCATATATTATTCACAGCTTGCTCTTTGATTTTGACTTGACTATTAGAACTACTTAAATAGGAGTTTTAGATTTTCATTCGTGTCGGGAGGAAAGCTTCTTAGTTTCAATGGGTTGATTGAAAATCAGTTCCGCACCGTCACTTAGTCACTTTTGTGCTGCCACATTTTTTTAAAGATTGTAGGAACGACGTATTTTAACGAAATCAATAAATCTGTGACTTCATTTGTTGAACGTATCTTCTAGTGTTGATACAAAATCTATGGCTTGAATATCTTACAGTTACATAAGGGAGCACTAGCCTGAGCGAATCGTTTATGGTGTTATCATTGTTGATAGCAGATGATCTAAGGACAAAATTCTACGTCACATTGTTCCAAAACGTTACTGCCACATTCATAAATCTATTTTTGACATCAGTACGTCACTTTGCGACCCCTAGACATTCGAAAAACCAAGAAAAATTTTAAATAATGTTCGAAAACTGCGAACTTTAGATGCCTCTGTTGCATAAAACGTTCATACAACGATGCGAAGTACTAGATGTCGATGTCATAAATAACTATTGTGTATACGTTAATGAAAGATCAAAAAATATTGCGCAATCTTAGAAATCGACCTCTCAAATATTATGCTCTGATTTGAAGTCTATTGCAATGCATGTATTGGAAAGCTTTTTGTACGATGACCGATCTCACTTCGCATTTTCGCATTTAAAATAATTAATTTGTTGACCGAGAGAAAAAAAAAGTTGGAGATTTCATCTCGAGGGTGTTGGTGAGGGAGCGCAGCGAGTGCAACAAGTCACCCAGACAATAAAATTTCCTACAATTTTGTCGGTGTGTTGTTTTTCACAACAAAGTCTTCCAAAGTTTCAGCTGAGGTGAGAAAGTTACTAGTTTTTCGCCTGCGTTGCGGAAAATATATTTTCAGTCACTGCAGTACTGCAGATGGGATAAGTAAATACATTCAAACATGTTTTCTTAGAAACAAACCAACAAAACCTAGCAAAGGAATTTCTACGGCTAGATGGACATTGGCGAATTTAGTCCATACGTTTTGGATCGACAAAACCACCTGTCTTGTATTGGAAATTTAATCTAATCAATTTCAATCGACTACAAATTCATTTCAATTCAATTCATTCTTACCACTTTGCTAATTTGATAAATAAAGAACATTGGTATAATGTTGTTGCATGTAGTCAATATTAATGAGACTGCGTTAATTCAATTCTCAATGTGTTCCTTTTTTGCCAGATATTAGTGAGGGTCCGACATAAAATATCGTATGGAAAGAGAAACCAACGGCGATGTTAATTACAATCTTATATTTTGAATAACATAAGAATTTTGTACATATATGTATCCTACAATTATTTTGTTGGCGTCATGTTGATCCCATTATGCCTACCATGTATGCCTGATTATTATTCATAACTAAATTAGAATTATTTAGATTTCCTTAAGTCAAACACATCTTATGTTTTCCGTTTTATACCCTCACAACATGCACAAAAATCATAACTAAATAAACTTTAAACCAATTTGCATAATCAAATCATATAAAACTGTAAGTAAAGTATGAAAGCGAAATAAGACTTTCGAGCATATAATTCAACAACAAGAAAAAAAAAGAAAAATAAGAAAGATACACACACATACACTCAGCGATAAGCGATACAATCCACATATAATAAGTATTTATGACCCACAACGTCTTTGCATAAGTATTCTGGAAGCCAAGAAACATTGAAATGACCGAATGATAAATACACATATGGACGTATGGTTATTTTCGATATAAAATTAAAGTGCCCCATGAGTCTTCCACCAAAGTATCAGAAAACTTCGTAAATTGCATTCAATTGTCAATATTCAATTACGGCCTACACACTCAATGTGTAGTCTCATGCAAAAGTAATGATGGCATAAATAATGTAAATCAAAAACCTAACAAGCCTCAGTATAGATGTAATACGAATGTGGTTTGAGTTTTGCCCTAGAAGTAGATATTTATACATATTCTGCACATAAAGATATTTATCTATTCTTTAAACATTTAAACAGTCCTCTAAAGAAAGCGAAAAACCATTGAGTCAACGGAGAATCACATTTTTAATAATGGTTAACAGTTGCTGATTTTCATCAGATTGATTTTTATTGTCTGCAATAAATTGATTGATGTTAATATTCGAAATTTAGGGGCTGCATATCGAATGCACGAAGATCGAGGGACAATTGAAGGTAGAGGTAATAGCACATACTGTAAGTGAGTGTACCAATAAAAGTTAGCTTTCAGTTAGCTTTACGAGCTTTTTTGTTAGAGTTTCATTGGAAAAATGCAATCTCGTATTACAGACATATCAAATATGAGCGAAATTATAGCGTTTTTTATACTCAAATTCGCAATTACTTAGATTTTTACTGAAAAATGTGAGGCCTCGGATGGACAAGCTTCACACCATTTCCACCATTTATCCGATTTGTAAGTTAATGACTTATCACACATCCTAATGTGGTGTATCGTATTCAAGATATGAAATTGAAACACACTACATTTCACTTTTGCCCATGTCACCACCGCTCACTACACCTCCCGAGGTTACAATCGTTATGGAATTCTGATGTCTTAGGAAGGTTGCTAGGAATCTCGCGCCGCGTCATTCACAATAATTCACATTTTGACACATTTTGTATAAGGAAGATGTCACTTTGTGAGTTATTGTGAATGATGCGGCGCGAGATTCCCTAACAACCTTAGGAACACCAATCGCCCTCTAATAATCGCATCAGTATTATTTTTTCTTAGGAATAAACCGATTTTTCCCGATCAACAGAAAGGAAAGCGATGTTTCAAATGTAACAATTTTGGACATGTGGCTAAAAATTGCATGGGCGATGAAACGATTGGTAATGAAAAGTGGGTAAAACCATCAGTGGAACAATTTAAGCATCATTTGAGTCGTTGCGGCGTGTAGCGGATGCAAAGTTCGTTAAGTCGGTGCAAGGTTTTTATGAAGAAAAGTTAGATCATTTTATCAGACTCTGGTGAAGGACATTTGAGCGCAAATGTTTTGTTTAAGAAAGGGTGTCTGGGTTGGGGTATTATATAATTGGCAGAGTGTCAACTATTAATGTATCGAGTAACACAGTAGCATTGACTGATGTAATTTAGTCATAAGAGAATCGTTGAATTCAACAGTCAATAATAGTATATTACTTCCGAGGTTCCAAGTTGTGTATTTGATAAGTGGGGTGTTACAGCCCGACCCGAAGGGGAGGGCTGTATTCCCCACTTGTCAAATAACAACTTGGAACCTCGTAAGTACAATGCTTTACGTGATTAGGCAATGTAAATGAAAATGAAACATGCCGTAACACGTAAATGAATTTTCTCTTTAACGGAAACCATCTGAACCTGAACTGTTATTTGTGTTTGGTTTCCCATACCTATACAACTGTATGTGGGTATTTTACAGCTAAATATAGCTGTATATAGCTCAATATAGATGTATCTAGCTGTATATAACAACATATAACAATATATAGCTCAATATAGCTGTATACTGGGTTTTCACATGAAAATTATAAATTTCTGAGAGTGAAAAGATGAAAAGGAACAATGAGTCCAAAGTACACTGGTAATTTTTATGTGCAAAACAATGTGTAGCTGAACATAGCTGTATATAACTGAATATAGCTGAATATAGCTGTATATAACTGAATATAGCTGAATATAGCTGTTTCGCTGTGTATTGTTGTATACAGTTAAATAAATAGGATAAAACCCACACTGCCAATCACTTCCCTTAGACAAATGTATCATTTTTACCTTGATATTTCAATTATACTAAAATCCAATATGAAGGCTGTGGTCCACTTTGTTAGGGATCTGAAAACAGTACCACCGTTATACAGTCTTCATTACCTTTCAAGAAAAAAATGTTGATTTACTTATTTGGTCAGATTGTCGTAAACGACGACAAAAAATATAGCGATAATCTTTGACTTGTGATCCTTTACACCGCAAATTTGGGTGAATCCATTTTATTTGGTCACACATTATATCGGTGAAATAATAATACATTACTTACCAATGGAGCAAATGATGGAAATTGTACTTGTTGTACTTCGAGGCGTAGCCAAGGTCGGTAAACACACAAGAAGTACCATGTCCATCATTTGTCCCATTGATAAGTAATGTACTATTAAATCGGTGTTACCTTGACAATGAGTATTGCAATGCAGTCGAGTGTTTATTTTGTTGTATTTTTTTCTCGATCGAACAATCAAACAAATTATCCAGTAAATCAAAGTAGCAGCAAAAACGTTTAATTAATTATGTGATGCTTCGAATAATTCGAAAATTGTCAAAACGAAAATAAAATCAATTTATCATTGATTCCATTTTGAGCACCTGTTATTACCAATCATCTCTATAAATATTTAACAAGACTGATTCAACTACACATTATCAATCAAAAAAAAAAATTGTTCTCATAATTTATACTATTACATACTCTCGTACATACCTTCTTTTCTTTTGATGCATCAGCCAAACGAAAAAAAAAATCATCATCATCTCAAAACATCAAACGACCGACGAGACCATTTCAGTGATGCATTTTTACATTTGTACGTGGAAATAAATAATCGTTCAAGTATGTTTCAGTTTAAGATACATTCGTTTAGCATATTACGTATCTATGCATGCATGATCAAAATATCTAATTATAACGGATAAAAGCGAAACACATCAATTATTTATGATTTTTTTAAATTTTACTCTCTTACTTGTGCAAGTATAATGTGCATAGAGAAATATGTATTTATGTAATTAGCATGAGATTATGTCCATCAAAAACCCTTAAAATACATGACATGGCAGTTATTGACTGAAAATTTCGGCTTAAATCTTGCCACATATCTGTCTATTTTAGTTTTTCATTTTAACATCTATATACGAAAGCTGAAATATGCATAAAAGCTTTCCAATTAGCAACATTAAAAAAAACCACACACACATAGTAGAGCAGCCTACCTACACACATCACACAAAAAAATCACATTATTCTTTAAATAAAAAAGAATGGTCGGTGCATTTTTCTGCGGATTAATAACATTACACGGTATACGCTACAAAATTAAGAATTTAATTCCGATAAATGAAATCGTGAAATTCATTTGTCCAATTTATACTCACCGGATTTTTTTTTTCTTTCTTTCACTTACTTCATTTCGATTATAATTTAGGTGTATATATTGCATACCATCTGCTTTTCGGTGGGTAGATTCTCGGAGGTGCAAAAAGCATGATAAAACAATAATCAATCTTAAGATGCAATTTCATTCAATTGAAATCCGCATTGTGTATAGCAATCATATAGCATTTAAATGCTACAATGTTGACATTAACACTTCACTTATTTTTAATAACACCTCGACCTCACAAATATATTCATTCAATGGGGATATAACGGACACACAAGAACAATCTTCTTCATTATTTCTTATGTACTCATTCGATCTTTCTCAAGAGGATCAAATTTAATTGATTCACCTATATTCAAATGTCTTAAAATAAAATGTTAAACTCGCTTTGACTTTGATTTTTTTTATCGTTTCGTTTCGTTTGCGAGAACACGATTAAAATTGCATTTAATTTAATCAGAAAAAATATATTTTAATTGTCTGATAACCAGGTGAGTTTGCGATTACCATTTATTTCTCTCATATTTTCATGCACTGTCTCTTTCAAATATTGAAATACGTTTTTGCCCTTAATTAAAAAAATAATTAAAATAAAAAGAATGACAGCATGGAGAATAATTTAAATATGTTGAAGTTCTCGGACATGTTATTCGACATTATGTAACCAACGATGCTAGATGATACCACTATTATTTCAGTCCTATTTTCCACTGATACAAGGTACTCAAACTGTTCGTGATTTTAAGAATTAATTACTTTACACGTCATACAGCTTTGACTTAACCACTGCCGAATCTTCATTTGGACCAAGTGGCCCATAAACCAGGACGCTGGAAAATCTTGATTAAAAATTTTTGGCATGTAATCTAAAAGGACGATCAGATAAAATGGCCCGGGGTGCTGGGAAGGCATATTGCGGCTTTGTGTGTAACTAGTGATGAATATTGCCGAAACATGGTATGAGTGACAATGTTTTTTAAAACTAATTATTTACCAGTGAATCAAAATCTAAAACCAACTGGAGGTGGATAAATCCTAGCAATACTTTGATGATTAAATGATTAAAATAATGAGAAATTTTTTGCAGAAAATTATCAAATTTACTGTATTCGTCGAAAATTATAAACATTGAAATAAATTCTTAAAACACGACAAAGAAAGTTCGCTGAAAATCCTTTGAGATTTTTTTCAGACAATGTTTTTGCTTAGTTTTGTAGCTTGAATTTTTGCTCGGACCTGATACATTTTAACCTCTCTTCCTGTTAGCAAACACATTTATTATTTTTTCGTTCTTTCTCTAAAGTTTACAAGCACTGACAAAAGAGAGTTCAAAATCTTGCAACAGGTAATTTTGTCTCCAGGTAATCTTTCTGTATTTTTTGTTTGAGGCACTACAGCTGTGTCAGTTATTCTAGATTACCTGGAGACAAAGTTACCTGCTGCAGGTAACATTTTCAACTCTTTTTTGTATCGACGCTGTTCTTCTTGGTTTCTCTCATTTGCCATTTAAAATGCCGGATCAAATCATAAAAACAACAGTAATAGGAGTAATAGCTTAGATTCGAAGTGGAATTTTTTATCTGGTAGCAGTAGCATCCTTCAATATGCTCTTTGGGAAAAAATATGTGGTAAAAACCACTTGAAATCGTTTCTTCATAATTGAACAAAACGACGAACTATGAAAGCGGCAGAAAGCTCTAGATACTTGTAATTTATATAATTTTTAAATCCTTTTGTTAAAAACGTAATTCACACACAGTTTTTGCAAAAAAAAGTTTTTTTTAAAGCCGGTAACTTTAACTATTATTATGAGAATAGGCACACTAGCCAACAAAAAAAAGTCTCATGCGCGCGCTGTGTTTTGCCTTATTTTCTCCTCTCAATAGATCTTGAGAAAACTGTGTTTTCTTGACGAATGGTCGAATGACATTTGTAGTGAGAAAAGTGAACCACGTTCCCTCCCGTGAGGATGTTTAGGTTTTCAAAAATGGTATGGCGAATCGATGTTTTTGTTTTGTGGAGAAAAGCGGCAAAAAGAAAAACTCGCTTCGCTCTGGCCGCAAACACCGTTCTTGTTGGAATTTTCTATTTTCTTACCTCGGTAAACAAGTAACTATTATAGGTTTTCGCAAGTTTCCTTAGCATTCAAAAGCAGCCAACTATGGATAGACTGTGTAAAAAAGAAACGTCGGTCTTTTCCAAATTTTAATTACAAAAACAATAAATGACAAGCCTATTCTTAAGAAAGACTAAACTCGTGATTTTAAAAAGTTAAGTAGTTTAATGGAGCAAGAATAAATCTGATTCTTCAACGATTTCGACGTTGTTGATCAGTGACATTATGGTTTACAAGGGAAGTTCTCATTTTGTAAACTAGACAGTCTGTTTAATGAACTAACCACTTCTCGTATACCCCAGTACATTTTTCGAAGGAACAAAAATAAATGAGCGTTCAAGGCTCTTAACGTGTATCTGAAAAAAGAAATGTGCAGGTAACAGTTTAACAACAACTACAATTTTCTATAGAAAGCGCAATCCCAATATCGACATGGTAGCGACATACAAAATCATAAAATTTACTATTTCAATTGTATCTACAGATTATAATTCCGATAATCTGTAAAATTCGGTTTTAAATAGTTCAAAGTGCAATCATGACGAGACGATGAGAAGGCATGTTCTGTTCGGTTATAAAGTTTAAGTGCATGTTCAACATTAAATAAATGTCTTTAGAAAATATGTCAGTAAACTAAGTACATTATTATCGATTATTTCTTCTTCTTCTTTTTTCGTATCGGATCGTCATCATATATGAGAATTGGAACAATTTTGTCAACAATATGTTGTTAAAGAATGTTCGAGTTGTTGTAAAATGATATTTTCAAAAAAAATAAGTAAGTCAAACAAGAACAATTGAAAAACTGTTTTGAAAATTTCGATTCGTCGGATAGATAAATTTTATTAACTGTTTTTATCTGATTTCACTATCGTATCGCATTATTTATGATAGGTGGGTTGGTGCTCATAATTGTTTATTTAATTGCACCAACGTTACAGGCTATAAAACGTAGTACTTTGCTACTGAAAAATTAACTTATTAAAAATACAATTAACCATTAGTTAGAGTATAATAATGCAATGAGTATGTGTGCAGTGCAATTTTTGACTAATGTATGTATCTCCTATCTCACTAGTATTATTATCGAGTCTATTACTTGTTTTGATCTTCACATTTTCGACGAAAATCTTTTACTTCATTAGTTTTATCATAAGTTTTGCTGTATATAAGATCATTTTAGCCAAAACTCATCGTTTTTAGTTTTGTCGTCCTTGCCGATAACATATGACATAACACACCAATTCCCCTATGTTCAGCGCAATTCCCCTATGTTCAGCTCAATTCCCCTATAGATGTTTAATGTATAGACTTCAGAGCAACCACAATGACTATTCTTCGATTGACATACTGGAACCGAATTTTTCTGTGTTTAAGAAGTTAAGTCTCTCTATGAGATTTAAGAGTTGCAGTTTGATCAATTGATGTCAGATCTTTTTCTCTTTAATTTTTTCTTTTCTTTGATTAAAGTGAATCTCCTTTTGAGACTATGAATTTAATGATTTAATAACGACAATTTATATGTAAGTGGCCTGTATATTAATCGGAATAAACAAACAAACAAACATCTACTTTTTAAATATTTTTAAGTAATACATAACCTTCCGAAGGTCGCCCGGTTGACTACAACAAGGCCAGCACCTACGATGTCCTGTGGGTTAAAAACAAAATTTTAAGAAATTTTAAGCCCGAAATTTTGTCATCGTTTGCCGACCACTGCATTCTTATTGGTCAAAACCTAACTTGTTTTAAATTATATCGCTATGATGCAGAACAGGAAAGACTTAAAACCACTCCTTCGATTTAATAAAATTATTATCTTTCGTAATTTATTCAAGTGCTCTAGAGCCAGAAGGGATTGTTTCGATAGAGAACTACAGTGAACGACATCTCAAATGTCTCACTGTCATTTTTTTCATAGAATGTCATTGTGAATTTGCAATGACACAATAAAATTCTCAGAAAAATTTGACAGTGAGACATTTGAGATGTCGTTCACTGTAACAGCTTTAAAATAAAGAAAACAAATGCGGACTGCTGGTGGAGAAATATTCCATGAACATATGTTGAAACTTACACTGTGATTAAGATTTACCCTGTTGTACAAGGGGGTCTTTGTGGACAAACATTCACTAGAGCATGTTCCGTGTCACACCACGTCGATAACTATATATACATTCTCTAAACATCAGTCATAGAATATCGCCGTACGATTCAGATTCCGTGAATTTCGAAACGCTCTTGCTGTGCAACCGAATTATATTTCGCACGGTCAGCAAGCAATAATAATAAAACTATATATCGCATGGTCAGAACGTGAGGCATTTGTTGTACGCCCACAAAAATTGCTAGAATGTCCATCGAAATTACCACAAACGTGAAATTTAAAACAAATTGTACAAATGACCATCGTCTTTTAGCATGGAATTGGAATGCATATCTTCAATTCACTAATTATTTGTATAACATTGTCCATATATCATCAGAGTCAATTTACCCACCAAGACAAACCAACAAACAAAGCAACACATTGTTGTTATCTAACAACAATAAAAAGGAAGCATTGCATTCGTTTTATTTATCAAATATATCGCAACAGTCGCATTTCAGAAGAACTAAAAAGAAAATAGAATATTGTTAAATACAATAACTATTTCGTGATATTGGAATTTGTTGTATATTTCAGAATTCTTATCTATATAGTCTATTTTGTGAAATGTAACGTTCTATATCGCCAAGCGCGGCGGTGCGCAAAATTCTCTCAATTTCTATTTCAATGCAACAACATTTAACATTTATGATTATCTTTGTTTTGTGCATCTTTGCTTTTTGCGATGTGTTGTTTGAATTTGCAGATAGACTGAATAATAGAAGTTTTCGTTATGGTTTTACATGAACGTGTACATACTGCATAATAATAGTACGAGGTTACAATGTGTATTTGGTTACTTAATGTGATGAGCAGTGACGACGATCCTACCAATATTACATTAATAAGAGTGTGTCAATTTCGAGCTATTGTCCTTTACATCCGTGATATTAGTGTATCATAAACAAGCAATGCATTTTTAATGATTTCAATGGTCATAATTGCAAATAACCGAATTCATTATCAAAGCTTGTTTTTGTACAGTAAACTTTTGTTGGCCACAGTTTTTTTCAGCACTCCATTCTTTAACCTCTATTTTCGGGTGAAATAATTTCACTATGGCAAATATCCCAGATATGTCATGGGATATGTTCACAAAAATAGAGCGATAGCTCAAGGTTCTGAAAGAACAGGTTAAAACACTTACGAAGGCGGGTGAAACACACATCTTGACAATTTAGACATGCATATTGTTTGAAAAGACATATAAAATTTTCCAAATCTATAGTTGGCGCTACAGGAAAATTTTGATTTCACCGCTTTCGTGATCAACTCGAAAGTGTCTTAACCTGTTCTTTCAGAACCTTGCGATAGCGGACATTAGTAAGTCTATGATGAAATGTACTAGAAATGTAATAGAATTATCTAGAAAATCTATTACAATTGAGCTCTAGTTTCTAAACACCATTTCCCTTTATATCGCTCATTCCCGTGTTACCTTCATAACATTATAGAAAATTCAACAGACATTCCTTCTGCTCTCGTAGAACTTTGTGGTACTTCGTAGTATTCTGAGAATTCATTATATGAACGCTTGAATGAGCCATATAAACCAAGTTGACAGGTTTTCAAAAGAACAAGAAACTCCTATTACTCAAATTATATTAAACGTCCTCCCATTGCTACCATGTAGAATTTTTATACTAGAGTGTTGACAAGACCCAAAATTTAAAATACCATCTTTTATGGAGATCCATGTCATCTGTTATCGAAAACAAAGATAAAAATAAGCGACGAGCTTCAGCTCTTGCGGTCTTTATAAGCAAAATGTATGTTAAAATTAGTGAAGTAAAAGATTTTGTACCAGTTTGTCAAAAGACTTGCATCAAAAGAAGTTACAGATTCAATAATTAGCGTGTCGCCCGTAGAATATTAAGAACATTTTAATGAAAAACGAAATGGGTCGACACACGTCTGACCTGGAGTTTTAAATCACACAGTAAAACATATTAAAACTTAACAAAGGCTTCGACCTGTTAGTTCCTAACAACCAGGTCAGAAGTGGATCGATCCTTAAAAGATCAAGATCAAGATTATAGGTTTCATGAAAATGAGGACGGAATTCAAATTCCAATCTAAAAAGGCTAAGATCTTGATTTATATTGGGATATTCGTTACTTGCCGAAGAGCTTGGGCTAGTGTTTGGGAAAGAACAAATGATTTTCCCTCGTTTGGCTTAAAAATTTGAATAAAATGTAGTTCTCGGTCTGTCCTCGCTCTTTTGTGGTGGTCAAATTAGTTGCATGTTGAACTGAAGAAAATTGAGTCACATACAACGAGCGTGAATAATTTTTAGTTTACGCCACACACGATTAAACATTTGCAGCCCAAGCTTTTCGGCTAGCACACCTCCAATCTTCATTACTCCGTGAAGAACACTCCAAGATCGTTCAGTAAAAGCATTTTGCTTGTTTTTCTGTCTCATTATTATTTACAAAAAAAAATCCTCAACAAAACATTTATAATTTTATTTGTATGAATGATCCAACTGCATACCTACACACATTTGACTTAATTCAATTTCTCTGACGAATAATAAAATTCACGAACGGATCCCCTGCGGTAAAATATTCGTTCAAAAAAGAAATTACTTAGTCGAATCAAAATTCATTTAATATGCATAATTTGCGGATGCCTTGCTCGAAAATATAACTTTCTAATAACGAAAAATTCTTTCAGTTCATGTGAAAAAGAATCTTTTCAAAACCGTCGCGAGTTATAAAATGCCTTTTGCCAATTTTATGTATTTAAAACAAAACTGAAAGAAAAGCGACGTAGAAAATATTAACATCTCATTGTTATTTTACGGTAGCGGCATTAAACAACGTATCAGGCAACACATATATTCGAATATTATAAATTATAATGATTCAAAAGACGGCAATTAATATATCATTCAGTTTTGACTGAAGTCTCATTTTCATGCACATTCTGTAATTTCGTTAAATTGATTAATAAGTTCAAACGATTCTCATACTCTTTTTTTCGAAGAAAGCCGTCATTGAGTATATTTATCCGGGTGCTGTTTGTTGATGCCGATTTCAAAATAATCCAAACAATTAAAATACAAAACATAAACTCACAATGCACAAATGCATAAAATAAAATAAACTAAGAAAATATGATAATTAAATATAAAATTAACTACTTCCGATGTAAATCTCTAAAACTTCGAACCACTTCATGAATTATGCCTTCCTTTCTTTACACGCCGGAGTGTATACCCATGATATAAATGTACAATGTAAAGCGCAAAACTCTAACCATTTCGATACATAAATTTAATGTTTTATCTGAAAGTTATTAGGTATGTGGAAGAGGCTTCTTCCTTCTGGGGGCAACATTTTGTTGTATAAATTATTATTGTCACGGTATGGTCTGTTCCTAGTTATTCTAATCTTTCGTTTTATTGTTTTATCAAGGTATGTAGCTTGTATTTTTCATTTATTATCATTTAATTGGCTGAACTGTAGATGTTAACCAATTTTTTTTATTTTTCTAACAGAATGCGAGTTACAAATGAACATTATTATATACCACCTCGCTTTCGGTGGATCGGCAAGTAATTTGCAATATTAAATTATTTACTTTTTTATTTTTTGGATTGCAGCATATAATGCCCACCATACGTGAGTTATAAAAAATAAAATATAACAATTCAGTGCTGTGCTGCTTTGTAGGACGTAGATTAATTTTTTTTTTGTGGCTAAAAGATTTTACAAATTTCTCTTAATAAAAGAGTCGCATCGTTAGAAGTACTAAATAAATTACATCAAATAGTTTTCGCATTTATATGCATTTCGGTTCTCTAATAGGATTACATTTCTACAGCCAGTATAGAATGATAAAACTGCAGAAACTGGTGATTGTACGTAGAACACAAATGAATGTACACATTTGTTATGTTGAGAGAAATTTCTTTAATATAAAAAAAAAACGAAACAAAACAAAACTGTACACTAAAGCAATAAATTCCAATGTGTATAAGTATTAATATAAATTATTACAGCTCATACAGCCGTCGCAATTATCATCGTTGAATATTTGTTATATCTATAAAGAAGCGTGGTAAACTAGACGTGTATTTGTTTTTAATCAGTTCATTACCATGGCTAAACACGTGTTCGCTTTACGTCTAATATAATTATCTGTAATGACACAAGAAAATACTACCGAGAAGAGTCATTGTATGTAGTACAGAATAACTTTTCATTTCCATGCAAAAAATGAATTATATGCACAGTAAATTGTTTTTGATTAATATTGCGTCCATTAGGTAAATGGTTGTAATGGCTGCAATTTCTCCGTCATATACATATTTTATATTATAATAATGTATAGAAGATCAATGATCTTGAAGATGCTAATAGTCTTCGTCCGCACCTAGCGGTCGAATATTTAAATGTAATTTATTTCAACAAAAACTACGCTGGTACATTTCATTGTACGTCCAATTTGTAACACTTGTACTCGTTTTCCATTTTTATTATATCGTATACGGTGTGAAGGTGTTGTTAACGTAATAAAAAATAATGTCCCAGTGATATAATGAACTTGCAAAAGCACAATTATATTTGTAGATAGTTTAAGTAACGTCTGACTGCGGCGTAAAACTATCTCATCCATCACGCACCGAAGCTCATGCTCGTTATGACCTTTCACAGCTGGCAAACATATCAACAGTTTTACTATCGAATCTATTACTTCATTTGATCTGTAAATATTTTCAATAGATTAATTTCAAATCTTTTACTTCACTTCTTTGAGCATGCTTTTTGGTGTAGACGACTTCTAAAGTCATAGGAGAATGGAGTTTAGAAATTAAGGGTAAAATCTATTACAATTTAGTGCTTTTCTTCATAAAAAGACTGAATTATTTTTTCATGAACAAACTTCACTGCTGTGACATTTCATGGGAACGAATCAATGTGAAGTTGTTACACAAAAAAAATAGTACAGTGAGATTGAAGTACTATAAAAGAAAATGTGGCACCTCTACAGGCCAACCGACTAGGCGAATAGCTTTTCGTTTATTTTGCAATTCTTTGTCGATGACAGATGATAGCCGTCCGTCCGTAACTGGCGGATACTGATATTCGTTTGTCGTGTTATGTATCTGTGGTTCAACGACAATAGTGGTCATGCACTATTATTTCAAAATAAAATTACTCGATGTATTATCCATCATCTTATAGGGAAATGCTGTTTGGATGCTAAAGCTTAGATGAAATAATTCATTGACTAGAAGTTATATCGCTTGTTTGACCAAGCAAAAATGAAAACTGCTTTGTTTACCAAACTTCAATTTCTTTTATTGTTCGACCCCTTGCATTCGGTCATAAAACTGACCATAATCATGGCTAAAAACAATAATGAAAAGAAATGACAATGGTGGAGCATCTACAGGCCAACGTAGAAAAAATAGGATATTGGCAACCGACCATTAGAATATCATATGAGTAAGTGTTACATAGAAAGCGAATGAAGAAAAAATCATCTTGCCCAGCCGCGGATTTGAATACGGGTCCTCTCGAGAGCCGAGAGCTCTAGCGCCAAAGCCACTGGATCAGACAAAATTATATTTACTTCGAACGCCTTTATGAATGTTGTGTAGCATGCTAGATTGAATGTGTAGTGTGATGTGTGAATTGTCTGAGGTAATTTTGAAATTACCCAAAATAAAAATGACAAAATCCAACCAGACAATTCGAAAAATGTGTGGAAAAAAGATTACAAATTATCGCAGCAATGTAAAGCATAGTAATAAACCAGCTTCGAAAAAACGAGGGTTGGAAGAAAACGTGCTCATGTCAGTTCGATGATTAAAATTTAAAATTAATTTGCAAACAATTTGTCGACCACTGTGTGGCATCGATTGACCTGGACATTATTAAAAAGCGGAGATGCACCGATCTGCTGCATCCATAAGTCACAGCGTTCTTGAAAATTAATCACTCTGGATATAAGTATATACGGTAATACCGGTGTCTAATGTATTTACCTGATTAATCCAATTATATGGCTATACCGCAGGCAATTTCTTAACGAAAAGGATTGTGTAGCTGGAATTATTAAACAATCCATTGTAGAAAGTAGGTATACTCCATAGATCTCCTAATAATAATCAGATAATTTCTGATTATTTAATGTATTTTCCGTTGCATGCAACACTGGGAAAACATATTAGACCACCATTTGCTTGGAAAGAAAACAAATTGCCTATCACCCACAACACTCCTCTTTGTGTTATTGGCAAAAAAGAATCACCATGATTAATTGAATGAATTACCGAGTCAAGTATTATACTCGGATTTAACTAAACTAACAACGTACAAAACTAACCGATGAACTACTGGCTAAACCAATTTAACGTGAACGCAAAATCTGGCACGAGTAATATTCAAAATGTAATAATATTTTGCTGTGGTTTTTTTTTATGGGAAAAAGTTTGCTGTATTCCATTGAATTGGTCATATGAAAAAATGATATTTATAGAAAAACAGCAGCTTAGCTGCTGTTGCCGTTTGGTTAAGATAATAATTTCAATTTACGTGAAACCAATTGTAGGCGTTATGTCGTTCATTTATTAAAAACTTTAGTTAAAGAATTCATAAATGCCTATTCTTCACTCAACGCAATCACTCTTCTGTAATTAAATTTAAGTCCAAAATTTATGATCTCTCATTTATTTTAACATAAACATTAATATTAGATTATGTTTGTTTGCAATTATTTTGGTCGGAGAAACAAATTTTTGTTTGTTGTTGCGTTCGCTATTACTTCTGCTTTCAATTTTGCTGTGCATCACCACAGAAATGTTCAATGTAACGTTTGATGTGCAATGGCTAATAAAATGTTCGCATAAAATGAAATTCCATAACACAATGCATTTTCCATCTAAATTGTTTGAATGGTTTTCCCATAAAATGATTACAGTTTGTTTTGGAACGAAAATTGGTGTTTAGAAGTGATTTTTTTGCACTAACCGTGATTGACAATGGTCTTACCTAAACTTACCTTATTGACAATGGTCTCACCTCTATATGAGAAAAACCGATTTTTAAACGAATGAAGCCTCAAATTCTTTCCGCCGCCTTTCCAGACATATGTGTTGTAGAGCGTTGGAGGATTTTAGCATATTATGTTGAGAAGAACTAGCTCATCATCTAGTGTATCTAAGCAAGATACAGCTGCGAACAGCATCAATATCATCATCTTTTAATGCAATTTTCGGGAGTCGATTGCATTACAGAAGTCCAATCAGCAAGAGAGATGAAAAAAAATCACTCACTAACCATTGAACAATTATATTACCACGGGTTATGTAATAGTAGCTACGTAGATGTGCACACAGCATTACTGGCTACCTGACGGATGATCAGGCGATCTCTGAAGCGAAAGCGACAGTTAGAATATTTTCATCACCAGATCTGCTAATATAACACATGCGGGTATTGTGGTATAGCGACCACTACGCTGGCTGATTTATACCAACAAGAGCACTCGGATTAACCTTTTTTTGTAGTATGAAAATAATTATGTGTAAAAGTCTGAACCTATATTAAGTTAGTTAAGTTAAGTTCGGTTTATTAGTTAAAATAACTACTCAAAATTCACATTCTAGACTTTACATATACACTATTCATAAGAATACTTTATTTTTACGAATTCTGTACAAAAATTCTTATACAATTTCAAATCATTTTCATTTTTAACACTCAATGGTACTTCATTATACATCTTGACACCATCGAACATTAGGCTCTTTTGCGTTAAACTCTTTCGAAACAATGGAAGCCGTAGATTACCATGATTACGCAGCACATAGGACCGTCCTTCCTTCGATTGGAAACAATTGGCCAAATATCGCGGAAGCAAACCCTTTTGTACCTTGTGGATAAATGTCACCACGTCCATAGCAATTTGTTGTTGTACTGACATAAAGTTCAATTTCTCCAACATCCATTTGACGCTCGTTCTCCTCATCTTCATCAGAATGATCCGCATGCATTTATTTTGCAACTTTTGGATGCGATCAGTGTGCGTTTTGTCAGACAGGAAGAGAATCGTTGAGCAGTATGTCACATGTGGCTTGATTATTGTGTTGTACAAATATTTAATTTCCCTCACTCGCTCGATCGCTGCCTGTCCAATTTTTAGTTCGTTTACACTGTCAACCTTTTTATGACCCAATATCATATACTTGGTCTTTTTCGCATTAAGCTTTAGTTTGTTCATGTTTAACCAAGAATCAAAACCAACCAATTCACTGTTCATCGTTTCGACCATCTTGTGCATGTCTTCATGTCGCCCGATGGCCCGTCCGGGCCTGGATGTAGTAATACTTGCAATTGTATATTTCGACTTCAATAAAGATAAAAATTGGAATTTCATTCAAAAACAATTCATGACTCACTATTTAATGACCTTTGCCGATCGGAAGATGGGGTCATGTAAATTGTGATGCAACCTACGTAAGCATTCAGTAAGATAAGACTCTATAAATAGGAATTCTGCCACTCACATGTGAAATTTTATCGAAAACGTGCTTTTGGTTAAGACCGGAATTATATCGATTTGCTATTTTTATTGTTCGTTTATCAATTTTATCGCCAAATGTTAATCACTCCAGAAGTTCAATTTTTTTTAGTTAAAAAACAAATCTTTATCGATAACTTAGCAGTATTTAATGAAGACTAAAAGAGACAATAAGCAACAGCCGTAACAGTACAACGAAATAAATCAAAACAGAATGTTTCTACGGATACTATTAGCGAGTTTGATATTAGCAACCGTAATTGTTGAGGGAATACCAACTAGTAGAGAGACACTCGGAAACAAATACACTGAGCCTGAAAGTTTTGTTGAATGGTTAATTGAACAATGCCAAAAAACGAACGAGATAATTACCGATCAAACATTTCAACCACTCATTTCGGATGATGTAGCTGCATATTTGGCTAAAAGGTGCAAGAATTTAGTACCGTTTGAGCCTAGAGATATTCAGGGCTCAGAAGAGTTCACATCTGAAGAACAACAAGCCTCTACTAGAAGAACAGTAAGGCCAACGAGAACAGTTCCAACCACAAGAACGACAACAAGAACGACAACACGAACAACAACGAGAACGACAACGAGAACTACGACGAGAGCCACCCAACCGAGCACACAATTCACCTCAACGATTTCTACCAATGCGACGAGAACAACTGGTAATACCACACCATTTCCAATCGTCACGCCAACAACTCGTAATCCCACACCATATCCAATCGTCAATCCACCCACTTTTCCTCCGAGCAATGCAGCGAAACGCAAATCCGTTAATTTGAAAATCATTTCTACTGTTTTCATATCAGTGATTGCTAGTGCGAAGATAAAATCTTTTTAGTGCGGACCGATTGATAAGATAATGCTTAGATAAAATGTAGCAACACAGTTTTAATAGAAATACATACAGTGTGAATAGAATGCAAAATCGAAAGGCGAAACATTTTTTTACGACCTCGAGAGTGAAGATGCAGAAGGAATATAGTGAAAAGTCGGTTTGTGATTGCTGGCATATTAAGACAGAGAATTTCGCCTCAGGTGGTGACGACATAAAAGACAGCCCGTGGTCTACCATAAAAACATTTCAACTGCACACCCAGAACCCGACAAAAATCCAAAAACTAAATTGTAACCTAAAATTAATTAAATTGAATTAGAGGAAACTGCAACCTGTATCTAATATTTCACGTGGACTCCAAACTTCCATACAAATCACACATCAACAAATCAGCTGAATAGCGAACACAAGTCCACAAGTGTTCAAAAGCTTATTCGTTCTGTCATACTGGCATGAATATCCCGACTGTCGATCATCAAGAAAAACATTATCTTTAAACCAATATTCGGACTGATAGTCACCAGTTTAGCAACAAGCAGCTGGTCGTGCAAAATACATGATTTACAATGATCAGTGCACATCTCTGGTGGTAACGGGACTTCGCAATTAAACTGAATATCTTAGGGTCACAGACTTCATACAAGCAATATCAATCAGATTTACTGACAAATGTGCCGATTCTGGAAACGAATTCATTAAGGATTGGATTATCGGATTATGACCATGCCTTATCATGATCATGATCAAGCCGTTTACCTGGCTACGAATGGAACTTCAAGGCAGAACTTGCTCGACAAAAAGTTGTTTTAAAGGATTCGGCTACTTATGTCGTCTTTTTTTTGTAATGTTCACGCACCAGACCAGCAGCTAATATCGTAACTAAAAAAAAACTTTTTCTTCTTCAACTATTTTGATTTCCCAATAAAATGTAAATGCGTTTGCCCGCACAATAAGATGTTTGTTTTACTTTTACTTATAACCGCCGTAAGAATTCCATGTAAAGAATTTTTGAAACAACATAAAAAAACCTTACATGTTTCATAAAACTGACCTTTCCTACGATCATCGATTTCCGATAAAAATCGTACATTATTTTCAAATTGAATTCGTGAGATTTAAATGGGTCAATATGACCATATCAAAATTCAAATTAAATGCTGAATTCGTTTGTTTCGACCATACAACTCCCGCAACATTAATATAATACAACGGAAAAGTAGATTTTATTCGGAATAAAACTTGGATTTCGGATGGAATTATTCAGTTGTTGCAATTTTTTTTCAAACTATCATTAACCACATTCCATCCCGTTGTTTGGTTTCGATGGCAAAACAGTGCACTCACAATAACAATAATAACATATTTTTAAGTTGTATGCTATTAACCTTCATGCATATAAACATGTTATTCTCTTTCACCTGTACTAGAATTAGCAAAGATTCAATTTGAGCTCAAAGCTAGCGTAATAATCGATGAATAAATATAAGTATATGTATGAAAATAAGTTGGTGGCACAAAGCGAGTCTGTACCGTTTGAATAACTTGTTCTCCTATATGGCATATTATTAGAGAAACATATCTCACTTTAAAGTTCACTTACATTTTTTAACCCAGAATATGGAAAATCGGAATCGCTGAATATTATGATTTACATTTATAAAATGCCTGAAATGTGCATGTGAAAATAAGGTTAATATTAATGGCTATCTTAATGGAACAAAATTATGAGATTCGGTGCAATATCATACATGTACGGGTCTTTGAAATTGAACCGACCGAACATGAATGCCTTCTTGTTCGAATTACTGTACATTTCGTTAATGATTTTACTCAATTCGAAGTCATTTTGATAATTCAAATTTCTACTCACTTCAGTTTGAATGATATGAACAAATCGTAATGTGTTTGTCACATGATGGAACGCTGCAGAAAGTGTGAACGGTTGGTTTCGGAAGCATCTCCACCAGCATAACCTCTTGTGAACAAAATATTCTCAATAGATTATAACACATGTTTTTCACAACACTCATATTTCAAGGCGAAGAAAATGCAAGGAAATTTTTCGAAATATAAGTGAGCGGCAGTCAATTTTGTACGGAAATTTGTATGCAATGAGTCTGATTGTTAGAGGTACATAAAATCAAGTGTAATGCTTGATTTCCTCTTACGCCGTTTACATTCCGTTTACTCTTTAAACAATCAAAAAGAGGCGTGGTTTAGTTAACGGGGTAAAAGGAAATGCTTAAGGGAAGGTAAAAGAACCTAAAAAAATTCAAAATATTTCAGACTTTCCTAAAAACATGCTCTGAATAGCACAGTTGATGTGAAAATCCATGAAAACTTTTCTGAATTGGAATTGGAATAAAAGTTAAATAGTTTCCAGACAAGTTCAAATCGACAGCTGAAATCAACAAAATTTATTTAAAAAAATTTACTTTGACAGGTTGACACACGGATTGTACGCGCTTACAAGATTTTACTACCTGACTGCGAAAGTTTTTTTTATTTTTATTTTTTTCCATGTGAAAATCAACTTTTGCATGAGACAGGTAGTTAACCAGAATTGGATGCTGCTACGTACTTTATTACTTCGTATACTTCGGACACAACTTTGCGTAACTTGCAAACTCACTCATGTGTTTTTGAACAGCTTGCTTCGGCAATTGTAGTTATATACCTCGCCTTCGGCTCGGATCTACACTTGCCGTAAAGACAATAACCGAAGCTCTTTGCACAAAAACACACTTACTTTCGCAGCCTCGACAGACAGAAAATTACCAATATCATGACTTTTACGTATGTGTATGTGTATCTGTATTATATCATGTATATCGCATGTTAATTGATTAAAATCAATTTGATTGTATTTTTTCAGGCCCGGACTGGCTATACTGGGCGATCGGGCGATGTCCTCTGCTTTTTGGCGGTACTCAGACCACTAAAGTTTATTTAGGTGCCTCTGAGCTCTTTTCAGCCATTTCGCCCGATGCGCCCTTTGGTAGCCAGTCCGGCCCTGTGTATATTGAAAATGTGATTTGTTTATTTTCTCGCAATATACAACCAGGCCTGCTCTGCCTCCAGAGAATGTGGGTAACATAGGTTTCTTCCAAGTAACGGTTAGGCCGAACAAAATGAGCCGAACACGAACTGATGTCATCCATAGAACTACAACCACAACTTATTTTCCCTTGTTATTTTGACAATTGCATTGTTATTAATGTAGAGCTTATGGCTCTATGGATGACAGTTTGACATTTCATTGGACCCGTATCTTTTTTTAGAATTTTAAAAAATAGTTTAGGCATTTAAAAATTTGGAATCTCGGCCGTCATGTATTGCTTGACCTTAACTGTAATAAAAAAAAATTGGAAATCGTATAGGAAGTTCTCGAATTATCGTTAACAAAATTAGGATTTTCTAGCTGTACCTGCTAGATTGGTGAAAGACTGTGTTGTGAGTCATTTAAAAAAAACTATGGAAACGGTTGGAAAACTTACAACTTCCATAGAAATTCATGTTGAAGTCATTTACATTAATCAAAGAATTAACAGCATGGTGCACACAGTGCACTGTAGTGAACGATGATATCTTCTTGAATTGAATTAAAACAATTAATGTAGTTTGGAACGTCAAGAACGTAATAAGTACTCAATCTGACCGCAAAAGACAAGTAGAATACGAACACTCAAGTTCAAGTTGAAGAGTTGATTTTGTATTCAGACATTTTTTGAAGTCATGAGTCCTTCCAATTTCTACAGAACCCTATTCAATCAATTCCTCAATCTGGAACATTGTCAGGAAAAATTATTTCAGTAAAATTAGGAGCGAAATATCATTGCAAAAATGTTCATATCGAACTACTGATGTGACCCATCGGAGTAAAGTCTTTTTTTAACCAAACAAAAAACCTTTTTTTTTAAATGACGACGTTGCTCTATAAAAACTGACTAAGAGAAAAAAAACGAAGACGAGAAGAATCAACAATGGAAACGAAACGGTTTTTTACGACAAATTCATCCCACATTAAACAATTTTTATTCTATTTTTGTTGCACGTTTTTGCATAAATGTAAATACAATATTATCAGTAGGTGCATCGAACTTAACTGCAACAACTTAAGTCACTTTATCAGATTCATCATCCACATTAATTTTCTTAAATCACCTACGATTTTAAAATGCTTAAACTCGATCTGATTTCTTTATTATAAAATTCCTAAACTAAACTCTCTCGTACATTTATACATACTCGTACTATAATGACCAAATAATTCAATAAAACGCGTTATACATCTTGACCAATGCTATTCCGAGTGCTGGAAAAAGTGAAAATTGCATAACACGTTAACGCAGATAACAAAAACGGAAAATAAATAGCTAAACTACCACCGAAACGTATATATAAATAATGTTCTATTAAGTTCTGGGACGGATTCAACAAGTCGTGTAGCTCGACTCTCTACACAACACTAAACCGAATTCAAAAAAACAAAAACAAAACAAAAAATGCAAACGAATTACGTTTGACGTGTCACATTATTTAGATCGGGAATTCCGATAAAGATCTGGAAAATCAAATTGTTGTTGAACATAGTCAATAAAGATAAGGTGTTGACAATACTAATCGAGGCCATAAACATATTTGACAAGAACAATGAAATAAATTAGTTTTAGGACTGAACGCTAAAATATTTATTGCATTTTGTTGAATTATTTTCTGATTCGAAGAGTTAATGTTCTATACCATACACATATCTGAATGATGTTTATATTGACTCTTTTCCGAACTGTTGTTCATGGGCGATGTAATGAAGTTGTGTCGGAATGATACAGCAAAAAATTGTAAACACGAGCAATTTTTTGTATTTGGATACACGGATCGGATGGATACAAATGACAATGAGCAATATTGAAGTTCTGATTTTTTGGTGCACAAGTCGGACTATTATTACACAGAAAAACCACCCGAAGTGATAAGGTCCCAGATTTATCCATACCGTTAGCTCGTTGTCTTGACTGGACTTCATGCATTCAAAACTAGTCTGCGCACTGTGCAGAGATTTGACTCCGCAACGTCAAAGAGACTTACATACTACTTGTTTCCTAACAGCATTCTTTCATTTTTAGATGATATGGACCTTGCCATACGTTGGATCATCGCACAAAACAAATCAGAAACCAGCAGATTTTGATGTTTAACATGTTGGGTAGACCACTACACAATATACCTACCATAATGTCACATCGGTTATAATAATGGACGATTTGAACAACCTTAAAATTGTTATTTCTGGTGCTTAAATATTTGTGATCAAAGCTCTTCTTCGAGCTCTTCATCCAAATTTAAAACTAAACTATCAGCCCCATGAGAAAGTTGACCATCACAAAGAACTTTGCCTCCAGCGAAAGTGATCCATTATTTGACGAATATGTTCGCTTTATCTTTCGTGAATTTCTACGTGATGCAAACCTTCGCATGGGGCAGTTAGTAAATCAGAATACATTGGATGCTGCTACGTAATAAATTCCGACAACAATCTTATGATATTCGATTCACAAACTCACTCGAGCGTTTTTGATCAACTTTGCATCGGTAATTGTTTTTCGACAAGTATAGCTGTATGCCTCGCTTCCGGCTCGGGTATACAAAACATCGTATCGCATTTGTGGCTGTGCTTTTAAAGAGCTTTCGAGAGCTTTAAGCTTCTCTTGCATATCACAGAAGGATCTCACTTTTCCAATGGAATTCAAAAGAAACTCAAAGCATTTGAAAGATCACCAAAGCACACAAACAGTGCGATACGTTGTTTTGGCTTAACATGTCAGTTATTATATAGTAATAGGTCAAACTGATCTTGATCACGTCTGAAGCATTAAATAACTGAAGACTGCATTGAACACAACCATTGGTCCTTTTGTGAAGATGTACAAACACAAAATTGACATGAAGACAAAAGAAAGAGAGACTAACAGTTAAATTAAGAATGATTAAACTTAACAGCTAAGAGGATTTGCTGTACCTCTTCGTGGCTTACTCAACGTGGCACTTTTAATTTGCAAAATCTGTTACGTACGGACGGATATCATCGATATCATCTGTTATCGATAAGGGCTCAGGAATAAACGACAAGTTTTGACTAATGCCGTCATATGTACCTAAAATCATAGCATGTTCAAGGAAATGAAGTAAAAGATTTGAAATCAACTTCTTGACATTATATGAAATGAAGTAAAAGATTCAATAGTAAAGCTTCTGATAATTCTTGCCGCCTCCGAAAGGTCAATGCTATCATTTCCAACAAATCATTGAGAAAACATTAAAATCGAAATGGTTTTGGCGCCGAGAATATACAAATGGAAGCACTAGTCTGCGACCAATTTCATAAAGAGAAAACTGATTCCTGTTCGTCCCATAAAATTTCATTGTAAAAACGTCGAGTTCAAACGGAAAATTAAAATATTTATTTAGATCCATACATCAGGAGGATTAATGTTATTTTTTTCTGACGGGGCATATACCGCCCCATTCAACAAACAGCACTACAAATTTTATTGTACTAATTTTAAAATTGGCGAAAAAAGGAAGGAACAATCAAAAATGAGCAAATTCCAAAAGTGTGGCACTCAACTTAAACTCTACGTGGAATCGAACGAAATTAACAGAAATTAACGAAGAATAAAATGGAATTTTTTTTGAAAATAAAATTCGAATGCCGATTCGCTTTCCGAATCAGTAGACCTTCAACAGATTATTTTCGTCAAAGCCGGCTGATTGACTAGCGTTGCGCACAACAAATGAGTAACCGTCGAAGTGGACCCGTTTATCTTGGCGTCTAAAAATTATAATTTCAAATAAAAGGCGAGAAGATTTGAAATGAACGGAAAAACGAAAGTTCTTACCTCACGAACAAGTGCGGAGTCTCGCTTAGCGAAGCAGTACAGTGAATTTGTGGAGTGGTTAAGGTGGCACAACAATTTCGAAAACTTGTTCGGATCAGCCACTGGTAACTTGAACGTACCACACTGAAATTTGTCGGTAAATAAATTGACTTACCGAGTTTAGAATGTCTACTACACTTACTTGACAACGCCATCACCTGTTTGTATAATGCGGAAGTCGTTGATATGAAACTCTTCTGTTCCGTCATCGGCACACCTAAAAAGAGGTTGAAGTTTACCAAGATGTCGAATCATGTATGTTGTATTTGCGCAAGCTTACCAGTAAGTTGAACGACCGATGACTGAGACAGCATCTCTTATATACATAGAGCCATGTCTAGAACCACTGAAATTTACAATTGTGTCAGTGTCAGACAATGAATGATCTGTTAAACTTGTAGTAGTACTCACGCTAAAAACACTGGAATGCTATAGTCGGTTCTCATATCAGCGAATGTATCACTTGTCGTACGTGTTCCTGCTGAATCCTAAGAATTTAAAGACAATTTGTAGTTCATCTGGAGAAGCAACGAAATCAACGAAACTTACGACCAAATAGACAAGGGCGCTACTCTCACTTGTAAAGCTGATTCCTTTATGCCACATCTTAGAGTAGCGGCTGAAAATAACCAAAATGACTTAGCCCAATAAAATAAGTCGAACAGGCAAGCGATACTCACACGTAATTATTTCTCTTGGTTCCGTCATAGGCGACAATTTCAACGCAAGTCCCAATCTGATGAATTTTACCATTAGGATGAATCATAACAGCCGACGCCCCATTACAAGACAATGAAATGGTTATCCGACTCCGGCTATCAATAACACATACAGCTTTGTCCAGCGTCATATCAACACTTGAAAATTTATCGAGATCGAATGAGAAGATGATCTCTCGGAAATGTAACAACAACAACCATCCTACCTGATACCGTTGCGTAGACGAACTTTAATAGTTGCATTGGGCAAGATGATTGGACCGAAGGAACGGGGTGATTCCAAGAAGTCGATGTTATTACGTCGTCCAGATAACAATCGGGATGGGGATTCCACCTGGAGGGAGTGTAGGAAAAAACGATATTTTTTCGATGCCAAAAAACACTGATAGTTGGACCCACCGCATTCCTTTCGTTGAATTGAGGAGAGGATTCGCCGGTCGAACCTTCATCAAGTACAGAATTGGAATAACTGCGACTTTGCTTCACATCAAATTTCACAGATGACGGACATCTATCGCGAGACACATCATCACGATCAAGTCTAGGTACATTTGGAGTACTGCAAGCTTGACGGATAGTAGACCGCAAATTTGTCTTCGACTCGGTCTAAGCGGAAGAGATCCGTAAAAAACGTTAAAACAAAGACAAAGTCAGTAGAATTCCTACCCCGGATAGTGTGAACAAAGACTTTGGCTTCAGCTGACCAAGATTGCTTGTTTCAGTTTCAGACGAACGTGCGGATATACTCTGCCAAATTCGAGGATTGCATTTGATGGTGAGACCATTAGGAACAGTTAAAATTGGAGATGAAACTGAGTCTTTGGCAGGATCCGTAGTGGTTTCATCTTTCGCACAATAACTGACTCGTTTCGGAACGAATGGCAGAGCGTTCACATGATAGTCACCGATCTAGTTTTTGAAATTCGTAATTCCATTTTGAGTAAATAATTTACGAAAACGGTTCAACTAAACGATAGCGCCTCACCTTTGATTTAACCTTTACACTGGGGTGATCCCCGTTATCGCCGCCTCCATTTTGAACGTTTTCCTTTTCCACGGAATCAACCAGATCTTGTCCATCACCGCCATTTCGATGTTCAGCAGTTTCATTTCGTAATTCTTCGGTTACTTCCAGTTTATTACTTTCTTCCATTTTTTTAAGATTTTAGACAATCTTCTGAATTTATTGAACTAATTTTCAAGTTATTTTTAACTGATCGCCTTAAACGACAAAATTTCTGGATTTTTTTTTATTTTTTCATTTCTACACTCTACACATAGCCGTGCAACTGTGATGTTTGCATCGGGAATAACTGCTAAGTGAATTTTCAAATGAACGATTTACTTTTCAAAGGCTACTTGGATTAAAGTGAGATTATTTTTGAACGTATTGAGAATCGAGTTACCTTATTCTGGCATACATTAGGGAAGATAATGGGTTGATTTCGATTTTCACTTAAGTAGAACGTGAAATTATAAGTAATGGAGAGTCAACTTGTAATTGTCTAGTCTTATGTACGTCAATTACTAATTCCAAGTAAAAATCTCAATATCCATGATACTGAGAAACATACGGATAACATTCGATAACAATTTACCAATTTACGTACGTACATAAATGCATTTTAAAATTAATAAAATATTCATTTCATTAACATAAAAACTGACTTAGCCATAGATTTACACTCGAGAGGTGGCATGGTGGCGCTGATGTTAATCGGCACCCAAAAATTGCATAAGCACCCAGACATGTTTAAAAATGACAGCGCCACCATGCCATCTCTCGAGAGGCTGCGCTGATGCTAATCGGCAACCGAAAATTACATGAGCTAAATAGCCTCAATACGAACAACACACACTCTCCGTAGAGTGTGTGTTGTCTGTATTGAGGCTATTTAACATCCCAAGTAGCATTTCAGAAAAAATAACTTATTCGTTAAAATAACGTTGTAGCAACGTTGTCACAACGGTTTTGCAACCGTTGTTGCCCGGTTATAGTTTAACCTAGGTCAATTAACCGTTGGATAACAGTTAAACAACGAAAAAGTTAAAAATTTAAGGTAGAGCAACTATAATTTTTAACTTTTTCGTTGTTTAACGGTTATCCAACGGTTAATTGACGTAGGTTAAACTATAACCGGGCAACAACGGTTGCACAACCGTTGTGGCAACGTCGCTACAACGTTATTTTAACGAATAAGTTATTTTTTCTGAAATGCTACTTGGGATGAGCACCCAAGAATGTTTAAAAATGATAGCGCCACCATTAATACTATCTTTCTCGAATGTAACTCTATGGACCAAGCAGTACAAAATAAAATTGTTCTCATCACAGCATGAAAATAGAAAATATTTGGAGGCTGATGAAATCGCAGTAGCCACTGCGCTTTATTTGAAAAGACAGATGACTTGTTTTCATTATATGTTTTAACTCAATCTAAGCAATCCTAAGCGGTAGGCAATCCTACATGGTAGCTTACAAACGTGACGCTTGTCAATTCAGTGTTCAGTGCTGAGAGCAATGCCGTGTGTTCATATGTATTTTTCTGTACGATAGCTCTCACCATGAATTACAACTACAAACATTTCGTATCAAGTCCTCCCGAATTGACAGAAGTTCTGAAACGGAATTTGGATCTACAATTGCTCGTACCGAATAGAAATCCATGTATATCTGCCGTAGCGTTCTACGGACTTGAACCGATTGGAATGGCCGTCGCTTATAACGAAATTGGAAGACATTTGTACATCAGCGATATTCGCGTTGATAAGTGCCATCAACGTAAAGGTATCGGTACCAAACTGTTGCGAATGCTCGAAGAAGTAGCGAGGAAAAAAGGCATCCACTTAGTTACGTTAACCGTACACGAAAAGAACGCACGAGCCAAGCGTTTCTACACCAAACTAGGATTTTCAGAACGAGTACTTCATGCTACCCCTTGGGCAAACTGGTATAAAAACATAAAATAATTCAACATTTTAATTTGAAATATTATCTTTGTCACGTTTCTGACATTAAATTACAAAACATCTGCGGAAAATTATAAAAATTACAAAACGTCTTTTAAAACCCCCCGTTTTTGGGATAAAAATACAAAAGGGGGGATATGGCTATCAAATGGAACATTACGAAAAATTTAAAGTTTAAGTTTAAGTTTTAATACTTTTCAAGCCCGGCTTCAACGTCCTCGTCGTGGTAGCTGGAAACGTTAGCAAAGTGATTCAATTTGAAAGACGTTCTAGACAGATTGTGTCGACGGTACGCTTGTATCACGAACCGTAAAATTGTTTCCAAATACTAAAAAGTCATTCATCCGGAAGCTGTCGAGAGAATGGGTGCGTGGAACTCGAAAGTCGTTCTGAATGTTACAGGAGATCGTTTCAACTATGCGCTCGTATCGCGTATATGATTTAGGAATTTCTTCAAGTCAATAGCATCTGCGTATAATCAATGCGCCGAATATTCGTCGAACCAAATAATTTGTAAAATCCACATTTCTTAACCGATTTCGATGATCGTGGGAGTTATGGATTTGTGACGACTGTCAGGTCGAGTATTCCGTTCATATCAGGTCAATATAATTTCTTCCTTCTGGGCCAAAGGTGAGAGAATTTTGGAATTGTTCTGTTATTTATTTGCGCGAAAAGCTAGGACGATTGATTTTAGGCACTTTTAGTCACTTTATTCGGGCTACACCTCCAGAACCTAAAATTACCTAAAAACAACGATGTGACGTGTCCTGATATTTTCAGGTTGACAATACCTAGTGGTAAGGTCGATGCGATTATTTTCTAAATTCAATTCAAATTTTTCGAATAAAATGCGCCATTGCACGATATCAGAAACATAAAACTTATTCACCAACATTTTTCTGGTGATATTTTTTGCAGCATTGGTAAAATTGTGTGAAACGTACATTCGTCTCTTTCTTTTTCTGTCAAGTTAACAACAAGATAAAGAATTATTCTCCATATTGTTTAGCTAGAAAGTGTAATTGCCAATTGATGGTGGAGTGAAATCATTCGCATTGCGAAATCAAAACACAATATTGCCGAACGGTGATAGGCTTTGGTATAAAAAATTTGCTATCGTTCGACACCGATTGTCGGTCAACTTTGGTTGTACGGTGAAAAAGCATCACGGTCGTGGAACCGTTTTAGTTTTTATTCCGAACCGTTCCATCTACACAAAAAACGGGCCGTGGATGGATAGTAAAAGCGGTGGTCTGGGTGGTATTCCCCAGGACTTTGCCGGAATGGTTGGACTGTCCAGTGGCGGACACATTTATGCCACAAACATGCCACCACAAGAAAGTGAGAATCTATTTTCTTATGCACAGCCGAAATCGATTTGACGCGAATTTTCTTTGTAGTACGGGATATAAATCCTATGCCAAATACTGCCGCACCAACGTCGGCCGATGCATGTTTGAGTATTGTACATAGCTTGATGTGCCACCGACAGGGTGGAGAGAGTGAAAGTTTCGCTAAACGCGCTATTGAGTCCTTGGTCAAAAAGTTGAAGGAAAAACGAGATGAATTGGATTCACTCATAACCGCAATCACCACGAACGGAGCACATCCCAGTAAATGTGTAACCATACAACGAACTCTGGACGGCAGATTACAGGTATGTACACGAGAATTGTGATTGTTGTAAATCAGTTACATATCATATCAATTGTGACGTTAGGTTGCTGGTCGGAAAGGTTTTCCGCACGTCATCTATGCTCGAATCTGGCGCTGGCCCGATTTACACAAGAACGAGTTGAAGCATGTCAAGTACTGTCAGTTTGCGTTTGATTTAAAGTGTGATTCGGTGTGCGTGAATCCATATCACTATGAGCGGGTTGTGTCGCCGGGTATTGATCTATCGGGATTGACATTGCAGTCGGGACCGAATCGAATAATTAAAGATGAATACTGTGCCGGTTCGGTTCTCAATAGTGGAATGGACATAGACGGAACTGATATCGGAACGATACAACATCATCCGGCACCGACGTCCGGATATGGCTATCAACAGGGATCGGGTAAATTAATAGTTTCGCATTTCTGTAAATTTCTTTCTCTCTATTTTTCCTTTATTTTGATCTTTGTTTGCAAAGTACTCAATTTGCGGTTTTTGATTTCTCAATTTATTGATTTTGTAGCTTCAGAGATGGGTGACAATTTTAATCCTCACAGAGTTCTTGACAAGCTAGGCCGAGCCCTACATCGTAAGAGATTTTGTTTTGCTTTGTACTTTTAGTTTTGTTGTTGTTTTCGCGTATATCTTATATACGTTCACCCGTTGTCAATGCCTAACCGTGCGTATAATGTAATTCGATACTCTATTTGTAGCAACAATTCCCCATACAATGACAAATGTACCGATACAAAATACAATCAATTCAAATACATCCATGCAACAGCAACCGTCTACGGCGACAAACCAAGTGTCAATATCCCAAAATGTTACTGGAACATTAGGCAAGTAATATTCCATCATTCATATTCATAGTTCAGTGTTCCATACGGACACGGGGCATACACGAACAACACGTCCTACGTTATCGGGTTTAACAAATTTTGCAATCAAATTGTAGGCACAACTCAGTCAACGTCTGCTTCGTTGATGACATTAATGCCGGCAGCACAGGTGCCACAATCTCAGCAGCAGCAACAACAACAACAGCAGCAGCAACAGCAGCAGCAACAACAACAACAGCAGCAGCAAGAACAATCACAACAACAAACTCAACAGCCCGCCCAAACGTCCACCTATTACGATCACCAACTAACCGATGGACCCGTGGCTGGAACGATATGTGAGTACGATCAATATTTCATAATTATGCATGTCATTTGCGTGCTAATACAGAAGTCAAATGGTCAGGTCAGACGGAAGTTTTTCGTTCTTTATTTTCATTGCTAGTTTTACTATACCATATGATGCCCGAGTTCGTTATGTGCAATTTAGCACTATCTTAAGTTGAAAGAAAAAGAAAAGCATTTCGCGTATGTATAAACAAACATTGCGTCGTAGTTAATTCGCTTATAATTGTTTGTTTACTTCAGTTCATATATTTCTTTGCCATTGGTCATGACTCAGTGACAGTTTTTTGAATGTTTTTTTTTTTTTTTGATCGTTTGGTTCTGTGACGCTGGTTATCTATTCTATTGGTTTGCATTAAGAATGAATCATACTTGACAACGAATGTTAAAATACGGAGTCCTAATTCGGCAAATCGTTCTTTTGAATAGGAATCAATCCCTTCGTTTATGCGACACGAAAAAGATTTTTTTTTAAATTGAATTATGTGCGCAAACTAAATGGCAAAGGCAGACTTTACACAAAGCATGTTGGATGCCATTAAAGACCTTTTCTTTAGCGATTTCCTTTTAATTATTTTTTTCGTAGATCTTTCAAACTGCTTCTCATCCTTGACATTTCCTTTCGAAACTGGTTTTAAACCATTCCGAGCGACTGAGACTACCCAGATGAGAACTATTTTTTTTTGTCGTTGAATATATTATTTGGTGTACCCTTTCAGTTCCCTTGAAGGATCGTACCCTTCACCAATTTTTTTTATATTCATTTTATGTTCCCAATGTATCCGCCAATTCCGATTTCTGGAATGATTTTTTATTTGAAATTTGTTTTGTTATTATTTTCCGCAAACAATTTTTATCATTGTTTTCGTTGTTGTCTTTGTTTCTACAAAGTTACTGAACATTCCACAGTTAATTCGCCAGTTTCACCGCATTTGCAACAGAATGGCTATGCATCAGTTGCTAATAATCAACCTAATCAAATCCAACAACAGCAGAACTATACCCCAAATGGCGGAGTTCAGGGAACATGGAAAGGTTCAAACACCTTGACTTATACGCAATCAATGCAACCACCTGATCCTAGATCTCAACACAATAATTACTGTAAAAATTACACACAATGCTTACCACCTCTGCAACCATCACACTAACCGTCGATGTATTTTTGCTTGTTTCAATATGTTTTAGGGACTCACGGCAATCAACCGTTGTCGGGTGAATTGGCCGGTCAACAGCGATTGCTGTCCAGGCAACCGGCGCCCGAATACTGGTGTTCCGTGGCATATTTTGAATTGGACACTCAGGTCGGTGAAACATTCAAAGTACCATCGAGCAAACCGAATGTCATTGTTGACGGATATGTGGACCCATCCGGCGGTAATCGATTTTGTTTGGGTGCGTTGAGCAACGTTCACCGAACCGAACAATCTGAAAGGGCTAGATTGCATATCGGTAAAGGTGTGCAATTAGATTTAAGGGGCGAAGGTGATGTGTGGTTACGATGTCTTAGTGATCATTCGGTGTTTGTACAAAGTTATTACTTGGATCGAGAGGCTGGCCGCAGTCCAGGTGATGCTGTTCATAAAATTTACCCGGCTGCTTGTATTAAGGTAATTAATCGCAGAGATATATGACCGTTAACTTGTTCACATCAATGATTGTACTCTCGCCGATAGGTTTTTGATTTACGACAATGCCATAGACAAATGCAATCACTGGCAGCAAACGCACAGGCAGCAGCGGCGGCTCAGGCAGCTGCAGTCGCAGGAATACCTGGATCTCATCAAGCTCCTTTGAAAAGTAAGTCCAATCGTTAGTTGGTTAAACATTCAACCGATTCAATCGTGTAAATTGTCGACTGATTTCAGTTGGACTCAATGCAGCGGCTGGTATTGGTGTCGATGATCTACGACGTTTGTGTATACTACGGTTAAGTTTTGTAAAGGGATGGGGACCAGATTATCCACGTATTTCAATAAAAGACACACCTTGTTGGATCGAAGTGCATTTGCATCGGGCTCTGCAACTCCTCGACGAGGTTTTGCACACAATGCCAATCGACGGACCTAGAGCAATTGAGTAAGATAAAAACAAAAATGATGGGGATGTTTATTCGTAAACTTTTAACGCATCTACACCATTCACTTATTTGTTAAGTCATGAGATCATGAAACGAAGATTTTATTTAATCTTTTTCAATGAGATTTATCCGGTAGAAGACAAAACTTCAAAATATGTGCTCGAAATTTTGTATTTAGGTAAGGTAAGCCGTAAGCTAAAATGTGTAGTTCCGAGTTAAACTTGTTGTTATATTTTATTGAAAAACATTGATAATGAAAACCAAATTTAACGTAAGACAAGACAAAAACACAAGAAATTTAACATTCAAATTAAATGAAATGGTTTAATCGAATATAATGGTTGCACTACATTTAGCGATTAGCGCAATAATTAGAACGTAAAATTCCCTTCATTGGTTTTTACAATATTCGATATTTTAATGACACAAAGGACAAAATCTACCTCAGAGCAACATTTTATCGTAAATTGCGAAAGAAAATGTTTAATGAAAATAGTCGAGTAGACACAGAGGAATCGTTGCCGTTATTGTTAGGTTTCTTCATTACAGTTTCCGTATTAGTCATTTACATAACAAGGGATGAAAAGTTGAAAAGTCCAGTTTTCGTATGTATTTTATTGATCCGAGACGAAGCCGAGATCAACAAACACACGAACGTAATAAGTCACTTTCGACCCTAAGGAAATGGTACATGATCTGTGTACTTGTGCTTAAAGAAGATACCAGCTGATAGAAAGTCTGTTGGTGCCGACGGTCCTTGTATAATTTTTAAATGTACTCTTCAAGCATTCTCCACATAAGAGAACTTAATATTGTGTTGAATCAGCTCTTTGAGAAGCACAAAAGTTCATTCTTGTCAGTGCGTTCACATAGAGGCAACACACCAAAGCCGCTCTTACTGGAATGGATACAAAGGATCAACATATCTGTGTTTCGAGTTCTTCACGATCGTCCCAAAGTTTGGGACCCAGACTGATAAATCTAGGCCGCTCTTACTTAGGTTCTACTTCTTGGTTTAAAGTGCGTTGATAAGGTTTCATCTTGTCAAGAAGAAATATTATGAGAATTGATTTCAACAATCAACAATTGAACTAAGAGAGCTTTCAAAATGATAGAGGACATTCATAAAAGACGTGATGAGATGAAACGTTTCATAAATTAGTTTTTCTATTGCTACAATTTTCATGAGAAGATTTTGTTCAGATGCTTCGCGAAAAGTTATGTCACCTCGTTGAAAATCCCAAAATTAGTGTCCTTTCACAATAGGAACAATTGGAACAGTCTCAACACGTTATTCGTTGTTATTGACAACAGCTTCAAATTGGTTCCGTTCTCAGTGAGACAGGAATCATCAGTCTAGTTTGAATGTACATTTTCGTCACGAATTCGTTTCGTTCGTAAGTGTTACCGTCTTTAATGATTGCTTCACTTTATTTTAACTTTAGGAAGGCTTCATAAGATGACGAGAAGAAGAAATGAATTAGTTTTACATTATATTCCACTTAATCGTCATTAATTGAAACAAACACGTAATTTAGCTAGAAGAATTACCTATCGTACTGATAAAAAAACGATAATATCATGTCCAATAGTTCGTACGGAAACGACGTTCTCTTTGTAACTCAGAGGTAGAGATACGTAAGAAATTTATTGAATACAAAGAACGATGAAATTGAGGGAAAGAAAATGTTGACATTAAAATCAATCGCAGTAAAAAAATGTCTTGAGATTTGTGCCATTTTAAATTTTGATACGCATTGCTTTTAAGACAAAAGTCTCGAGAAGTTTGTATTTTTCATTTTTTATTTCTGTTGCGGGGAAAGTATTGAGCAAAGAAGGATAGAAAGCCATTCAAAAATAGCCGACAATTTTGTACAAATTTAACTGAAGCGTTTGACAGTATAATTTGAAAGCCAGACAATGAACGATTAACCACTTCACTTATATCGAATATTATGTTATAAAAGACAGCTATAGTTACATGTTATAACACAGCAATTTTTTTAATTGCTGTTATTAACACTTTGATAACAAGAAAACTATATACACACAATACGCCATTATCTATACAATTTTCAGTCAAGTGCCATTACAATATTGCTTCATACAAAAAAAAAGAGAAAGAGAGAGAGAAGAAACAAATTACTAAGTAAGAATGTGAACTTGTGCAATTACGAAGAGTTTAAAATTTATATTTTCCAAAATTTATTGTTTTCTTGAAATTTTCCGATTTTTTTTTTGTTTTTGATTTTTTTGCTATTTAGGCGGTACCTGCTCATGAATTGTAATACACGGCGCATTACCCGATATCAACGTTTATTATCTTCCCCCAAAGTTGCAATCTGATTTTTAAAATTCAGTTCGTGACGTTCTGTTAAAAGTCTAGCTTTTATCTCCACTGAACGTGTGTATCTGAGATCCAAAGTGAAATCCGAGGTCGGGTTGTTGACACTGACAGTGACAGTGTCTGTTGAAAATTTCTGTACAAGCGGACTGTACAATGTGATTAAAGCTTTTGGCATATATACTGGCTTGAAAGAACAAATTTTTTTTTTAGATTTTGAAGAACATTTGTCGTTCCATAAGGAACAATTTTAAAATCCTAAATAACGTTGCTCTAATCGAGGGATGAAGCGTGGACGTGATTTGTACGTTTAATTTTTTCATTACTTGGTTTTTTTCATTTATGACTGGATAGATGTTATACGTCCAAGAATTGCAATTATTACCGAACAACTCTGACTGCTCAATGGTTTTTGCTTTGCTCATATTGATGTTCCGAGCTGATTTCCTTCAATCTTCCCTCGCCTTGAATCCAGATTAAAGATTTCAGTTAAAACACATTGGAAATTTCGGTTTCGTATGCATTAAAGTTTGAATGTGAGTTTAAACCCGACCTGTTCCGAGCTTTCAGTTCTTTTATTTCATTTAAAGTAAATTGTCTTGAGTTTTCCTGTCGTTCGTTGGGTGAATCTTAACGACCTCTGAGAATGAAAATGTCCTTCGTACGATTCATTTTGAGCAGAAAGGTAGAGTCTATAGAATGATTTAAATGTTACTAATTGGTGGTAAATTGAATAAAAAAAATATTTTTAAAATTGAAAAAAAAAAGTTTTTTTTTTAAATTCGATATTTTATTGAAATTGCTTTTGTGAAGAGAAATAAAATGAAAAATATTTTTAATTTGTTTTTGGCTGTGAAATTGATAAAAAAGTGTTACAAAAAGATGAAAAGAGATATGGAATTTTTGACTACATTTTTTTTACATTTTTAATTTTCTGATAAAATTTAGAATTAAATTTTTTAGACTTTCGTAAAAAGATTTAATACTAAGATTGTACCTACCTAAAAATAAACCAACTTCTACCTAATAAATTTACTATTAACCGCATAAAATTGATGAAAAGTATATGAAAAAAAAAATTTTAAAAAATATTTTTAGAAATTATGTTTGTTAAACTTACGAAATAAACTAAGAGAAAAGATAAATGCATTGCACAAATAAGTAAAACGGTAGAGGAAGAAATGAAACATGCTACTAAAGATTAATTGAAAAAAGTAAATATTTTGTATGATAGTCATTGCAATAAAAATAATTTGTGTTTAAATAAACAAAGAAATGAGTTTCCATTCGCACACAAGTGTCCAAATTCCACAATTACACCAAATGACACGAAATTAAATTTTTAGAAGAATTTTGCTTCATTCTTCTTCAAAGTATGGTAAAATCCAGGGAATATTTTGAGGAAAACTTTCCCAATTTTTCCAATTTTCCTGTTTTTTTTTTATTTTCGCTATTTTCCCTAGTTTTCTCAATTTTCCTTACTTTTTCCCAATTTTTCCAAAAATTGGTTTCTACCTGCAGTTGAATAATGTATCAATCAAACAGTTTTTAAATTCTTAACTATGAAATTTTATGTAAAAAAAAACATTTTGTGAGACATAGAGACGCTGTTCCATCAAGTACAAGGACACTGATAGACAACTTCTATAGCAGCAAACACTTTTCAACAATATCTACGCGCATACGAACATGTCTCATTTAGTAGAGTTTGATCCAACTTCAGCTACATTATTGGCTTAATCAGAAGGAGCGTAAGCCAAGACATGGAACAAAGTCCACCGAACAAGAAGGAAGGAAGTTTTCCCAGAGGCAAAAGATAAAACACGCGATATTTCTCGCATTATCAAATTTTAATCGTGTTTGAATACAGTGTTATCTACGATTTCTCTCTACATTCTCTGCCTACAATTTATTTTCCTAATTTTCCCGATTTTCCTCTTTTTTTAATTTTCAATGTTTTACCAATTTTCACTATTTTTCGTAGTTTTCACAATTTTTACTCATTTTCCCTATTTTTCCAAAAAAAATTCCTCAAAACAGATTATAAAATCTCTAAGACCGGGATAGTCGACGACTTTCTTGCTTTTTTGTACAATCAATGTCCAATGTAACATGTTCATGTTCTATTGACATTTATCAACATAAACATGTTTCTGATGCGATTTTTTGAGATGATTCGAAGAATAGTCATTAAATCGTGTCTTAGCTCTGTCAATTAAACTTACCTTAGATTCGTTTAACCTTTTACAACGGGCAGGTGTTATGGCAGTCAAATGATTGCATTTATAATTTCCATTATTTAACGTATTTTATTTGACATTGTTGTTATTCGATGTGTAGATGTTTGCGAAATTGAATTTATGATTAAGACTCCGAAGAAACCTCTCAAGCATCCATTGTCTTAGATAAGATTAGCTCACAGTTACACTCGAGAATTAGGTTTAAGAAACACATCTCTTCTTCAAATGATTAAATAATCAGTTAGCAGTCGGTTTTCGTTTTGTTAGATAGATTTCGTTCACATAATTTTTCTCTAAGAGACGTTCGCGTCCCTTAAATATGAACAAACCGGAAACGGGAGATCCAGATCCAAGGTATGACGGATAATAAAACACAAAGTCATGTTTCCACCTAATTCTTTCAATGATCTAGTTCGCTGAAGCTTGTAAAAGAAGCAAAACCTTTAACATGGAAGTTCTGGCAAAAGAGGCGCTACATAATCGTCCTTCTTGCTTTCTTGGGTTACATATCGAATTACTCATTACGCGTTAATTTAAGTGTTGCCATTGTAAAGATGACAGAAATTCGAGAAATTGTGCACGAAAACGGAACAGTAATAGGATATGTATGTGTTGTATACGGGATCAGTCGAAAGAAGAAATAATATTCGAAGTAATTTTCAGGAGCAAGACTTTAACTGGAGCGCACAAGAACGAGGACTGATACTCAGTTCATTCTTCTGGGGCTATATATTTACACAATTCGCAGGCGGTGTGTTTGCAAAACGATTTGGAGGAAATCTGGTTTGTTATCAATGACGTTGAGAAAGATATTTTTGTTTAGCAATGGAAAATAGTGAGCGAGCACCTGCAAAATTTCCGATGGATTTTCAATTCCTTTTTTCTTTTCAACATAACTGAATTTCGGTCGATGTGTTTGAGTATTATTTTAAACTCTCACCTGGTCTAATTGTATTGCGCAGCTGCAGACATTTGTTGTTGTATATATGAATCTTCCTTATAGAAAAGAAACGTTTTTCGTGACTGATCATAATAATTTTCTTTTGTTGGAAAGTGAATCTAAAACAAAAATTGATTCATTGCACAGTATAAGCAAATTTAAAATTTTCAAAGCCATATCCATTCCGTTTCATTGTACAATGTTAGATGTATCGAATAGGCATATGCCAGCTCTATTGAAGAAAGATGTTGGCGAAGGCTGGGTACTTTCAGAAATAGTCTCTGTCTTTATTTTAATCACAATCTTATACCGTTTCGTTCAGATTTTCGGCCTCGGCATTGGTTTGACTGCTATACTGACCTTGCTGACACCGCTATTGGGCAGAACTGTAACATCTATGATAATCATTCGTGTTCTGCAGGGCCTATTCGAAGGGGTCACATACCCGTAAGTTACCAAATATCGTTGAAAACGGAATGTTACTGTTACTCTGGTAACCTCTACAGGTGTATACATGATATTTGGTTTTACTGGGCGCCCATTCCCGAACGGTCTCGAATGAGTTCAATAGCTTATGCTGGAATTTTTATCGGTATTAAATGCCGATACTACTTGCTCGATTTTTGCATAGTAAAATTTTTATTTTTATTCGTGACAAGGAACCACTATTACAATGCCCTCCAGTGCTTACCTGGCAGAGTCCTTGGGATGGGAGAGTGTCTTTTATGTTTTCGGTAAGTTTATGTGACGAATTTATTGTCCGAACCTAATAACGTGACTCACAAAATAAAGGTAGCCTCGGTATACTTTGTATGGATAGTAGTGGTTAGATCTTCGCCGGACAAAGATCGCTACATTTCAAATGATGAATTGGTCTATATTCAAAGTACAGTTACTACAAGCAAAAATAAGCGAATTATTCCGTGGAAGGCTTTATTAACATCGAAAGCAGTGTATGCAATCGTTGCCTCGCAATCAGCTATGAATTGGTGTTTTAACACAATGCTCACACAGATGCCTACATTTTTGGCCGGTTAGTATGCGTATTAACTGCTACAATTTGAATAGATCAACCATTGATGTCGGGCTTATTTAGACACGCTTCAATATGATCTCGCCAGCTCTGGATTTCTGTCAGGCGCTCCATATCTGACAATGGGCATTTTCATATCCATAGCTGGATATTTAGCTGACATGTTTGTTAATAGAGGGTACATTTCGATACGACATGTATGTTCCCCCTGTGAAATTGGTATACCCAGTACATGATGATATTCACACCGACTAAATTTAGATACGAAAATTGTACGTGAGCGGAGCATTACTTGTGCAAACAATTTGCATGCTTCTGGCCGGTTTTCTCCTCGATCCTGTTTGGAGTGTCGTTCTCATTATAATTGGTGTTGGTTCGGGTGGCTTTGCATCATCTGGTTATTCGTAAGTCAGTTTTGAAATGGTATTCGGATTTCGAACCAAAAATTGGATTCAATTCTAGAGTAAATTGTCTCGATATAGCACCTGAATACGCAAGCGTTATATTGGGATATTCGAATACATTCACGTCGTTAACTGGAATAATAAGTCCGGCACTTACTGGTGTTTTAGTGACGCAACAAGTACGTTCTATTTGCAGTTCTATGAAAAGAATGAATTCAGATCAGTCAAAATTAGCTCATCGCCTGACCGAGGCGAAGGCAATTGATCGAATTCGATCTATTGCTTGTGTCGTATAAAGCGATTGAGTTAATTTTGCATGACCCGAATTTAGCGCTAGTTCTTTTGGCTAATGACTTATGATCTTGAAACAAAACCAGGCGGTAGAGGAATGGCGCATTGTGTTTTTTATAACCGCTGGAATGGATATATTAGGAAGCATCGCGTATTTCTTTTGGAGTTCGGGAGATGTGCAGCCGTGGGCCTAGATTTTCGTTATAGCAGTGGAAACGAAGTGTTTAGCGTATTTGACGTTTTATTAGTGTCGAAAAACCAACAATTCAACTACTTAGCTTTTGTTTTCATTTTGTTAATGATATCATTCAATTTTTTTTTCTTCATTTTTTTATTATTTTACAAATAAATTAGGATTCATGGAAGGGATGAAATGAATTGTAAAAAAAAACTTTTTCATTTTGTATGGAGGAAAAATGCCACAAATGAAAAATAAAAAATTTCTTGCGATTCGTGACGGCAAACAAACTTGAAAGTAAAATCGAATAAAAACTTAGGTCTGTAAAACGAAATTCTTCACTCAAAGTTCTATCATTTTGCATTATATACACACCGTTCCATTCAAATTCCATTAATTCCTCCAACGCAAACAAACATATTCTCTGACTCATTTTGTTTCCATAAAATTAATTCGCATTTTCTCTTTAAACATTACCTAAACTAAAATAAATTGGCATATAAGGGTTGATGAGATTGATGATAGGTGTGTGTGGTGTTAATCATTGTTGCGAGGTTGGGACGATACTTCGGGAATGATTAATCGGGACGATAAATTGGTGTCTTAGGTACAAATTCTATTAACAAAACATATTCCATCATTGAATTGGAGTCGCATTGTCGCTTTGTGAGTCGCCATCGCAGTCCAAGTTTGTGGTACAGATGACTATTTTCCCATTCCAGCAGTTTATTTAGAGTATGTTGTGTCTGAACGGAACATTAAAAAATTGAGTTTTATTCGCAAAACGAGGTAAGAAAAACTACTCTCTGACGACATGTGTGGCTTTTATTTCCACAGGGCTTCACGAGTACATGCTTATCAATGGGACAAATTATGGAAATAGCATTTTGTGTGAAATTTACCGAGGCACACAAGAAGTCATTTCCATCATTTGTCCCATAGACAAGTGAGGCACTTTATGCTCAAAAACTTGAGGTAAACTTTCGCCGGCGTCAAATTAATTTGCAAACTTTAGATGCATCTGTGGCATAAATGGTTGTATGAATCTCTATGCGAAGTACTTCATTAGGTTCACGATCTTTATTATGACACACGGTCTGCGGCTCGATGTCATAAATAACCATTACCGCACGTTTTTGAGCAAAATACCTAACGTAATTGTTTGGACTTTTCCATTCTGATTCATGGGATTAGAACCCTTGTCTTGACTTGTGGGATTTTAGACCTTGTCTTGACTAGTGGGATTACAGTCCGTGACTTGACTAATGGGATTACTTCACTAGAGGGATTATATCCCGAGTCTTAACATCAGGTTACGAACTTCCCACTTGTTCAAATAAACATGTCCAAACAAACACGTAGCCTACAATTTGTGTAAGGTAAAAGCGTAAATGTAATCGTAACTTACTCGTTTGCTTAAACATATCACAGGCCACAATGAACAACCTAGAGTGCAACAACAACATATGCAACCGCAAAATAACCATTTCACATTTAATGGTAGTGTTTTCTTTAGTACGCTATTTATCCGCTGTATTGTGGCCTTGAACTCTTCGGGCGCTACACGAGAGACCAAACCAGCTGGAAATTCGACGTTGAACCGATTACTTAAGCCAAAACTGAAACGAAATTTTAGATTTTCAATAAATTGTTTTTGTCAAAACGAAGTACGGACATGTCTTAATTGTATACTACAACCCGGAATCGACAATTCTATTTTAAGGCTAAGAGCGGTTAAATTGTGTAACGTGATCAATGTGATGGATTATGAAATTACCCGTACTGTCATCTTATAATGGTGATGCTACGGACATTAGAGTCAAATCAAGTAGCAATTACGCAATTTTTCACTTCCATTTAATCTTTCACCAAGTCTTACTTGTTCCATCAAAATTAAACAATCAATAGTCGAAAAATACATTTCCTCTTGTTCTTCATTTTTGTTGCAATCGGTAGATATTTCGCTAAAGAAACGTTGGCGATTAGTTCACTAGAAATCTGCAAATATGGACTAAAGAACGTGGAATCCATTACGGAAAAAATATTGTTGGAAGTTCTGTTGTTGACGTGTTTCAGCAAACAACGTAATATTTTAATAATATTTAAGACCGTATTTTGATGAGAGTACATTTCCATCGTTATGTAAGAGTACCCCGGGCGGAGATTCTAAGAATAAACATAACAACAAATATATAAGAACGCTGGTATAACGCTGGAGGCACATAATTAATGGGTTTCGCATTGATAAATAATACAATTTTCGGTTATCACGGTCAAAACTATCGTTTCTGGAATATAAACTCTTTTCTGCAGTGTTCAGAGTATCATTTAGTGACTGAAATTGCTGAATGAAGATGTTGCTAAAAAAATTTAGCGTACACCTTCCAAATACGATGAAACTTTGTGGATTAATAAGTGTTAACATCCGGTAACATTGACCAATTAAATAATTAAGAGCCCGGTCTGTGCACTTGAGCAACACAAATTTGCTACTTGTTGTTTCAGCAACTTAAAAGTTCGCGCAACAAGTATGCCACTCGTGGCTACCATGTATCAGATAGAAGAGATCCTGAAGGATGAGGGCTTGTTATTTATTAAGGATGCGAGGGTTTTGTGGTAAACGAGAATAGAATCATAATTCGACACATATAGAAATTTACAATGAATAGAAACGAGCGCAGATAGCTAGAAACAAAAGCCCCTCGTCTTACCGTTTCATCTGTAGAAAATCTAAACTTTTTAAAGAAACAATTATTATCTTCCAGTCCAATATGCGCTATGTGACCATGGTACGGTCTGCTGATTATCATAACAATGAACTTTAAACTCAACAAAAAAAACTTTTGAATATGATAATGGGTCTTTCGTGGCATTTTGCTAAAACCGAATTGCACCGTCTCACGAACAATTTTCTAAATTCAGAGTGAACTGCCAGCAATCTTCAAATCCGCTAATAGCCGAATTGATTGAAAGAGATCCCGATGCGGTGACTGGTCGACCATGGGCTGAACGCTTTCGTCGATTCCAATGGTATGTACAGTTCATGCAGTAACTGGACACACAGAAATCACTCCATCACCGCCAATCAAAATCATCATCATCATCAACTTTGCCTTAATTACAAGTGGTTTTTGGTCATAAGACATATTCTGCTGAAAGAATTCCAATATGAGTAGACGATGCAACCGAGTTAATTGTCTCTTAAAGTGTTCAACGTTTATTGTAAAAAGCTGCAGGGGTTTGTCTACATCTCTTTGTTATAATTTTTTTTAGACGAATTAGACGAATTGTGAAATAATGAAGAATGGAAATAAACCGATCAATTATCTAAGCCCCCTCGTTTCCATAAAATAGCTTCCGCTGCACACACAGTAAAAACAAGTTTCAACTAAGTGAAATTTGAATTATTAATCACCGAACTTTTCAAAGTTTACAAACCTCAATGACAAAACGTTGAGCTTTGAAGTCCTGGTAAATTTTTAATAAGATGAACGAGTGCTCACAGATTTTGTCTGTAGTTGCACTATCTTTCTTAAAGCAAAAAAATAATTTAATTTCATCGTTAAACAGACAAGTCAGACAGAAAATGTCTCTTCTACCCTCGTCGGTAAAGGTGATAAAGGAAATGACACATGTTGCCAGCAGACGACAAAGGAATTAGAGTAAACGACAATTTGTCAAGACAAAAACTCAAAGCAAAATAAAATGAAAATCGGACGGAGCTTATGAATGAATAATACAAAGAACGATTCCGCTACTTACACAGTCATGTTTCCTGCCCCGCGTATAACGATTGGCTCCGGAGACAAGGCAACAACTTCTTCCAGGACTTCGTCAACAATTTCATCTTGATAGATGGCATCGAAGTCTGCCATGATTTTTGTCCAACAACAACGAAAAAGAACGGATGAAGAATAAGTTGAAAACGAAATTGATTGAGCAACAGAAGCACACGATCTTTTTGTATTAATGAAACTCAAATAGAAAAGGATTCGTGCATGGAAATGCAATCAAACCTTTTTATAGTTTTTGTTCACTAAATGTTTGCATTATTTTTATTTTCACTTTTTTTATCATAGTTTTATGATACGATCAACAGTATGCAGTTGCAGTCCTTTCTGTGCAATCAATTTACTTTTTTTGTAAACACTATAACTTTAACATCCATCGGAGTCTGTCTTTTCTTCAACAATAATCACTACACACAAATTTCGGTACTGTCATCATCAATTTTCCCAATTCAAAGCTCAGTATTCACGGCAACGATCTATCGGTGCGAAGATCGTTCTATTGTGTTGGTAAATTTACAAATTATTGTTTTTGAGAATGCATTTTGAAAATGAAATTTAAGAATGGAAAATTAAAAATAGTTTCTATAGAAAGTGAAAAATATACTTGAGATCGAAATTTTGGACTTGTATGTTGGTACTGTTGATTTGACGTATCGAAACGAACGAATCGTTCATAAAGTACAGGGGTCGTTCACAGATAAACTTTTTCATTTGAGGCTATAGGTTCAGGAAGAACAGGCCTGAGTTGACCACGAAAGATCGTGGAGAATTCTCTACGTACTAAATTTATACTTCCACTTGAGCCGGTCTGCTGCTAGCTACCTTCATACAAGTCTTAAAATGCTCTATTGGAACATAGCTTTGAGGCATCGGATGATTCTTGATAGAATTGTGATATAACCAAAACTTATGTACTTGTCTGGCGCAGATTGTCATTGTGACAGGAGGACAACAATCTATTTTACATTAAACTAGACTGAAATCATTCTTCAGAACGGTGAATCCGTTATTCGTCTCCCCCAAGTCTACCTTCTTTTTGCTAGGGTCCTTTCGCAATCCGTTAGACTAAATAGCCTCAATACAAACAACACACACTCTACGGAGCGGCAGAGTCGAAATTTTGCTTGATTTTTGCAAGTGGTTCCAGGTGGTTCCGGGCGATTCCCGTGGTCCAATCGAAAAGTAATGTATGGAAGGTGCCCCTTATTTTTGATAATGAACAAGTCGTCCATACATCATTTTGTCCAAAAACTTCAAATTTAGCCGATATAATTTTGGGTCATTTTGTCTCTGCCGCTATTATCCATAGAGTGTGTGTTGTTCGTATTGAGGCTATTTACGTTAGACCATTTTACCTAAGTTCAGGAAGAACAGGTCAAGACATTTGCGAGCTGGAGGCAGAGAGCAAAAATCACAGCTGTCCCAATCGGTTCTTTCGGTATGTATTTTATGGACTTCACCTCTTACACAACTGTCACTTGACATTTTAGGTGACGCATAAACGTAAATATTCGCTTTGTTTGGATTTTCTAAAAAAAATTTCCTGGAAAAATCTCAAAATTTGCACAGTTTTTCGTAGTTAAAAACCAACTAAAATGTCCTTGACTGGAAAAATCGAAGATGATAACATTCCATTAGCCGACGACGATCCACAAGGTAATTATTGTGAGACGAAAACGAAAATACAGTCGGAAGTGGTAAATTGAGTTCAATCACTTGTGTAAATCGTTTTTAATTATTTATGAAACACGAACGTGTTGACTAATCAAAGTGTGTGGTATTTCGACATCGTAAAATAAGAATGGTTTCACTGATATCAATTTCATAAGATATCTTTGCTACCTCTAAGTTAATTACGAATGGAACATTGTTTCTTTGCTGTGGCGAAAACATTTCACTTTACACTGCACGCACGCAGGCGACACATTTATTTCACTCCACTAAATTCTATTTCAATATTCAGCAATTATCAATGAGGACAGCGGGGATGGCGGTATGGCTAACGGTAGATCAATGGATTCATTACGAAGTTCATACACGAACAGCAGTTCCAATTCAGAGCTAGACAATGACATTAATCCAGATGATAAGGAAGAAAAGGCCAGGTTGATATCACAGGTCTTGGAGCTACAAAACACCTTAGACGGTTAGTGTGCACTCTGTGTTTGCATATCTATGCATCGTAACTGATTTCGATTTTTGTAGACCTAGCCCAGCGAGTAGACAGTGTTAAAGAGGAGAATCTCAAATTAAAGTCTGAAAATCAAGTACTGGGCCAGTACATTGAGAATTTGATGTCGGCATCGTCCGTGTTTCAGTCGACAAGTCCAAACACAAAGAAAAAATAAAATCAAAATTTTTTTTTTTGTAAAAATCAATTGTGTGCTTTGGATGACTGGGACAAACTGTATAGGTGGTGTGTTCCAGAACACATGGCGTAATATTTGGTGATTCCTCCGCAACATAGAGCTTAATATTTAATTGTATTTTTTCCAGTATTTATTTATAAATTGCTGCATTTTCTTGTTATAACAAAAAGCAACAACATTCTCATCGATGGTAAAACAAAACTAAGTTTAGAAAGTCTCGACATGGACAAATTTTTTATTTTCACTTGATCTATAGAAATTTCTATTTGAATTTAGTTTTGATTTTGAAATTTCGATAAGACGTTGTCTTCTGACAGATCAAGTTTTTGATAAAAAATATTTTTTAGTGCGCTTATTGTCACCTTTCTATCCGAAAAGAACAAAAAAAAATTAAATAATTGTTTGTTATTGTCTATGAATCGTTCAAAATAAAAATGCTTATAACTAAACACCTAATCTCTCTTCTCTATTTTGCTCAATAAATAATCATTCCATTAGGCCGAAAACGTAGGATGTATTGTGAGTTGCTAAGATCGACAATGATGCTGCGTTTTCCATTGTGTAATCCGATTTCTAACATATCCTGAATCAAATTTATGTACAATCGGCGACTTTGAAAAATAAGTGACGCATTGACGCAGTGTCGCACATGTCGGTTACGCGTAAGGCGTATCGGATGTTAGGTTTCATTTTCCGATGTGGCAAATTCTTTAAGAAACCGGAAAGTATGAAAACTCTCTATAACTCGCTGGTGAGAAGTCGGCTTGATTATTGTGCTGCTGTTTGGTCGCCAATCTATGAAAAACATATTAGTGTTGTGGAGAGAGTCCAAAGGAAATTCACCAGGATGTACTTCTTTAAATTCAATTGGCATAAGACGGAATACGATGATCGTTTAAGGCAACTTAACATGACCTCGCTGCCAGCAAGAAGACTGATATATGACGAGATCATACTTCACAAGATAATACATGGGTATACGGATACAACCTTGAATCAAAGCATTACGTATTATCATCATGGCAGAACTACGAGGTTGAACAGACCTGTTTTTTACACTCCGAATTATTCGAGTAACATAGTCCAAAACGAGCCCCTACACAGAATGCAGGATAACCACGATAAATACTTCTCCGAATGCAACATTTTTGAACAGTCACCGAGTGCTTTTAAATGGTGTGTCATGAAGGCAAAGCTGACCATTTAAGGCAGGGATGTGTAATACTTACACGACTTGATCAGTGATAAGTTTGGTTTATGTACTTTATCTTTTTTCTATTGTTTTTTAGTATATATATTTTAGTGACAGATTGATATGATATTGGGTTGAAAGACCTGTTTATTGATCTATAAACAAATAAATAAATAAAGAAATAAATAAATTTCGTTGTACTTGTTTTTTTAGCTGAATCACTCACTCGTTGTTTTACATCGTCCAACGTTGTTACCCCAGTGTGACTATTTCACTTGTTGTTCCATTGCCTTTATTGCGAAAAATGTTGTATACAACTCGATGATAAATGCTTTTTCGAATTCATAAACTTGAGTTGATTTCTTAACCAGTTAGAGACGGCATGTGATCAGTATTATTATCAGTTGATTGATTTCAAATCTTGTACTTCAATTTTTTAACATGCCATATAAACTATATAAAGGACCATATTAGCCAGAGCTTGTCATTATTTTTGTTGTCGTTATCAAAACATATATTATGGGTGGTCGATTTTGTGGGATCGGAAATGGACCACTTCAAAAAAATTCTAGTGGCCCATAGGTACCAAAAAGCCACATACAAACTTTTTTCTTGATCATCTCCAGGTGACGAAAAATCAAAATCAAAGACCACCAAGACCAGGTTGTAAATTTTTTAAAACCTTAAATCAGCATTTTATCCTTTTATGAGGTCTCTTACATTGAAAAAGTATGCTGACCGAGTTTTTGTGAGTCATCACGTTTCGCCGAGGTCCGATTTTCCACAATTTTCAATATGAAAAAATCGATTTTTTTGGCCAAATTATTTATAAACTTGTCTTGCGATAGCTCATTTGAAAGGTATTTCCATAGCGGATGCAGAAATAGAAACATCCCACAAAATCGACCACCGCTAATATATATGATTGGTAAAATTTCCAAAAAACATCGAAAAAATTGGAATTGGAAAATTCAGTGTAAAATGAATGTCAATGAAAAATTGGCTGGTCGAGTCACGACAGGTCATTCTTTTTCAGTTAGCAACAGTTTTCAGGTTAAATCAGTTCATATGTTCAACAACGAGGTTTCAGATATTTCGGGTCAGGTTTCAGGTTGACATAGTACATTCGTCGCTCACTTCCGCGACATTATAAATAAAAACGTTGGGGCACGGAGGGAATAAAATTAATCAACGAAATCGGCAAGAAACTGAATGAGACCACAGGAGAACGTCGGTCGAAAAGTTTCCTGATTCCAAGGATCAGTATCGCGAATCAACGTGGAAACGCTGCATCGATTCTCGGCACTATCCCTCAAGATACCAACAGATTGGACGAGATTTTCTATATCGTTCAATGATTTGAAATTTTGTACTTATTTTTTGTAAATGAAGATAAATGAGCATCATAAAAAAAAACGTTGTTAGGCGATAGTTACTTATGTCCTGGATTATAACTTCTATTTTGCCAAGTGTGGGGTTTGCAGCTCGAGCCGAAATCGAAAGATACAACCACACAAAACAAAATACAAAGTTCCAAGTTCGCTTGTTGAAAGTCAAAAATATGAGAAATTATCGAGGTCGACCGTGTCAGTTAAATCTCATAAAACTTCGAAGAACAGGAAAAAATTGTTAAGTAAATCAAAGAATTTTTTATTTAAATCAATTGAATTAGACCGTCTAGCGCCAGAATGTGAAGGGTGAAGAGGAGTAGGTCGCCCTAAAATGTGATGGATAGATGGCGTCGAATCAGATCTTCGGGCGCTGGGAATAATGTTGGCAAAGTGTATCAAACGACCGGACAGGGGAAAGAAAATTTTAAAACTTAAATACACCACAAAAAAGAATCAATCAAGAACTCTATCCGAAATGTCTCTAATAAACAGTTTTTCGATCTGAATACTGATGATCGAATAAACACTTGGCTGCATTCCCAACAGTTAACAGCATATCTTACAAAAAACGAGAACAAACTTACCTTCACCGACACGAATGAAAAAATGTCGAATGAACGAAAGAGAAAACATACAAGCAACTTGGCCTACTAAAAAAATGGGGCCTCTGTAACAGTAACGCGGCCTACTATAAGACTGGGCCTCGGCAACAAAAAACAAAACTGAAAAGACGACGATGGCCCGGAAGGCAATTACGTTTCAGAAACGGGGAAGTCATCTGTTATCGGCAACGACCACCAAAATGAGCGCTTAGCTCTACGTTGGATTTCTTATATAGAAAGATCGTGTTACAACAAATGAAGTAGTAGATGTCTTATGGAGCCCAGGACGAAATACTTCGAACAAATGAAGTATCAGATTTAGCAAAAATATGTCGATATGTCCGCCGTTTCTGAAAGGTGTTCAACAAAGATCACCAGTAATTGATATCTGGCGTTTAATAAACCGAACGTCAATTCCGTTGTAAACCTTAGACCTCAGGCTTAACAGCAGCGATTAAACATTCTTCGAAGCTTTCCGCAGGAACCAAAAAAACGAAAAATCGACCAAACAAAAAAATTTCCAATCGAAATATTTTCTTGTTTTGATAAAATGAAAACAAAATAAAATGATCGAGTCTGGTTTTTGACAATTGAAACCAGACTCGATCACTTTATTTTGCTTCTACCTTATTCTTACACGTGATACCTACTGCGGGTACTGCCCTCTATAAGAACCACTAAAAACATTTCTTGTCCACGAGAGGTCGAATAAAAAATTTTCAAGCTCCATTGGAAGCTTCCCGGATCCTGGAAAACAAACACGGAGTTTAACGCAAGTCGTGATATTTTGTTTATTGCGAAAGAAAGAAATATAATTTAAAATGATGTTATTTATATTCCATTTTTTTTTTTAGATCTTACGTATGATGTGATGGTTGAGGTCAATTGCTTGGACCTAAGACATTGTCCATTCTCAATTAGTTGAAAAAATCGGTTAAAATAAATTAAATTAAATAATTTTTGGGAAAATTATCAGTCAAGGTCAAGCGACCTGACCCTCCTAGTAAACTGTATGTGTAGGTGTATCCCAACATGATAAATATGAAAAAGGAAGGAGTAAATGCTTACAATGATGTTTACTAGCGTCAGTACAGATGCGCGGGAGACACCCAACTTTTTAAGGACAATTTTTTTTCACAAAACATCACCTTTGCCATGATGATTGCTTTGAAATAATCCTAAAAATTAATTGCCTTAGCCTCAGCATCTTTATTTTCACGCAGCAAAGAATTTCCGAATACTTTTTCTTGAAGAAAATAGAAAAGGTGATATGTGACCTGCACCAGTAGCTTCTGTAATTCTTTAATATGAAACAAACAATCAGTACAAGATACGACGAGTAAAAATAAAGGACCAATTTTAGGGAAATTGATTACTGTCAACACCAAGGACAAGAATGCGAGCCTAATTTAAGAAAATGATTGCAAGAAAGATCTCTGAAAAGTGTAAGGAAAAATAAACTTCCCAGACAAATTTGTGAACTGAGACCGTTAGTCCCTAAAATCCTCGGCCAATATAAATTTGTGTGTTTTGCCATCGGCCTAAGTGTTAAGAGAACCTCAAAATTTACCCAACATTTTTATTGTGCAATTTAGCCACATAACAATAAATTTCTCAAGTAGTCTCTCTTTGATTTTCAATCCTTCAATTTTACAACTTGGACAGTCCAGTATCAGCCGAAACCTCGGAAACATACTTTCTCACATCATTGAACTTGGGATTATCTTTGGTTTTCAGCAGTTTAAAGATGACATTTTCGCTTGTAGTTACGAAACAGCCAATTTGTTTCAATCGTTCGAATGCCAACGTCCTGAGGATAATGAAATAAGAATAAAAATAAAAATCGCTCAAGTGAAAGCTAAAGCATTTTAACCTGTCATCGAGTGAACGAGACAGTGAACAGTCCGCTACTACATGCACCTCGATTCCTTGTGCCCGAAAATCCATTGCGGTTTGCTCCACACAAATATGTGCCTATTCAATCACGCAACATTAAATGAGGAGAGATATGCATGAGCCGAAAAAAAATTATTTGGGAAATGACGTGATATGACGGTTAGTGCATAACTCTTTTGAAGGAAGCAATTCATTTACTCGAACGTCTCACCTCAATTCCAAAGATGACAACGCTCTCCAAATTGGAACCAAATAATTCGTTTATCTTTGAATTGATTTCTGGAATGGCCATGCTGAATAGGGACTTTGGATAAACGCCACTAGCATGTTTGATGTCCAGCTCTTTAACAATGTTTCCGAGCTTTTCAGGATATTGTTCGGTGCATATTAGCGGCACTTCAAGACTTTTCCCAGCACTAATCTATAAGCGCAACGTTTTACCAGTTACGGGGTCATTCAGCTGATAAGATTACACTCGAGTACGGGTGATTTTTTGCAACTCACCAATTTTTGTGTATTTTTCACCATCGAATCAAAGTTCTTGATCGCCGGACGAAACTTTTCTTGGACATCGCAGAGTAGGAATAAGGTTTTCTTAGAATTAAGGAAACCAAGTTGCTGTACCAGTTGTCGTGACATTGTTTCAACGAAAAAACGAACTTGAATTAGTATTTTCTGCCGCAGTCCGCGAACGAAGAAATGTAAATATTTTGATTGAAATATATTGTGACATTGTGAATTACTGACTTTATCGCGTGAGGTTTGGTACCTTAGCGCGGTAAAATTTTGATTTGATTTTGGGGATTTTTCGTGGGAATTTTATTTGTAGGAATCCGAGGCGATGCCGAGGTCAATAAACGAAAGTATGACTGTCCTTTTGCATCATCCAGCTATGTAATAGTACATTACCAATGGGACACATGATACTTCTTCTGCGAAATTTACCGATCGAGCCGAAGCTGAAACATGAACCGTGAAAAATACGCGACACATGTAATTCCTTGCTTGGATATTATTTTATTGTTTTCACATATGCTAAATTTTATAAGGTTGTGACAACAACAAATATCAAAACAAATATTCTTGCTTTCGATAAAGCTTTCCGTCTTTGGAAGGAAAGTGTTTTATTCGATAAAAGCTCGTGTACCGGACAATATGTCTATTGTCTAGGAAAGAGCTAAAATTGTTTAAAAAAGAAAATAGCTAATTTATGTCCAGAGAGGGCAGAGCCTAGCTTTAACAGGTTCTATGATTTTGAATGGAGTCGTAGCATCATTGTGCTACAACCATCGCAATGTTCAAGTTCACGCACCAAAAATATTAGGTTCTTTGACGTCTCAAACTACAAGTGTTATTGCCATGGCGGAACTCGTCTGAGATAACCATCCAGAGACGTTTCTGGCTTTGAAAATAGTATACAAGCGAGTCGCCAAATCGGTGATTAAGTCTATTGCTTCTTTCAAAATATCGTCTAGTGTTTTATTACATCTTCAGATTCACGCAAACTAGGCTTATTCCATCTTTTTACTTTTCTTTGTCAGTGTCAGTGGCAGTGTCATCGAAAATAATAACGTTTTTAACGGACCGCCTGATTTTCAACAATAATCATAGTTATTGGCTGATAATCCTTCTTGAAAATTTTACCACCGCCAAGTCTCACAATTATAATTCGGCTAAAATGATGGTTCCGTAAAATATTTTCAAAATGAGTGCTTATCAAATGTGTGCGTTTAAAGTGCACATGGAACAGACCGAATTAATCAAACGTTGTGTAATGAAATGAAAGTGAAACTCTTTGACAAAACGTAGAGAACGGCATAATTTTCAATGTTGCCAACACATTAACATTAATGGCCGTACCAATATGGCAACAGTAATTTTCAACCATGATGGTTATAGACGCCACCACAGTTTTATTTAAATATAAAAGCGATTGTACTTAATTGATTTACTTAAAAAAATGATTTTATTGTGTAATAAACCGTGTGTCGTTAGAATTTATTAAAATTGACTGTGTAAATTATGCAATATGTAAATAAATGAACGATTTTTGCATGCATTTTGTCATTGTTCCCCAAATAAACATTAACAGGTGTGCCAAATCAGAGAAATAAAATTTGTATTGTTGCAAAACGCAAAAATAAATATATAAAATTTCAATGTGACAGATTTTAAGGTTTAAAAGTCTGCCACAACATCACGAGTGAAAATAAATAAATAAATACGGGAGAAAAGTAAATAAATAAAAAAATTCTTTAAATGAATCGTTTCACATATAAAGGGAAAAAATGCAGAAATTGAATAACACTCAAAATGTGGAATATTAATACGTTTAATGGAACTCGCTATGAATGCGGGTCGTACATTCAAAGAAGGTGAATCGGTTCGTCCTGAAATACTGGGCGCCGAAAATAATTCTAGTTCACTAATGCGAAGACAGTCATTGGAAAAGCCACCAGGTAAATTTTTTTATCAATTCCATTTTTTTTAGCAGAACTTATTGCAACACCAGTTTTCACCTTTCATTTTGACGGCTTTTATAGCAGCAAGAAAAAAAAACTACTCTCTGTGTTGTATAGCTACTTTCCGTGTTGCACAAGAAAAATTTATTATTCTTTTCGAAATAAGTGATGTTTGTTCGTTTATCCGCCTAAAGTTTTGCATAATCCAATCATGATCGTCACATCCAGTTTGATCGCAAACTGATCGTTTGATTTGGTTTTGTTATGGTCGGCTGAATGGTGTTTTGATAATCAAGACGTCTTTTTCGCTATACAAAAATAGAAAGTGCCGCCACCTATTCATATTCCCAATTGATTTGCCAATAAAAATAGTCGAGTCGAACGCAATTGTGATATCACACTGCAACGTTTCCAAAATCCTGTTTTCCCATTGCCGCTTATATCACTCCCAAACAAACACTCTTCGACCAGAATCAAAACAATCGGCCGGTCTGTCACTTTAGCATGAAAAACGTTCTAGTGTCGTAAATGAAACAATCAATTGTCCGAGCCCTACAACAGAAATATTTTGTAACACAAATCGATTGTTGTCGAAATGATTTCTTGAAAAATTAAAGAACGGTCGTTCAATTCGAACTAATCGGCAACAATAAAATCTGTTCTAATTTAAGTATATTAGGGATCTCTGCTGTTCAGAACTCAAAATTCAAAATCGCATAATTCCGATTGATTGTTTAATCGGTTTTCATATTTTATTTTTGTTACATTTAATTCATTTCGTGCAAAAAATTATCGTCTCGTTTATATCATTTCGAAAAGAGAAAGTTTTCTGTGTGATGGCAAAAGTGATGCTGTGTGTAAATTTGTATGCATATTTTTGTTGACTCTTTTTTTTTCGATTCCCCATTTCTCGTATACGGTCTGAATGGAAAAACTCTGAAAACTAAAACAAACGATTATCATTTTCGATGAACTACAAATTTTACCATCAGTATCAATCGTTGTGATTTTATTCCAACCGTTTTGGTGAACCGAGACAACACAAACATTCGTTTATCGGATATTTAGTTTGCTATTTAATGGTTTAAGCAGGGGTGTAACTTAGAACATTTTTGATTTTTGTACCAGCCCTGTTGAATGTCGTTCAAAAACATCGACTCGTTTTTTAATTTTCTGAATGTTATAGTTTTCGGCAGCAACGGATTTTAGGTTATAGGTAACTTTTAATTGTCTTCGGCAATTGCCTATCATCGATGGTATTTTACCACAATTTTTATGGTAAAGTGGTACACCCGTCGTGGTTAAGATATTTAGTTTGCTATTTAATGGTTTAAGCGCACTTTACCATAAAAATTGTCGTAAAATACCATTAATTTTAGGCAATTGCCGACCGAAGACAATTGAAAGTTACTATAACAGAAAATCGTTGTTGCCGAAAACTGAAACATTCAGAAAATTAAAAAACGAGTCAATCATTTTGAATGACATTCAACAGGGCTGGTACAAAAATCAAAAATGTTCTAAGGCAGCGACAATAAAAATTGTTCTAAGTTACACCCCTGTTTCAAGCATGTGGTTAAATTATATATTCTCCTGTCTATTGATAGAAATTGTGACCTTGCGTGTATGTCTTCTCTTTCGCTCGGCGTTAAACGTTAAATTCGTTTGTGTTTTTGTGTGTAAAATCGTTTAGTGTATTTTTATAATTAGCAAATAGCTTTTGGACTTGAATATGTTTCGCAAAATATCGATATAGAATTGGGACATACAGCTGGCTTGAATTGAACTAGTGGATCCCTATTATCGTGACAACGAGAAGATGTCTCAATCGACAGTCGCAATTTGCAAATAAATGAAACTTTTGTAGCACTTTTATCTGGGTGCCTATGGCTAGGTTGTATGCACAATTCTGCATGTACGTTTACGTTGCGTTTAAACGAGTTCAGATAAATATTCAGTCTCTGACAAGTCAAGTCAATTACGGAAAGCCATGCAAGTTCTTTAAAATCAATTGAATCTCTGCCTTGAGGATTGTGTGATTAATTTTGGGATCCTAAACGTATCCTCCTGACAGATTTTGGAACTTTCCTCTTAGAGCCAATTACAGATCCTGTTTCACTTTCCAAAACCCGAGCTTAAACCATAGAATTGAATGATATCGTATCGACCATATTTCGTTCACATAATTGATTTTTCGTTCTTCATTTCCATATCGAATACATAAAATCGACTGAATGTTGACTCGATTCATTCACACACCAAACAAAAAATTCAATTCACCTATCTATATATCATCATACGGTCGAGTAATTCCACATAGATCCACTGATCCAATCTTTTTCCTTAATAAGGTCCGTAATTATACAGATTTAGATAGAACACGAAAAACTGTTCCAAACTCTTCTGAATGGATACTTTCTCGACCATATTTCCGAAAACGATTTTCACAACCAATTTCTGTCGACGAAAACTGACTAGGCAATACCCCACTTGATACGTATTGGACAACACACTATGGGGGTGAACGCTGATGAAAATTATGTTTTCTTCCCGGGAAGTACGGAAGCGTAAGTCTTGCCGTTTTGTTTATAAATATTTTCAGTTTCTGAGTTTTGCATCAGATTTATACATAACAGTTAGAACTTACCGGGAGGGATGATCTCATGATCCCGTACTATTTCCACCAGCGCACTTCAATGATAATATAAAAGTTCTACGACCGTCACTCGATCCCGTACGTGTCAAAAAATATGTCAAAGACAGTTCACATGTTCACGTTTTTCGCGCTGCAGTATTTCACATTCCTGTTTGTTATTTATATTGGAAATGGTATATGACTTCAGCGATGCAAAAGTCGAATATACTTACATTAAAACGTTATGGTGTTAGAGCACATAACGCAACGGTTTCATTAGCCAGTAGAAAAGGTTTTAATGCATTTTTTTCTGTGTCTTATGATTTTCATGACTGTCCGATCAACATTGAAATTTAAATAATAAATCAAACATTAAGTGGTATGAATATGAATACTGATGTTGCGGATTCCTTATAGCTTCATATAAATTGGAGAGCAGTAAATTTTACCTGTAAACGTAACAATAATTCTCGTTCGTCTGTTTCGGGTCAAAGGTGAACATTTTGAGTGATTCACCATTTCTAAATTAACATAGACCAACGGAAATCAAACTTAAGTCAATAATGTCAATTAGGAATTGTATCGTATCTACAGTTATCATAAATGAGTTTATGGTCTGTGAAATAGGTCTGTTCCATCGTGCTGTAAAAAAGATTTCTGACTACCCGAAAACGAACGAGAACAGAACCATAACTTCAATGCTTTTACGAACATTTCGTCAACAATCATTTTTTCCATTGATGACGATTTGACAGCTGAAACAACCTTGGAACAGACCTATTGTCTCATTCAACCCGAAATTTCAGCATCATTTTAGTCGCAGTAGTCGGTGTAGCAGGTTAGTCCAACCTTATGTGTTCAGTAGCAACTCGGGGCAGAAGTAGATTAAACGTGCGAACGAAGGGGTTAAATATTCAAACAGTTAGCGAGGCGCTCTAGTGAGAACAGTTTTAAGAATGAGCACACAGGCTAGGTAGTACTGGAAAAACAGGTCACTACAAAGTATTACGTTAATATCTCGAGAAGAAGATTCATAACGATGGAGACCTGAGACCACAGGCAAACCGCACGCAAACTTTAAACGGTTACATTCTTTCACTAGACGAAATTTGCAGCCTACCCATCGCCTGAGAACAGTAGTTAAAATGTGGCAACAGCAGGGACCTTAGGTAGAAGGGATTGACAAAGGATAAAATATAAATTTTAATATTTCAACAACAAGGATTGAGCGATGGCTCTTCTTTCTAATTTGTTCAATGGTTCAGGTTCCATTTGTCAAATCTTCAGAGCTCCTCTTAGAACAAGTTCCACGACGTTTACGACACTACTACTTGAAGGATGTGAGTCGTCAGTGTAGTAGGAACATCCTCAGAGTTGCGAGTTCTCTGCAAATTTGAGGAACCTCCCGACTGAACAAATGAAAAGTACCAGCGTGTTACGAATCCCCAATCTACAAGTGTGAGTATATCCAACACTAATCCTCACTAAAGTTTCCAATCATCGAGTTGTTTACAAATGCTTATAAATATGTCATCCACATTAAACGGGAAAGTAAACTCGTGACGAAGTTTACGGTATCACTACTCCCTTTCCATACCACCACAATGGTTTATTTTACCATTATTTCCTGTCGGTGATGCCATAAATCTGGTTAGCTGTTGTTTCAAGAATCTTGTTGTATTAGCCTGCTAATATTCGATACAGCAAAAGAACATCAACACTATGTTGCTTCATTGGAATCGTGGACTAGTATACGCTCTCGTATCGTTTATCTATTACTCGTTCTTCCGTTGCATTCAACAAAAATTTTATTTGAAGTTCGAAAATTTGAATTCAAATTTATCAAAACGAAGATAATTTATTAAACTGTTGTTCATCATAATATATAATACAAACGACCTGGTTTGCAATTCCGCTGCTCTATTAGCTTACATAATACCATATGGGTTGGAACTGGCATCTCGAATCTGATTATATATTGCGATATGTCCATGAGGATATTTTGCATCTTAAAATGAATAGAAATTCATGTTGTGTGGATACTGGATACACTAATTCATTTCACGTCAAGTTTTACTGCTCTACTGACAGGACTGAAGTGTCCACGATTATAATGCAAACATTTATTAGATAATAAGATAAATCGCCGAGATTGTATTATACTTGTTGCGTTGTATTAGTACTGTGACTCGAGCTATAGCCATACGTATATGTAACATAATGTTGCCTTTCTTACCCTAAATAGGGCATGATAAATGGGTAATCGTAATCGCTACGCTGAACTGAAATGTAATCCGTCTATCGACGACTTGGTATGAGAAGTAATCGGTGCAAGTTTTTGTCTCGTAGTTTTTTTTAAACAAACATTTGGATTGCCGGCTAATTGGCTTCCCACACTTACTTAATTTCTGTCTTGTCATGACCTCATAAAAATTCTCATTTTCTCCTAATTTTATTTCTGGTTTTAATGAGAAGTACTTAATTAAGTAATGTTTTACTGTTACGACATAAACAGGTATAAATCTCTGTCGAATTTGGTTCAAAATGTTAGATTATACGTCCTTGTTTCCACCTATTTGTTTTGCGAAGTGGAAGGAGTAGCCGAAATAGTTGCTACTAGTCAAATTAAAATGTTCAAAAAATTACGTTAGTTATTTGACATGCTTCAGATACGTAATGCCATCATTACGGTTGTGTGAAAATGTGTCGCATGTTCTTGGGCTACAAATATCCCACTAGTGAAAACGACAAAGACCATGACCGAGACATTCTTTAAATCGTTATATCTACTGTACGTTTAAAATATTCATAATCTTCAAGCATCACTCTAGTTTGTAAACGCAATCGGTTTAAACACGAAAATTCCCGTGCGCAAATATTTGGTTATATGCCTTATGCCGTTAGCACTCAAACACGTTCGCTTCGCTGGTATCAGCCAACCCACATCTAGTGCGCAAAACGACCCCATTTACTAACTAGTTAACAAAATAGCTAGAGGGATTCTTTTGAATTTCGACTGACCGAAATCGGCGCTATTTTTTCGGGGATTTTTTTTTATATATATGACTCACTATGACCTGTCTGTGACCTGACTAATGCAATTATTTGATTAAATTATTATTTATTTTGAATGTGGAGGACCTCAGCTTTACAGCGATACCAATATGTAGTAGTTTGTCGGGGTGGAACACACAGTTAGGTAGTCACGTACTACATGTTGGTATCGCTGTAAAGCTGAGGTCCTCCACATAAACACATAATAAATAATAATTTAATCAAATAATTGCACTATTCAGGTCACCGCTGTTATTAAAGTTCACCGAAGTTCCATAGATTCTGAGAAATTTTCCGGAGGTCATATTTTCGTCCCTTAATCATCAAATTTTCTGAAGTTAATATTTGCCCCGGAAGTACTCGATGTCAGCTTTCCAGCGAGCCCATACAGGCACGTGTCCTTGGCAACTTATGGAAATGAGATCCGAACTACCAGGTATGGAAGATGAAAAATATCTGAGACTGGTTTTGGGGCCTAAGCACCAAGGCCTAACTAGGCATACATAAAAATGTCCCGGAAAAAATAGTGTCGATTTCGGTCAGTCAAAAGAATCCCTCCTATTATTCCATTGACAGTCAATGCTCTTCCATCAGAAAATACGGTTTGAAAGTCTATGAGACTCAGATCAGGTCAGGTCGGAACATGAATTTCAGGTCGACCTAAGAATATTTCAGTCTGAACTGAACATGTTTTTCTGACCTGAATTCATTTGAAATCTGAAAATAAGTAAAAGTTTTTGGTAAATCAGAATCAGGTCTGATTTCAGATGGAACTAGGATTTTTTCAGGTATACCTGAAATCTGACCTGGTTTACTTGAACTTTCAGTAATTTTCTGATTTCAGGTTGTGAAGTTAAAATTTTGAGCTCAAGTTCAATTTAGGTTTCAATTCATTATTTTGTAAAATGTATGAAGTGTTGGCAAAAACGGAAAATACTGAAATGTATTTACCTCTTGATGGCACGATAATTAAAATAAATAAATGAAGTGAATAAACCGAATTGAAATTGAAAATTCTGAACCGATTTCTAAAATGTTTGCTCTCATTCGACAAGGAATAAAATTCTTGAAGTCAAGTGCGCAATATCAATCTAATGATCTGGGAGGTATTCTTAAAACAATTTTGGTCTGGGGTTTTGATGGCACGATTACGAAATTTTGGGTTTAATCGATGAAGAATGCAATTTTTGGGGTCGTAGATGGAAAATAGCAGACTAGTAACATCTTAGTTATTCTTTAAAGATGTTTTGTCTCTTTCCTTGATGGGATGATAAACTGGGTATTTCTGAGTAGTTTCTTTCATTAAAGAATCAAATTCATGTGTTCTGGTTAACAGATGAACAAAACCGATCTAATGTTCTGTGAGTTATTACCGAAAGCGAGGGGGAAACCACTCTTTTTTATTGATGAGACTAACATGATTAACATGATGATGAATTGGTGATTTACCAGCATTTGACCGGGGGAATCGTAGCAAAACCACAAATAAACGTGAAATATAGCGGTTAATCAATGTTAATCACCGATTAACCGTTTGGATTCACAAACCTTATGTTTCTGATTAACTGATTAACCGTGTTAATCACAAAATAGTGGTTTTCCCCTCGACCGAAAGATATTTGCCTGAATTTTTGATGGCCCACAACCATATAGTTGTGAGCCCATTTTCGACGAAGTTTCTTATAATCAACGAAGGATGCAATTCATTATATATCGAGTTCACACATTTACCGTGTCGGATATCTGACAAATAACATCTGAGACATAATAGAGCCTTAATTTAGATAATGGAGTTTTGAAGTTAAATAAAAGAATGTTTCAATATTTTCTGATAACTTTGCCAGTCAAAGAACCTGAGTCACCCCTAAGGTAGGACATACTTACCACGTTTTACAAATGTAAAAACGTGTAGAAAACAACATGGTCTACTTTTTTGTACGTTTGCATAAAAATGAGCCATCATAGTTTTCATGGTAACGAAAAGACATGAAGAATGCATCTGCCAAAAATATAATGATATCCATCCTCTTTAAGAACCACCAAAGTTCTTACCATAGAAAACCCACATGTGAATGGGCGACCTTTCTCTGGAGTAACACTTATTTTACCCATTACGACAAGCGAATGGATTTTCAAAATTCTGAAACCGACGACTTTGGTTATACTTATGATTTACCATTGCTTTAATAGTTGTTAATTTAGATCACGACTTTTCAGCCGGTATTTCCGAGTATACTTCGGTCCATCACTATTTAAGCGCAATATGTTTTCGGGTCTGTTGATTGAGATAAAAAAAAACGACGCGAGTAAATGGGTCCTGTTCTAAACTTCACAAATTGCTGTCTTGGTGACACATAAATACACTTGTCAATCAACCGGTGAAATCGATGCTAAGTCATTGTTGTATAACACTCTTTATGGAGATATGAAGTTTGAAACTTCATCGTGGATTGGTTTGAAAAAGTAGCATACATCGGTGTTGGTTTATATTACAGCAGAAAGGAACGATTTTATTAGCTTTATACTCTTCGAAGTTCAGTTATATCGTAAAAAAAAAACAACTCATTACTCGATGTACGTAGAAGCTTAGATATAGTTTCAACAACTTATAGTCTTTATGCATATGCACACTAACTGTAGGAAATATGGCTCGGATCGGATTCGGGTTCAATTGTTTCAATTCAGGTTGACCCGAGCCTGAACTTTTGGTATTGAACCTGAAAGTGAAAGTTGAGATTAGTGTCAGATTCGGATCGAACCAATTCAGGTTCGGGTTGAACCCAAAATTGAAAGTTTCAGGCTCAGGTCAAGTTCGGGTCGAGCCGAATATCTTCGGTTAGGTTTGGGTTCCCCAAATGATTTTAACAGTTAAGCATCCTATCTTAGAAATATTTGTACCCCCTTCAGGACAATTAACTATTCAGCATCATTGAATCTGTTGCTTCTTCTGTCACTTTCATCGCCAACTCTGAATCTTTTACTTCATTCGTTGGAACAAGCATTTCACTATACGTAAAAGAACTTGTTGATAACAGATGACCATCCTTTTCTGAAAGGTACCTTTTATTGTTAGCGGTTAAAACCGTAATGGTCGTATCTCTTTTTTAGTTTCAGCACTCCCAAGTCACCACACAGTTTACTAATAACCGGTAACACTCATTTTTCAACGCTTTGTCGCTCCACTTTCTTGTCAACCGATTCCACGCTGTTTAACAAAAACGTAAGAAAAACGGCGGTAAAAAAAAACATTCGATAAACAAATGTTTCACTCGAAGCATTCAACATTACTCACAAATATACTCGATGAACTGCCAGCCAACACAAATAACCGACCATAAATAATACTACTTGCGACAAAAAAGAAGCAGAAGAGTTTGTTCGGTCAAGTGCAATTGAACTTTATAAAAAGCACGTGACTTACAAATCTAATTCTCGAAACGATTGTGCGTGAACAATGCTTAAACTTTGCAGAAAATAAATTCAATAAAAGTTACACCAGAGATAGACACGTTGGTGGTGTTTGTAGTCGAACTGTAGTCAAGGTAAAATTATTCAAATTAGATGTACCTAAAACATCCGTACGATGTGCTTTACTCATTATTATTTTTTGTATTTTTTTTTTTGTTATTTGTAAAGTAGACGATATTGTCATTAAAATAAACATTTTGTCAAAGAATTTAAATAATAAAAAATTATTATTACCTGTACCAACGACACTCAGAGAGTGTGTGCGAGAGACGGAATAATTATTAAGTTATTTATGCAACCGAATGATAAATGCCTTTTTTTAGACACTAGTGTCCAATAAAAACATTTATCACCCGTTTGCATAAATAATTATATTAAATATATATTCAGGATGTGCAGGCCGCCCTTCATTATCTCTGAACTGAATAAACTTTATTCTACTAACCAATTAAACTAACTGTATCATTTTCTTTGTGTACAGACATTATATTTTGCCTATATATCACTATATATACGTAATACAACACCATTCTATACATGATTTTCTACAAACAACCCGACAGCACACTTTACGTACATTATTTATGTACTTGAAAAAGTGTTTTAAAACATTATTTTTATCATCGCCAAGTTGTTCCAACTGTTGTTGGTTCGTGTCATATCACCTCAATCTCTGTGTCTTTAATAAAACAAACCATAACTCGATTCCTGCATACAACAAAAAAAAAGTTCATTCACAGATTCACTATACCAAAGCAAATTGTTCTAGAGTTCCTCAAATTGTATTATCCAACGATTTGAATGCAATTTTTATGTGATGGAAATCGGTTTTGAGGTCGAATCTATCAGAAATCATCGTCGTCTTGTTCACTTTGAGTGACTTCAGAATGGGGATTGATACAAAATAGAGAATGTCCTAGGTTCGCTATGCACTGAAAATAGTTTACAGTGACACCCCTATTCATTCATTACAGCTGCAAGTTTTTGAATCGATAAATAAAGTAGCTCCCCGAAATAAAAAAAAAAAACTGAAGAAGAGATTAATGTGGACTATTGTATTGACGAAAAGGGTGCGTTTAAAGAACGTCGTCTATCGTGTGGTTATATAAGAAAAATACACAAGTTTTTTTTCTCTTTTCGCGTAACAAATCGATAATTTTTCATATTAAACTGCAAGCAATATTCTAATGTCTCTTCGTATATTTCATCCGTTTTGTTTTATTACATATATGAATGTATTTATTGAGAATTTCGTCTCATGACGAATAATTCATTAATTGCTCTTCCAATTCTACCCCTTTCTCAAAAATCGTTCGCTGACATTCCGTCTAACAAACAAAAAAGAACGGATCTACCCGATTCGCAAATATGAATGTATAACATCGACTACACATCTATAAACACGCACACAAACCGACACACACGATATGAGAGTAAAAACACAGAAAATTCAATAAAATTGGTATGAGACAAACTTCACAGGTATTATACGATGGTTTTGTGTTATGATGTTTTGAACGCAAATCGAGGTTTCTCCATTTCATGTACGCTCTCCATTCAACTATGTTTTCTTTCTTCTGATTTTACTCTTAGAATTCGTTTAGGATATCTCTCACATTATCATGGCTTTTCCATTGATTCTCTCCTATTAAAAAAATGAGATTACATTGAAATCTCCGCCGACACTTGTATACTCCATTGAAATTTGATAGTACCGATTGCATGCAGAAAAAAGATGATTTACGAAATTTGTTTTAAAAGAAATGGTCAAAACGTTTATTTAACCGAATACCGGTTTTGTTAGTTGGTATGGATCACCAATTGAATTAGAATTGCATTTTTTTCTCCATAAAATTCAGTCCATTATTCCTGACCACAATTATCTGATCATAAGTATAAAATAATTGATTCGTTTTGATAAAAGTCATGTCTTGAAAATGGTACATGGAACGACGGGTTCTTTGCATGAAACTATATTATAAGCATCCATGAATGAGACGAAAAACCGATGGTTACACGAATTTAAACGGAATAATTGAAATTTCATGTTGTTGATAGGATGCAGTTCTTCTGTACGTTTTGTAATAGTATTTTTTGTCGGAACAATTGAGCTACCTGGACCCATTGTATACTCAGTTTCTCAGTATTTCAGTTGCATGAAAGCGGAACTACTGTTTCAATTTAATGATGAGATCTGAAGGAGGAGCATTAGCGTTATATGCTTTATTACGATATACTATAAATTGTACATTTTGAACAATTATTGGAATTTATCACGACATTGTCTCGTCGGTGATTTATGGGTCATGAATATATAAAATCTAACTAGACCATCGAATCGATTAGAATTATGGTTTGGTCAACAGGTTAAATTACAGGTGCGTTCCGGTCACCCGTAATTAAATAGATCATTTTTGTACCAATTAACTTTCCTTTGTTCCGACTACACTCATTCAGCTCATTCAAATTGATTGCAAAAATTTTATGATGTGCGAATGGGAAAACATTCATAACCGCCGGGATATATCCGAAATGACGGAATCAATAACTTCGGTTTATAATTGATTTTTACGATGTAAACATGCAACGAACATCATACAGTCCCATTATTGCGTTCGTCTACCATATCACTAGTCCAATTTACCATATCATCATCATTCTTCTTCCATCATTCAGTATTTATTAACAAAAAAATCACAACATAGAAAGGTCACTCAGGTAGTGAAAGAGATGTGAAGTACAACATACATCTATAATATATCAAATCTAGTAAAAATAAAGAGTCATTCATATCTCTGCCAGTCGTTTTGCGCTCTTAACTACATTTCAATTCGAATTGTACAATACATTTGTGCACCCATACACTGGCGCACGACTACAAAATGAGAGCATTTCAGCCTCATAGGCTATACAATACATTGATAGGTTTTCGTTCGTTTTACACACGAATTGTATTGAAATAGACAATACACATTCACAATGTTATGCGGAGAACAAAAAGAGCCACCGAAAAACATTTACACGAAGAGTCTAGGTGTAACATATAATATAAGACGGTATAACAAGAAAGAGCCACAAATGTCGATTTCTTGAATAAAAAGTTACATTTTATTGTTTGTCTAATAAATGAAATTGTGATTGGAAATTGAATTAATTTATCGCCGATGTAATAATCGTGTTTATATACAATGAACGATATTATTATGGACAAAATGTGGAAGGCATTTTTTGTCTGCAAAAGTGTGAACCCATGAACTCATATAGTGCTTACGAATAAAAAAAATGTTTTTTTCCTCGACAGAGTTGCTCCGTGTGTTGTGTATGATTATTTTGCTTGTTTTTAGCCATTGGTAAAATTTTATAGGAAAGGAATATAGATGAACAGGAGGTGGAGAGCGCATAACAAGAATATTGTACATGAGTACATCATTCCTAGGTTTATTGTACGTGCATAAATCTATAATAAAATTCTCAATAATTTTTTTTTATTAAATGTTTGATGTGTAAAAAACTAAACCGGCCCCGTCGTCATTAAAATTACGTATAACAAAATCTAAAAAGGTGAAATTAAGTGTTATGGATGTTACCATTGCATTTTAATGTAATATTTCCATGTTGTTTTCCCCAAAGTGTTTGTTTTATTTTTATTCTGTCAGATTTTGGTTAGGATTTAACCATTCAACGGTGTGTCGGTGAAATATTATTATTATTGGTATATATTATACAATTGTCAATCCGTTGAATCTCCTATCAATTTCCACAAATTATTGATTTATTATGAATGCATACACAATCGTAACACATTTTATAAATTATGTAAACTTCCATTTAAAAAAAAAGAGAAGAAGAAGAAATTATCAAGCGTGGAACTATCGCCATATAAATATATAAATATGTCATGAAAATGGTTCCTTTCTTGTCAATTTACATTTGGTTTTTTTGGTGTGTGTGGTTTTGATGTTGTTTTTATTTCGCATATGAAATAAGTAATGCGATAACATCTTAAAACTTAAATTTTATCATTTCAATTAAATTGTATTCACTCGGATCATTTCGTAATATTGTCAAACGCAAATTCACAGATCGGCGAGGGTGGAATGTTGCTTCATACAAATCCTAGACAATTCGCTAATTTCTATCCAAATTTTTTTCCTCTTCACAAACTTTTCGGATTTTTTTCCTTCTCTAGTTCCCTCAAATGATCATTAAGTGGATTTTGTTCGTTAATTGCGTATAATCATCATTGTTTACTTGTTATACTAATTGTGATTTTGATAAAGTCAATGGTGGCCCAACTGAGTTGTCTCTCCAGCCTAAACTTTATTAATTTTGCAAACAACTTCGATATTCCCTTGAACCCAAAATCGAAGCAATTTTAACGACTTTTTTTTTCTTTCTTCCAATTAGGAATACTTTCACCTCCAGGATCATTTCTTACGCCAAGCCCATCACCGTCAATACCTGCTAGCCCAAGACTTCAACCATCGCCTTCATTGTCACCTTTTCCGCAGGATGTAATATTAGTAACAAACAATACCATTACTAATACAACTCAAGAGCAGGTAAATATTTCGCTAAAAATTAAAATTTATAATTTTCGGATTAAATTCCTCCATTTCCGAGCTAACAACGAGTCATTTGTCCAAATAATAGGATCGCAAGGCGGCGACGCCTGGCAGACGAACATCAATACATCAGCTAAGTAATAGTCCAAATGCTGGCACAGTGGTATTTCGACCAAGTCCAACACAATCACCTGCTGCAGCAGCAACTGTCGGAGCAACTGGTAATGAATTCAATACGACGTTAGTCGGCTCGAACAACATCTCGTTGCACAAGGTACGTTTTCCCCTTTACCGTAAGCAAATTGAAGCTTTCGCTAACTGTAGCATCATTGGCATTCCAGAAGGCTGGTAAACGTGTTATTCAGACTCATGCTGGTCATGGACATGGACCAACAACGACGGCTTGCAGCCCAAAAACGGCGTCGAAAAAGATTTTATCATCAATGGGTGGCAGTCCGATAGCAAGCCCCAGTCCCATTGCTAGTCCGAATAGCACAACGACGTTACGACCACCGACTCCACAGCCAGTTTTACAACAATATCCGATGATGAGCACGAACAATCAACTACTGCAATTCATTCAAGGACAGCAAATATTGAGTCAACAGCGACCGCACATAATTAGCACAACACAAACGGTGCAACAATCGATAAATCAATACGTGCCAACATCGACAACAACCAAGCACAATAAATTACCACAACAAATTTTGCCAAAACCTGCGTCGAATACAATTGCCGGCGGTTCACTGCAATCGTCGGCTGGAAAAACTGTGATTACGCAAACGAAATCAGCTGCAATATCAATGCAAAGTCAACAACAACATCAACAAATACAGCAAGTTCAATCACAGCATCAACAATCCATAATGACAGCGACACCGCAACAGACGCAGGGGACACCTATAATCTTGCCAACGAATAATATGAATCAGCCTCTGTTGCTAAATCAAATGCCTATGATTGTTCAGCAGAATACGCCGCAAGGAGTCCAGTTGATACTACGACCATCTGCACCACAATTAACACCACAAGGATTGGTCATCCACAATCGACCGCAGCTTCAACAACAGCAACCGCAGCAACTTTTACGAATTCTCAACACTAACGGTCCTATGCAATTAGCAGCAACTACGCCAACGTTTATTGTATCTTCGCAAGCGAATTTAATTCAACAGAATCTGCAACAAAGCATCAAAACACATACGGCCAATCCATTACAACAAATACAAAATTTGTCGGCTCAACAGCCGCACTTGGCTGCAGCAATAAACAGCCAATTGCTTGGTAGAAGCATGGCGCAAATTCAAAATTTACAACTGAACGGAAATTTAACACACATTCAAATGCCGAATGGACTGAACGGTCAATTTATATCACAATTACCAACGCAGTTCCAACAGAGTTTGGCCAACTTCAATCCGAACATAAACTTCAATCAATTGAGTAGTGCGAATTTTCAGCAATTAGCTGCTGCAGCAGCAAATGCCACACAAACGTTTCAGTCTCCACCGCCAACGCAAACAGGTGACGTTGTAGTTACCGGTCAAAATATTCAATTCACAACGCAACAACAACCACAAACCAATTCAATGAGTGTATCGTTAGCGCAAGCAATACCATCGTCGCCGATAATGACACAGCAGCCACAGCTATTACCATCCGTCACGCCAGAGCCGATACGGAATCCAACACCAATATCTCTGCCACCAAATACCGTTGTAATCCAAGACCAAAAACCCATTCAGCACATCGAACCGGAAATAATTCAGAAACCACCGAAAAAACCTAAAAAACCGAAAACTAAGAAGATCGTTTCACCGCCAGCTATTCAACATTCCTCGTCAGCGTACAGCACCAATTCCAGTACCAGCACAACAACGACAACAACAACTAACGCAACCACAAGCACGGGTAAACTGGATTTGGCTAATGTCATGAAATTATGCGGAATTATGGAAGATGATGATTTCATGGACACCGAAGAACCGCTGCCTCAGCCATCACAGCAAGCGCCGGTGGTCGATCTACCGGTTGAAACTTCATCAAATTCCATAGCTCCAACAATGTCTAGTGGTGATATTATGGTGACCATTCCTTATTCTCAAAATTCCGATGTTCCTTTTACGTTTACTATACCGACGAGTGTGTGCAGTTCGGGTGATTCGAACACTAAGACTACGGCAAGTAAATCGGCTACCATAATGTGTGTACCAACATCTAACTCTAACGACACCAACAAGACTGCCAACGACCAACAGTTCATGATTAAAATTGATAATGTGGATGTCACGTCTGGCTATCCGCTTACAATATCTATTCCTCGCAGCATTAGCGACAGCAGTGGTGACACAAAAGTGAGCACTTCCAGCAATATCGTTGCAACAAATGCATCGAATATGGTTAACATGTGCGTGCCAACATTCGTCAATAATGCTCTGAATAGTGCGGTGACCCCGACGTTACAGAGTCAAATCAATGAAATTCAAAATCAATTGATGGGTGTTGTCAATCAAGCTGGAACAATTATAACGGCATGTACGAGTACCGGATCTGGTGTATCAATGCCGATTTCAACTCCAACGATAACAACAACACTACCGCAGACCGTGTCCCAGCAAACACCTATTGTAGCAACGGTAACAACGACGAAAGCCAAAAAGAAGCAAGTGAAAAAGAATGGAAAACGGATCGACACAATTCCTACCGCATCGGGAAACGTTCCCAGCCAGATTGGTAACATTCAAATATCCCAGATCGATGCCAGCAAATCGTCCATAACGACCAACAAAACAACGATTGAGAATCAAATTCAAATCACGCCAATCATTGACACAAAGCCCATCATCAGTCATCCCCTACCTTCGAATGCCATTGTTAATACAACTATTCAGCAAGCACCGACACAACAGCAACAACAAACCATTCAGCCGAATCCGTTAGCCATAAACTTGCAGCAAAATGTTCAGATTGTGACTGCAGCCTCATCCCAACAAACAATTTTACAAAATCCTGGCCAACAGCAATCGGACATGATTAACACACAGCAACTTCAGCAACCGTCAATTCAAACTGCCAACACGGTGCAAAATCTACAGCAAGGAACTATTGTCAATACAAACGCACAACAACAACAACAACAACAACAGCAGCAGCAACAACAACAGCAGCAACAGCAGCAGCAGCAACAACAACAACAACAGCAACAGCAGCAGCAGCAACAGCAGCAGCAGCAGCAACAACATCACATTCAAGTATCTCAGCAGAATTTACAAATGCAAATGTTACAGCAACCACAGCCACAACCAACCATTCCTCAACTAACCGGTAGCTTAAGTTTATCACTGGTCGAAGATGGGCGGTTAATCTTAAGACATAATCCAAATCTGCAACAAGACACACAATCTCAAGTAATTTTGCAAGCAATACTGAGCGGAGCTTTGTGCAATGTAACTTTGATCAACGAACCACTAATTGAAAAGGCACCAAAATTGAATAATACAACCAGTACGAGTTCAGTGTCCAGAGCTATAGCGTCAACAGTCACCACAACGACGAACAAAAATGTTGTGGTAAGTTAAGCAAATTTTCTAAGCAATTTCTTGACCCAGGGCTTTAAACTGCAGATTGTGACTACAGTCGGGATTTTTTTTAAATTTCAATTTTAAATTATTTCCAGGTCACCGGACAGCCGCAATTCGTACAGCACAACATATTCACAAACGCGGTCCAAACTCAATCGGAAAGCCAAGTATTCTCACCTCCGCCACCGCAGCAACAAATTGCATTTCAACATCACCAATTGCAACAGATGACAACCATGGTTCAACAGAATCAGATGTCGCAACAACCCCAACAATTGATTCAGCTACCACAGCCACAGCACCATACGCAGCAGCAAGCCCAACAACATCAATTGACACAAATCAAAAAGGAACCAGCTCCAACAGTGGTTGTGAATCCAAATGCAGCTAAACTCATCGAACTGCCGAAAATCGATGCGAATCAGCAGCTTTTTTCGCTGAACACATTAACTAATCAAATAACGCAATTGAATCCCAGTTTAACGACGGCTAATCTCGGACCAATGGAACGTTTACTGATTGTACCGGCCGGTATTAACACTCAACAGTTAGCGCAATGTTTGATACAAGGCCAAATTCATTTCAACAATATTGGGCAAGCAACTGAATCATTGAGGGTAGGTTTCATTTCTGTTTACAATTTTGTCGAATGTCACAAACGTTGAGCGGCAAAATCGAACTCTCTAAATGTTTGTCTCTTTTCACACAGCCGCAACAACAAGTCAAACCTCAGCCAAATGTCCAGCAAACTGTATGTGATAAAAATAAAACTACCGTCGTAGAAACGAAACAAAAGAAAGTGAAAACGAAAAAGACTAAACCGGAAATAGTGAAACCTGTTCGGCCTGTACAAATGCCTAAAAGTATTCCCCATGCTCAAGAAACCAAACCGCAACTGATTCATCCGGACGAAAAGCATCTCATCGCCACGTCGCGGCCACCATCAACGTCGTCCGTGTGCAGTAACACATCGATATCATCGAATCAAAGCTCGACGCAAAACCATTTCAGCCAACCAATTGCTCATAACGGACCATCTAATTCAAATGTACAAATTGTGCGACCATCCGTTGCACCAAATAACGTTCACGTCCGGAACATCAACACGTCACAGTGCAATACGACGCCCAGCAATGTAAATGCCAATTCTATTATATCGACCAATAATACCATTCGCCTGCCATCGACAACGGCTCAACGGTCACCGCATTTACCGCATCAGAATCAGCAACACCATTCAACAGGTGCTATATCGCAGGCTAATAATACTACTGGACCTCATATGCAACAGCAGCAGCAGCAGCAACAACAACAACAACAACAGTTACAACAGCAAAATCAATCAACTATCATCAACACTAATCAACAAGCCTTTCAGGCAAGTATTCTTTAATGACTCAGTAAGATCACTAAGAATTCTTGCAATTTTCGCCACTTTACTTTAAAATTCTCAAGAGTCACCACAGTGAGTTAGTTATTTTAATTGCAACTTTTTGTTTTCTTGTACAGAAATCAGCAGTGTTGCCTAGCCAACTCGTTAGTCCATCTCTATCGACACAACAACAACAACAACAACAACAACAGCAGCAGCAACAGCAAATCAAAGTACCAGCACCTCAATTAACACCGAATTCAGTTCCACCATTGGTGAATGTTAATTCAACGCAACAAATGCCACGAGTTCAAACCATTCAGTTAACTCCACAGAAGCAGCAATTGTTGAAAAATGTTCAACTACAAATTCAGACGTTATCGTCAAAATTACAAAACAAAAGCTTGTTATCAACACTGTCATTTCCATCCGATTTCGATGCAAACAATCCTCTGTACAACAAACCACTGCCGCAATTCAACATGAATAACTTGATGAGCGATGCTGACATTCATCAAGCGTTGCAGCGTTTATTTATCGAACAGCAAAAGATTCTAGCCACCGGAAAAATAATACCAACTCTACCCACCGGTCACGGTTTCACGACAACAGCTGCACGGGCAATGTCCCCGATCACGTTAAATAATCCAATTTGTATTGCACCGTCGGGAACATTGATATCCCCCATTCCGACTACATCTCCGAAAATCAAGCAAGAGCCGATAGCATCAGTGAACACACCGAGTCCAATCATTCAGCCAGTTCTGAGCAGTTGTTCGTTACAAGGTCATCAACAGCAGTCGATGCAAATAAGCAATAATCAATCAGCCGTGTCCACTGTCGATGTAAAGCCAACACTTCCCATTCAGCTTCGACCCGATACTTCTGTGCCACACACCACCTCGTTCGCCGTATCAAAAACATTGTCAGATCCAATCAAGTTGTTAGAGCCACCGACGCCACCGTCTGTTAAGCCGACCAGTCCGAAGATGAAAGTGCCACGGCATTGTTTGTGAGTTTGTGTTTCACAATTTTTTTTTCTTCTTTCCACTATCCTACCCTGTGTTGCAAGTGAATTTAATTGAATAAATTGTTCGTTCAGGTTCGAACAGCAACTGGCTGTTGATCAGGAGAGCTGCAAAAATCCCGATTATCAAAATCCGTTTCAGAGCAAGGACGATGCCGTTAAGAGATTGATCAGGTTTGTTAGAAATTAAAAACAAATATTTTGCTGCGATCGAATCTCTCATTGCATCAATTTTTGTCTCGTCCAGATATCACTGTTTGTATGCTCAAGACGAAGATGTTCAGTCAGATGAGGAAGAGTATTTCCAGAGAACAGCTGACTGTTTTCAACTGCAATTCAAGGATATGATCAACAAATATCAGTCTCTCTTAATGAAAGACTCAGTGGTAAGTGTTTGACTTGTTCACACATTTATAATAAGAGCACTGAGCCGATCAAAAATTTGTCATTTCCCTCTGTTTCATTTGCAGATGCATGTGAAAACGTCGGAACTGATGATGATCGATCGGATGTTCAATGGCGACATTCAGGAGGAAATTCTGAATATGCAAATCGACATAAGTAATTCGATGACTAATGCCAATTCATACTGCAAGCCACTGCCGACGCATAACATTCCACGTCGGGAACATGAGCAGGTAAATTTTGTGCCGATAAAGGATGAAGTGAAGCCACAACACTTCACAAAGGACTTACATCATCATCACCATCAACAACAACAGCAGCAACCGCCACACCAACGATTAATCCAACAACATCAATCGAATCAACAACTGCAACAGAATCAACAAACAGGCAAATCCGAACCAAATTTGACAAGTGAAATAAAACCACTGCCCGGCGTAGATATTGTAATACCAAAAAGTGTTGAGTCCATTCCCGCTCAGAGGACTACCAATAAAAATGTGAACATTGTGCCACCGATAAAAACTGAACAAAAAAGTGATAAGTTCTGCGTTCAAGAGTCTTATAACAATGTGATATCGCCCAAAATGAATACGAATGTGAAAAAGGAAGTTGATCATTTCGATATTGAATCGGAGATAACTCCTAACATCATATTGAGGAAGTGTGAACCAACCTACCGTGTCAGTCCGGTCAATTCGGACTTTAATATCGATTACGTTTGCAATTCGAGTGGCAGCAGCCAGTCGATAAATAATCCGGTCAAGAAACGGGAAGAGGATGTTCCAAAGGAACCGTACGACGAATGGTCATGCATACAAAAGGAACTGAGCTTAATGGCTGAGAAACGTGCCGAACAGAATCGTATGAATGAGATTTACAGTCAACCGACTTTGAAGGTTAACGTAGACAATCATTTGAACGACCTGTTTATCGGTCGCGCCGATAGCCTGAAATTGAATGCAGTCGCCCAGAATTCGCCATTATCGGAACTATTTAGCACAACCGATCCGGTCAATCATCATTCGAATATGAACCACAACAAATCGGTGGAACATCGTTTGGATGCTATGTTTGGCGACGATTCCGATCTGGAGAAATCGAATGATTTGGTTGAGACGCGTCTGGATGCATTATTCCACGGTTCGCCCATTTCGTCAGAACATCATAACCATCAGCAGCAGCAGCATAGTCAACAACATAGTCTGTTGTCCAGTTCTGACTACGTAATGCATCACAACCAACAACACATCCAGCATAACATTCATTCGAATTCGATTCATGCAAACCCTAAACGGCAATGGAATAACAATGGCGAAATGCTATCACCGTCATCTCCGCCACTATTCTCGTCGAAACGATCGTGTATGGTTTCAACATTTGTTGAGGAGCATGGCAATCGTTGGATGATGGACTGTCAACAGCAACCGTTCGATTTCATACCAAATAATGCCAATCACGACATCAACAAACGTTTATGGAACGGTGACAGCATCGATCATATGCCCAATAAGAAAATATGCTTCAATAACGTGAACAAAGGGCACGACATCGACCGAGAACTGTTGAGCCTTTCGTCATCGCCTCAACCATTAGACAATACGGCCTTAATGAATTTACATCAATTGCACAATGAAAATGCATTCGATTCATTGACATCATCGGCTATGGGTGGAGGCAGCAGTAGTACAGCCAATACCAGCAACAATAGTATCACATCGAACTTTGACGATGACATAAATCGTCATGTCCAGAATGCCATCGATAGCATACTGAATCTGCAAAACAGCGAAACCGATTCGCTTCACTTTTCGCTGGATCAAACGATGAATTCATTTCTAGCCGACAGTCCACTGAGTGCGTCGGGCATGACAACGACCACACAGCATCGTGCCCAATCGTCCGTACGGCAACGGCGAAACAATCGCATGGATGACATCAGCGATTGTTTAATTAGTGGCGTCGGTTCGGGCGACATGATGATGGACTCGCCGCCATTGCCATCGTCGTCCGGTACTAATGATTTTAATATGACTAGTGGAATTGATGAAGCTATCAAATCGATTATAACGTCTTGACAACTTTCAATTGAATTTAGTACGACTGCGTTGTGAATTTTCGGTTTTAGAAGCAAAAGAAAATTTATTTTTTGAATGATCCACGGAGGGGGTGGAGGCGAGTTTCTTTGTTTGTTTTCTTTTCTTTTTTTTTATTTTAAAATGGAAAAATTTAAACGGAAAAAATTTGTTTTTAAATTTTTTTATTTTACACTTTTTTACTTTGATTACATACAGTTTACGTATTACGAAGCAAGAAAATAAAGTCTCAAATTTGGTGTGTAGATGTGTATGTACATAAATATATACAAAAAACAAAAAGACAACGGTAAGTTAAAACAAAGCAAAAATGTAAAAAATTTAAAAGTAAAAAATAAAAACTAAAAAAAAATTATAAAAATCAAATCAAACGAAATACTGTACATACTATAGGAAAAAACGTCTTAAAATAATGTAAATTATAAACAAAAACAAACAAAAAAAACTTGATAAAAAATATTTAAATTAAAAAAAAACTTAGTAACCGAAAACGATTGAGAAAATTGAAAAGATTTTTACCAATTTTTTTTTCTCTCGCAAACTCATTTATAATAATTCAATTTTCATTAATTAATTTAACGATTTAGGTATTTTTTTTGTTTTAGATAGTAATTTTTTCTTTCCATTGGTGTTAGAATGTTTTAGGAAAAGACGGGTGGGAAAACAAGAAAAGAGGCGGATTAAATGCGACAGTGTGCTGTTCTCACTTTTTTATTCTCATTTGACATTCGTTCGAAACACTGTCACTCAATCATTTCTCTTTTTTTAGTCTTTATTCATTCACTATTTTAACACTTTGCGTTGATTACAACTAGCAATAATGACGAAGAAAACCAAAATTCTAATCACATTTTCATATTGCCTTACGATTTCGTCTTTTCATTTTAATTTTATTTTTTTCCTCGTAGACATTAGTCTGACAATCCGTCTAGTTGGAATATGTTAAACTTTACGAATTATACAAGTTATGTATACGTGGAACTGAGTTTTCGTTTCAAAATAGCTCAACGATTATTTTTTCATTTTGCTGTCAATGCTTAACTGTAGCTTCACATAGCCAAGGTTCTGAAAGAACAGGTTAAGACACTTTCGAGTTGATCACGAAGGCGGTGTGATCAAAATTTTCCTGTAGGTTTGGAAAACTTTATATGATGATTTCAACTTAACAAAAAAAAAATTCAAGTTGACTTTTCAAACAATATACATGTCTGAATTGTCAAGATTTGTGTTTCACCCGCCTTCGTAAGTGTCTTAACCTGTTCTTTCAGAACCTTGCACATATCAACGCGAGTTTGGCATAAAATTCTTTTGTTTTGAGGCCTTTCTCAATTATTTTGAAATGTCGAACTTACAAAACTTATTGATTCATTTCAATCATCAAAACTGCGTAGCCTTCGCAAGTTTGACATTTCAAAACAATTGGAAGAGGCCGGAAAACAAAAGAGTTTTATGTCATATTCGCGTTGCTATGTAATTAGTGAACACTTGGCCACATATAAGCTTTTATACTGACACGGTAGCTTCAATAGTACAAAACACACATTCGTTGGTTTCAATCTCTTCTGGATTCTACGGGACAAAATTTGTTCACAATCTAATCTGATGTCATATGGTGGACTTTTGCGTTTTGAACTCAGGTCACCCGAGGTACCCACTTCACCGACGAATATCTCGATCAAATCCTTCATTTCTAGTTTTTCACTTGAGTGCGATCATGGAACATATTTTTTCAAAAATTGAAATCCGATCTAATCTGAGAAGTTGAACTGCCGAATTGGCAGTCCAATCCAGTCCATGTTCTGTAAGAGCCCTCTTGGCATTACATAATTCTGATGCAGTATTTACAGTAGCTTTGGTGCTTCGTTACATGATCTGCATGTGAAGGGCTGCTCCAGATCGTTGACTATGGCTTGTCCGAGCCTGCAGACATCCATCGTTTTATCCTCACTCACAGTAAACATATGACGAAAGTGATTTCTAATCTATTTTAGCTGCGTCGCGTCGGCGTCTTGTTCCACTTACATTTGCAATGTTCGTTCAAAAACTTTTCTTTTGAAAACGCTCAAAACATTCATGATATTTAACAGTGAATGTTTAAAACTTTTACAAATTCGATAATGACTGAATTGGAGGTCTGTTAAGAATTAGAAATTCCTCAGTAGCATAGACGCAATGGACATTATTTTTGCCAAGCTATCGTTTGAAATCTAACGCTGTGGTTAGTCAAATTTAATTCGATTTTAATGGATAAGGGGGGTTAACATTATCACATGATACTACGAATACGAATTCAAATTTTTGTCTCTTTTTCTATTCCGATATGGTTAGTGGTTTAGGGTTAGTCATTTTCTATTACAATTAGCTTCTCTATTTCTGCGGTATGCTTAGACCGTCTCATGTTTTATCATATTTTTCGATTTCATAACATTCATTTCAGACGCAGAACCCACCGTTTTTTCCGACTCTCATTGATACATGGATGGAGATAGAATTAAAAAAAAAACACTTTTTTACGGTTTTGTGAGAGGTACTTGGCTCCTAACGAGGATAGACCTATGTGACTACACATCGTAGAATATCAAAATTTGTGTCAATTTGAGCCAAATAAGGAGCGTAACTTTAACATAAAATTTTCGTTGGAAGGTCTGGCGTACCTCACAAGGTCAAATTTATGAGTTTTCAATTTACACAACAATTTTGTTTTTATATAACAATTCTGGCTTCGTTACCTTCATTTTGACACCAATAACGATGATTCACCTGGCAAAATGTTACAATATTGAACAGATCTTAAATCCGTGTATCGATGTGAGATGGCGCGCGGCACTGAAGAAAAATAGTTGAAAATCTCACCTGTAGCTGGTAATTTTGGCTCCAATCTACAATAGCTGCCACAGCTGTAAGGCATACAAAAAATACAGCTGTCGCAGCTATTGTAGATTACCTGGAACCAAAATTACCAGCTACATTTTCAACTTTTTTCCTTAGTGGGTTTCGTCTCTACATCATTTCGAAATTATAAATCCATTTATCATTTTCACTGAACTTGACCTTGCAACTAACTAACTTGCAACGAAGATACAAAAATAAATAAATTTAAAAAAAAAAACAAAGATTCAGAGAGCAATATTAATCTTCCTAAAAGAAAAATTCATAAAAATGAAACACCGCATTGAACGTAAAGTTAAAAAATAAAAATTTACAAATTAAAAACTAAAATGAATTTCTTTTTTGTGATTACTTGTTAAATATTATTCGGTTGGGAAACTAAGAAAATAAAACGGAATTAATTGGTGGGGTGCTTTAGTTAATTTTTTTTTTTATTTCAACGACTGGTTCTATCTTGATTTTTTTTTAAATAAATAATTTCACTTAGGATACACATCACAATCGGACGATGGTTTTAATTCAATTTATTTAAATTATGCAAACAAAAAATGAAGAAAAAAAAAACAAAACGAAAAAGTTGATAATATGGTTGCTATAATGACGTTATTTATTTTATTTATAAACAAAACAAACAAGAAAACAAAGCAAAACTATTGTACATAAAGTAGAAATGATTGTGTTCGTAGAGTGTTAAGTACAGAATATAAAAAAAAAAATGAAAAAGAAAAGCGATACTCAATTCTATTATTTTTTATTTAATTTTATTAAGGTTGTTAATTTCTTAATTTTGGTTGTTTTTATCATGTCCTTTTTTGTAGATCGAACCTGAATTTTTTATTTTGGTTATGATTCGACAAAAAACCAATTCTCTATAGCACAATAATGGTAAATACATGTAAAAGAAAAATAATGTAAAGTATAAAACACAACACACAAGAAACAAGTAATTAAACAATAAACGTTAACACACATACACACAAAAGAAAAACCAATATATTTGCGATTTTATGTATACTAAAAAAACCAACAGAAAAGCGATAATTTTAAACAAACAACAAATAAAATTAAATTAAAAAATTAAATAAAAAGAAAAATGAAAAATCAACTAAAAATTGAAGAAGAAGAAATAACAAAAACACAACACACGATAAAATGGTTACATTAAGACTGAATTCTGTACATGGAAGTTTAAAAAACAAAAAAAAATCCTTTTTCTCTTTCACGAAACAAATGCACATCATAAGAAGGATTGATTTCTTTGGGTTTCTTTTAAATAAAAACATCAAAATGAAATAAAACAAATAAATTTGAAATGTTCCTTGTTGATTTAGAAATTTTTTTTCGTTGTAAATACGACGATTATCGGATAACAACAAACTCATCAAATAACACACTGATTTCGCATAATACCTAAATTGAATTGTGGAAATTTTATTTATTTATTTTTCCTTTCAAAGTTTCGCTAGTCGCGAGCTACTTTTTGTTTTGCAAAATGTCCGATGTTTACCACCCAAAATTTCTTATGACATTCAAAGGAAAAGTGGTTCCTTTCAACTCCACTCACATTTTTTTCCTAAGACATCGACATTTACAAATTCTTCTGTGAATAAGGAGTTTCGATTGAACCGGCGCTAACGGTAAATTTATTATTAACGCGGGTTCAATCAAAATTTCGGTTTGACAGAGACATTTTTAGTTGCCGAAAAAATGTGGAATTGAAAGGAACAACTATCCCTTTGAACGTTATAAGAAATTTTGGCGCTAAATATGGAGATTTTAGCTAACGACTAGCACAGCCCAACCCTCAATTTGTGCGATATTATCTGCATTATCTCAAAAACGAAACAATGAATATCTCGATCTTAATATTTGGTGTATAGTGTCGGCGCCAATGAATGGCTAAAAACATTAAAAAAAAAATCTTTTTCAATGAAACGCAGTGAGAAATAGCTTTTTACTCGATGAAGATGCATCACACCGATGCGGTAAGAAATAGCAATTTACTTGCTGCAGATGCATCACTCGGAAATGATTGATTTACCTTGTGAAATCAGCCGTAATTTTCAGTTTTTCAGGTGCTTTTCGCATTGATTGAATTTAAACTGTTAAATAAACGGCTGTATAACGGACGACTGTGAATTCAACTAAATGAAAGAAAGTACAAACGCGTTTACGCGTTCATATTTTTAGTTTTCGTTTTGCTCTTCCCTTCGGTTCGTACTACAACCTGCCAACTATAAACAGAATAAATATTTCAAAACACGAATGCAGCTTACTATTTATCGCTTAGTCTGAACCGTTTGTGTTTCTCTCCTTTGTGAAATTAAATTTTGATCTCGTACAGTTTGAGAATTAAAAGAACAGACAATTTGTAATTCAATTTGTTTTATTCATTCCACAATTGATTATTATCAACATAACGTAATGCATGTGCCACAATGTTGGTATGTTATGTGCACTCTGTGTAATGAAAAACATAAATTGGATTAAAATTGTCCGTTCTTTTAATTGTCTGTATACCACAAATGACATCATCGATGCCACTTTCCACCTTTCTTGCCGGTTTAATATTAGGACCTACAACTGAGAGAGAAGACGAAGGAACAATAGACAATCTACTTCAATCGATGCAATATCTCTTTGATTTAAAAAAAAAGTCAATTCCTTCAAACTGTGGGTATTTCGATTGTAAAATCAGAATATTGTTAGGATGAAATTTGCCACAAATAAAAATTTCTAAATCAAACTTTACAGCATGTTTAACAACACACAAAAAAGAAAGAAAATTAAACAAAAGAAGAAGAGCATATAAAGAAGAATATATTTTTTAAAACTAAAGTAAAAGAAAAAAGAACGAAAGCTGAACCGATGAAAATCGCACATTTTATATTTGACTTAAATAAAAATGAAGAAATTAAGTTTCCTGTGAAAAGAAAATTAAATAAATTTAATTTTTAAATAAAAAAAAACGATTTATGAAGAAGGAGAGAAGACTAAAATGGTAAATAAATTTTTAAATGCAATCTTCTTCTTCGTTTTCTTTTTTACCTTTACGTATAAATATAAAAAGATTATGTAAAACACACATTTGTAAAAGAAAAAAAATGCATGAACAGTACAATTTTTTTAATTTTTGAGTTCGGGTGATTGTAAATTTGTATCTTAAGATTAAATGATAAAGAAAAGAAAAAACAAGAAATGAGAAGAAAACCTGCAAAATGTTAATAATAGATATAAATAAATAGATAAATGTTTTTAATTTAATTTTTTTTTGCGATTTTATCGTGTAATAAAGTGATTTTTATTCATTAAAAAGAAAATAAAAATATGAATGGATTTTTCTTTGACTGTATATAGATCGTGGATTTGAGCACTATTTCACAGGACTCTCAATAATTGACGATGTGGGCAGGTCGGTCACTTCTATCACTTCACCGAACAATATTTTCATCGATTTAGTTTAATTTCCTAACAAATGATTTTGATTTTTGAATCTCGTATCTCAAAAGACCGACTCGAAGGCAGTGCCATCGTTGATTTTTGTGGTAGTTACGATAACAATTTCCACAATCTATCCTCAAAAGCGGACTATAATATGGGCTAAATGAGCTGAGCTCAGGACGCTAAGAAAACCGGAAATTATTACTACTTACGTTCTGTCATTTTACTATGCTGGTGCATGTAATAAGGCTATTACATGTATAGGCAATAACCTTTACATCACTCGCATAGTAAAACGTCGTACTACACACGGAAAATAAAGTTATATCTCGTATCACGATGAGTAAAAGTACCTCGGGCTGCCGCCCTCGGATACTTTTTCTCATCTGGATACGAGATATCACTTTACTTCCCTTGCATAGTAATGTACTATTGGCTTTATGTACCAATTACAGTTGACATTGTGGTTAACGAGTAGTTTTTGCAGAGAGGGATTCTTTAAAAAAAAACAGCCTGTCGAAATCGAACGTATTTTGTACTGGATCTTTTGATATGTGCCTAGATATGTATTGGTCCCTAGACGCCAAAACCCACTTTCTAATAAAAAATCGTCTGCTTTCGTCGCTAGATAGAGGTGACCAAAATCCGAAAACATGCACTTTTCTTATGGAAATTTCTCGTAGGCCACGAAACGTACAAGGTCGTGTGGGGTGTCATTAAAAAGGTAATTGCATGTACTTTCGGAAAGATTGGATTCTGTTGGGTTTAAATTCATCCACATTGAGTTGGAAACGCCAAACTTTACACGTGAAATAATTTGATGTCTCGTATCGGTGTTAGGGAATCTCGCGCCGCGTCATTCACAATAACTCACAAAGTGACATCTTCCTTATACAAAATGTGTCAAAATGTGAATTATTGTGATTGACGCGGCGCGAGATCCCTAGCAACCCTCGTATCACGATGAGTAAAAGTACCTCGGGCTGAAGCTGATACTTTTACTCATCTGGATACGAGATATCAAATTACTTCACTGGTATAGTAATGTGCTATTTTTTCATAATGTCATTGCAAAATTACCGTTAAGGCTGCTAATGGGTTTTGGTATACAAACGAGCCGTCAGAACAGTCGGAGCGTTTGCTGCGACTGAGCCCCGTAGGAACCCGTACATCTATTGCGCACGTGACCCTAGTGCGTCTGTCACCCTAGTTGAAGTCAAATTATTATGAAATGTGTACATCTTACAAATTGCGCATAGCGCAATTACGAAGCCCCGTACGACGTTCCTTTCAAATGTAACACAAATTTCAAGTTGACCTAAAATTTTAATTTATTGAGAGGCCTAAGGCCTAGTTACCGCCTTAGTCCAACGACCCAAATTTAATTTTTTTTCAACATCATTATATTCGGCCTTCGATTACCTTCCAAATGAAACAAAAATTAGGAAAATCGGATGAAATTTACTCGATATATATGCAAAATACACTTTGGGCCGTGTAGCGGGCTTAGTCCAAGGACCCAAATTTAATTTTTTTTCCAACAACATTCTATTTGGTGTTCGATTACCTTTCAAATGAAACAAAATTTAGGAAAATCGGATCAAATTTACTCGAGTTATATGCAAAACACACTTAGGGCCGTGGAGAGGCCTTAGTCCAAGGACCCAAATTTTTTTCAACAACATTCTATTCGATGTTCAATTACCTTTTAAATGAAACAAAAATTAGGAAAAACGGATGAAATTTACTCGAGTTATATGCAAAATACACTTAGGGCCGAGTAGCGGCCTTAGTCCAAGGACCCAAATTTAATTTTTTTTTCAACAACATTCTATTCCTCGTTCGATTACTTTTCAAATGAATCAAAAATTAGGAAAATCGGATCAAATTTACTCGAGTTATATGCAAAATACACTTAGGGCCGAGGAGCGGCCTCAGTCCAAGGACCTAATTTTCAAACATTTTTCTCACCACATTCTATTCGGTATTCAATTACCTTTCATATAAGACAAAAATTAGCAAAATTGGATGAGATTTACTCGACTTATATGCAAAATACACTTAGGGCCGAGGAGCGGCCTCAGTCCAAGGACCCAAATTTAAAACGTTCTTCGCCACATTATATTCGGGCTTCGATTACCTTTCAAATGAAACAAAAATCACGAAAAAAGGATGAAATTTACTCGAGTTACATGCAAAATATACTTAGGGCCGAGTAGCCTTTCACTTCTAGGGCCCTAACTCACGGGCCATTCACCCGATTTTAATAAACTTTTTTTTCCTGGATCGGTATCAACATTACCTATCTTTTGCCGTTTCATTTAAATTTCCAACGTTTTTTTGCCGTAAATATCACCGAAAGACCTTAAAGCACTTAGGCGGCCCTAACTCACGAAGGGCCGACCCAAATATGCCCATCTTCGAACTTAGCCTCACTATTTTGACTATCTTTCAGGGAAAAATTTTTTGAAATCGGATTTGATTTACTCAAGATATCGACGTGACGGACAGACAGACGGACAGACGGGCAGACAAAATTTTTATTGCGGATTCGTTATCTATGAACATAGGCAAACACTTTGCCCTTACCGTCTGCTTCGAATTCCATCAATTACACACGGCATCGTAATCCTATAAGCTCTTTGTACTTCGTACGGGGCTAAAAACTACTCTATTTGACGTGGTAAAGCCTCTATTACTCTGCTAGGTGCTTTGCACACGTCAATTTAATCTACAGTACCGGAATTAAAAGAAGTTACATTTAAAATCGAATTCTCCTTATTCAATCCACATGCATTGTCAACGTTACGACATTTACGTATGTATATGTATTATAACGTGTAAATCTCATGTGGAATGAATAACGTCGATTGGATTGTAATTGTTGAAAATGTAACTTCTCATAATTCTTCCACTGTATAAAATAATGGAGAAGAGCGTAAGTAAAGTGGGAAGCAGTTTAGATCTTTACCTCCTATGTGCTGCCAAAATTCATTTTTCGCAGGGGGCCCGCAAAAGAAAAATTCACTTTCGCCGCACTTTAGTGATAAAATAACTTACATACCTGTGCGGAAAATCGTTGTTTTGACTCGTGTGGTTGAATACTTCGCCTTCAGCTCAGCATACAAACTCCACACTCTTCAAAACAACGATTTTCCGCACAAGTATGCAATCTACTATTACCAAGGTTATTCTCTCATCCAAAAAGCCATAATCTAAAAAAAAAGTTTGTTGACGAAATGTTCGCAAAAGCGTGGAGTATGGCAAGGTGAATATATGGGCGGAGGTAACGCCATTCAGACATTACCTCCGCCCAATACCTTGGAGTATGGCTCTGTGGATGCTCTCGTGCGTCTTCGGCTTGTGAAAAGTCCATTTTAAAGTTCAATGGAAAAGGCCTATATTGGGAATGGAGTTGAAAAGTGAGACCGATTCGGGTGTTCGGGAAATGATGTGGAAATGGTAATATATTGAGATAACATTCCACTCAATTGAAGCACCGATCAAAAAAATGTCGCTCGGTCGTACCTTGACTTTTATTTCTTCAGATAAGAACCGAAGTAATTATTATTTAGCTGAAGCAATAAATTCATAATATTGCTGCACTCCTCACGATGTTACTGGATTCCGTAACGGTTGAAATGTGAATTACATTCGATCCAATAACAGCAATTAGTCAACCAGCGACTCGACCGAAACCATTTCTTTGTCGCTACTTTCACAAAACCAAATCTGTTAGCCCTAGGGAGCGTTCATAAAGTATGTCAGGTTTGCGAAAAAGACGCAAGATATTGATAAAAATGTGACACGAAAAGATGCAAATAGTCGTCACGCATATTTTATGAATGATCCCCTACGGCTATTCATCTGTTATCGATAATGGTAAGATCCTTTCTATATAATAAAATGCATGTTAATAAAACTGAAGTACAAGATTTTAAAAACAACCGATTAAAAATACTCTGATCCATGGAAGTACAAGCAGCCCGATAATAATACTGGTCCTAATGCTTGCCGTCTGTAACAGGTTAAATGGTATCTTACCAAATCATGAACACAATGTCATTGAATTATTTACTTATTGAATTCTCGATTTAAATTTTAGCGCCAAGCCAAGACATTTTGTATTTACACCTCACTGCCGATTGCGGATCAGAGCTGAAAAATAGGTCACAGAGCTCGCAGAGTGATATCACTCAAACGTCAATATGGTGTACATTTCTAAATAAAAAAATCCAAAGTCAAACTGAGAGAGATTATTTTACTACAAAGTCTGTTACTATTAGTGTTTACTGCAAATTGTAGATGCAAATTGTTCGGAGCTGAACATGTCAAAACTTAAGTGATGTGGCAGATTTATTTTTTTTCGGATTAAAGGCACAAAAATTGACTTAGTAAATAAATAAATGTTTTTTTTGTATTACTGTATTATGCTTAATATCCTAAGTGTGACACTATGTTAAACGAACATAAGTTGGCCGACGAACAATAAAAAAGTTATGTTTGAAACAAAGACCGATCATATTTCGCTGCTTGTACCGGGTTCGATTAGTTCCGAATACGGCGGCAGCAGAAAAAGTCTGAAACGGGTAAGTGGTTTCTTTCAACGAAAGAGGATATACCTATACGTTGTCCATTGATTTATTTACGTTTTTCATTAGCACTGGAATCAACTGTCTCGTCTTCAACGTAATTTCATATTCATAGCAATAGTAGTCGTAGTTATCACATTACTGTTACTGATACCAAATGATAAACCGAAGGAGAATTTCAATGAAGAGACAAACCACATCAAAATCGAACCATTCGATGAGCCTAAGCCGGCGAAACCGATTTTTCAAAATGTTCTGCCCAATCAGATAGATGAATCGATCAAAGAATCACCGAACGAAAATTTAAATCAAAATAGTCAAATTGTCGATAGCATTTTGGAGGAACCGAAAGAGCAGTCAAACGATGAGAATAATATTAAGAATGCCATTGACACGATCGAGCGGGAAACCGAAGGTGCAAAAGATTTCAAGGGCTCGACGAATAATCGACAGAAGGCAGTCGTTGATGCATTCAAGCATGCGTGGAAGGGATACAAAGAATTTGCATGGGGTCATGATAACTTAAAGCCGATGTCAATGGGATCGCACGATTGGTTCGGTTTGGGATTGACCATTGTTGATTCGTTGGACACACTGTATATTATGGATTTACAGGAAGGTGAGTAGCTTGTTAATTTCGCCCACTTCACATATTAGTTTTAACATCGAATTTGACAAGAAACAATACAGCTGCCGGTGTGTTGATTTTGTGACTCAACTCAAGCTTACATTGGAAAATTTTTTCGAAGTTCGTAAGAATATCGTACTCGCTGTTGATTTGATTGGAAGGACTCAATTTTGTAAAATACCCTCAAACGTACTGAGCCTTACTCTTCCGAAACACTAAAATATTCCACAAATTGGGGTTGTTCCGGTCCGCTCTTTGACTATGAGAAACACAGTTCCATCCGAAAGAGAACCGCGCCCGCGCGAAAATTAGAAATTGGTGTGAAAAATTTATTTATTTTAAGATAATCGAAAAGAAGACTGCTCCAATTGTACAGCCAGTGAAAAATATGTTTTACATGAAATATGATAGGCCTGGGCCCGATCTGACCGGAAAAAAACTCGAGCCCCCACATCTCTACCGTAACTCGGGGTATTTGTGTTCCGATATTACTAATTTTCAGTTAAATGAATCTAGCTGAAGAAAATCTTTGGTGTTTTAGAATTTGCAGCAATCATTTCCTCATGTTACACTGGTTCATTCAAATACTAAAATTTTTGGTTTTTCTTTAGAATTTGAGGAAGCCAGAAATTGGATCGAAATGTACTTGAAGTTCGATAAAAATGTGGAAGTAAATTTGTTTGAAGTGACGATTCGAGTACTCGGCGGCTTATTATCAACTTATCACCTGAGTGGCGATAAAATGTTTTTAACCAAAGCGGTGAGTAATGCAACTACTTTTCGTTTTAAACTTGAAACTAAGCCCCACAAAATGCAAATTACAGATTGATTTGGGTAATCGTTTACTTCCTTGCTTTGACTCACCGTCGGGAATACCATTTTCGGATATCAATTTATCAACGATGAAGGCACACTCACCGAAATGGTCACCAGATAGTTCAACTAGTGAAGTCACTACCATTCAATTGGAATTTAGAGATTTGTCTCGTTCGACCGGTGATTCAAATTATGAAGAGGTAGGATTTAAAAAAAATTAAATTGAGATCGAGTTAAGGACAAGAATTTGTGCTCTGTTAAAAAAAAGTTCTGTAAAAAACCGATTCATCAGTTTTCTACATGAGGTTTTGGAACCTTTTTCCCATTTAATACACTCGCGGGATGATATCCAGCTAATGTACAAGAAATATTGGAAAAATAACAAAGGCGTCAAAGGCGAAATGATTGCAACGTCGAATTCCAATTGCTATCAAACATAATTCTTTACAAAGAAAACGGCCGGCAAAACGCTTTCGACTGTCCATCTGCCGGCTAAACTACTTCTGCGAACTTCCAACTTGCAGCAGCTGGAAATATCTAACAGAAAACTTCTTCCGATGGAGCTCGGATGTAACTCCATCGTTTGATTCAAGTAATTACAAAGCAATTGTATCAAAAAAAGGAAAAATAAGCACAATACAAATAATGGGCCAGATCTCATTTTCGGCCATGGTGGAAGCTTTTGCAGTGACAATCAGCGGCAGCACATGTCTAATGATCGATTTTGACAAAATGCTGTTATTGATTCCGATTTCGAAATGTCTGTAGCTGTACTCAGTGACGTTATACCCAACCGAGGATGCCGAGGTTTTTTTTAGCTAAACTAAATGATCTGAAGGAAATCGATGTTCTCCTCAGTACAACTTAATTTTTATTTCTAGCCAATGCAATCACATTTTTACTGAAAAATTATTTTTTGACTTCGACGTGGCGTCAAAGTTTGGTATTTTGAATATGGATACGCAAAAGCCCTTTTACCATTGACAAAATGTGAGCACATATTGCCTGTAAGTGTTCGAAACTTTCAGGGTAACGATTTCAAACTGCCAAAACTTCGAATTTAAAGTTAAAAATTTACAATCGTGGGAACTCCCGCGATCAATTCATCGAAAGTGTTAATTGTGATCATTTGAAACGGATTTCCGTCCATTTGAAGATTAGTGGATCAATCCAAACTTTGTAACGTTGAAATATCCTTCTGTAAAAATTTGCGGATCAAGCGCTTCGCTTTCTGAAAATTTGAAGCTATCGACCAATTCCGATGGCAAGAACAATGGCTGTTTATACAATGGTCACGTGAAGGACACTCCAACAATGAATCGCTAAAAATGTTCCCGATGTTGGAACAATTGAACGTCCAAAAGTCAACCCTTGAAGTTCTGCTGGAATCGACGTACATAATGTTACAGATTGAACGACTTTTTTCGCTCCACAGTGGTCTAGCTATTTTCTACGTAATTTTATAAGTTTCTTTTTTACCCCATTTACTTTCATTGTAACATGCTTACAACAACAAAAGTGGATTAAGACAAAAATTTTTTTTTTTTTTTGCAGATTTCAGCTAGAATCAACGAAAAAGTGCATTCGTTACCAAAGAAAGATGGATTGGTGCCAATATTTATTAATGCCAACACAGGAACATTTCGAAATTTCGCCACAATTTCACTGGGCGCTAGGGGAGACTCATATTATGAATACTTGCTGAAACAGTGGCTTCAAACTGGCAAAAAAGACGACGACTTGTAAGTGGAATTATATTTAGCATACATTCGGCACACTTCAACAAAAATATTTTGATATCCTCAGCATCATTGGCGATTACAAGACCGCCATCGGCGGCGTACTGGAACATTTGGTGAAGGAAACTCCAAAAGAACACCACGTCTACATCGGTGAACTAATCAACGGCAAAGATTTCAAACCGAAAATGGATCATTTGACGTGCTACTTGCCCGGTACATTGCTGCTCGGCCATAAAAATGGAATGCCACCCACCCACTTGAAACTCGCACAAGATCTGCTTGAAACGTGCTATCAGACGTACATGAAACAACCGACCCAACTAGCACCGGAAATAACTTATTTCAATTTGAACGGTGAAAGTGAATCGGATCTGTATGTGAAAACGACCGATGCTCATAACTTGTTGCGGCCGGAATTCGTCGAAAGTTTATATTATTTTTATGCGTTGACGGGTAACGCCACATATCAGGACATGGGCTGGAATATATTTCAGGCCTTCGAAAAATACACGAAAGTCAAAAATGGTTACACATCCATTGGTAATGTGAAGAGTGTGCTGAATGTAAAGCCGCGTGATATGATGGAATCGTTTTTCCTCGGCGAAACGTTGAAGTATTTTTATTTGTTATTTAGTGATGATCGAAAGGAAATTGACTTGGAGAAATTCGTTTTCAATTCGGAGGCGCATCCATTGCCAATTAGAACCAATTAAATTTCTTTCTTTTTTTCGCCTTTCTTCTTTTGTAAAAATCTAAAACAAAAATTCCGAGCACTTAAGTTGGATACAAATGAAAATTTTAATTTATTTAAAAAAAAGACAAAAAGAGAAATGACAACCTGGATGAACAGATAAAAGTGTTTTGTTGAAACAACCATGTATAGTATATGCAAGCATCGCATTATAAGCAATATCTCCTCTGTCACAAGTTATATAAAGTCCTTGCATAAAGTGTTCATTATTTCATTTTCGCAAGGCATCTTTTACGATCTTTGCCGCCATCACTAATGACATTGTCTTAATTGCATAAATTCGAACCCTTCCGGGATTATGTTATACAGGACCTCTTTCTAGGAACTTATTTCCAGAAAATTCTTAAAAAATTCCTTCAAATTCCTGAATTTTTTGAATTCTTAATTTTAGTAAATTTAGCAAATTTAAGGAATTTTTAGAAATTGAATTCCTAATATCAGGCCCCGGATATGACATGACATAATTCTTGTTACAATGCGGCTGTGTTTGACTAGCCACATTTCAATTAGTTGTACTACCGGAAGCAGGGCTTATTCTGATTTTATTTTAATTTTTAGAATTTTAAGGGAATTTTAAGTCCTCAAGCTAGCAGATAAAAGAAAATGCGTAAAATTGTTTTTTTTTACCAGGATATTTGGAAGCCGTTGTATTCGACTCGGACTACCACTTGTCATTGAAAAAAAAAGGAGCAGGTGCGCAGTCAACACATTCCCCAATAAATTCCTGTGACAGCAAGATTCTTGTGCATCCTCCGTATTTGATAAAGCACAATTACAAGAACGAATGACAAAAAAGGCGATGTATAAACTGTTTGTAACACTACTTGCTGCTTGTACTACGAAGTGATCCATAAAATGATATTTTTTCTACAAAATTTAGAGACTTAGACAATGCCAAATAATGAGATTTTTCGATGTTTTCGTTTTATTTCGGCTAAGTGTTACCTATTCCAGTAATAAAATTATTTTTTTTTATGATCGGAGAGATATTGATGTTGTTATACAGTTTTTGGTAAATAGATAAAAATTAGTTCGATAGATTAATAGTCACACTATGGCCACGTATATTGTGCACATTGGTAGCCCCCCCTATTGATTGTTTGCGCTTACACACAGACCCGTAAGCCATAAAATCGTCCTTTGCACGTTTTTACTTACCTCAGTTTCTATGTACTTGATTGTTGGCCTGGGAGAGTCTAACTGGCTACATAGTTCTAGAGATAAAGGATCGGATGAAGGAGTTTGCATAAAAAATTCTTAAAATGTGACATTTTCAGTAGACAAGACAGGACACCATAATAAATGACGACTGGTCAACATGAATTGACACGAATGATATTTTGTCGATTGTACGTTATATAGGATTGAGTTCGGTTTCATTTGGAATTAAGCGTGATTGACGATGATTTTCGTGTGCGTACGAGTAGAATTGAATAAAATGGTAAATTGGGTAAGTTGTTGAGAATACCAAGGTTCCATATTTTCGAAGCTTAGATACTTATAAAAACTTATAAATAGAAGGCAATTGCAGAAAAAAAAATGCTCAACTACCTTAGACTACGCTAAGACTACTGACCTACTTTCCCTATCGATTTTTCCGGACAGTTTTTCTGTTAAAACCTTGCAAGGGTTCAATCTTTAAATTTGATCGTAATCTTCTTTCCCTTTCTCTTGACCCGAAAAACTATGTACAAAGGTGATACATTAATCGGTGGGTAACTATAGCCGGTCCCTACCTCAATTTTCATTATTTTATTCGATTCTATTTGCACTTATAAGACAACTTAATTTTATCGGAGGCATCGCTTTCTTTAACATAATATTTATTGTGCGAAAAATATGGGGAAATATATCATTAAGTCTTTCACTTATCTAAACCAAGCACACACGCATGCACGCACCGTTAGAAAAAAATAAAACTTTTTATTAACATCGTTTGGCTGATGGCTAAATTTTGGTTTGATTTATGGGGAAAAAATATTTTGGACAAATATACTTACCTTTAAAATAAATAATTTGTGTTAGAAGTTACAAGTTATATAGAACGACCAACTGTTTCTTTTCTTTTTTAATTTTATATAATTGATGACTGTTTTTTTAAATTAAAAAATGAATTTCTAGTCTTAATATATTTATCAGGTATAAATAACAAAAAATTTGTTTCAATTGTTCCATTTGATTAAATTCTAAATTAAAGCGTCCACTGCACTCTGCTGGTGAAACAGAAGATTCTGCTTGACTGTATTTTCGTATGACGATTTTATGTCAACCGTACATGCTACTGCTACGCAAATAATGTAAGGATGATCCATAATGGATCACAGCAGATGAAATTAAAACAAAAAATATCGACCAAATCCCACACTTATTGAACAAAAATCTTTTTTTTTCTTATAGCGTATGTCCTGTCCTAGCCATTAAGTCGAATGGTCGAAAGCAAAATTCATTGGAGAATAAAGTTTAACCGAGGGGCAGATATTCAAATAAAATGCTTTATCAGTTTCAGTCAAAAGAAAATCCTTAGGAAAACTGGAAAATTATTACATCAGAAAATCCTCAGAAAACTAAAGAAAATTCTTCAAAATCTAAGAAAATCCTTACAGTCAAAGGCAGTCAATTTTCAGCATAAATTTGCTTCAGCTGTTTTTCAGCTGATCCACACATACAATCAAAACTGGTTTTCCTTGTTCATACGGTTGAAGCTGCTACACGCACGCGCATGATAGTTGTAAAACCGTATAAAGACATATAAACGGTTGTGATTGTTTGTATGGATCAGCTCTAGGATCAGCTGAAAAACAGCTGAAGCTAATTTATGCTGAAAATTGACTGCCTTTGACTGTAGAGCTTAGGAAGTAAATCCCTAAAAATCGATGATGGAAATCCTGCAAAGATAGTAGAGAAAATCCTCAGAAAATCATTGAAAATCCTTCGTCATTACAAAGTCAAATCAATGAAATTCAAAATCAACTGATGCGTGTTGTCAATCAAGCTGGAACAATTATAACGGCATGTACGAGTACCGGATCTGGTGTATCAATGCCGATTTCAACTCCAACGATAACAACGACACTGCCGCAGACCGTGTCCCAGCAAACACCTATTGTAGCAACAGTAACAACGACGAAAGCCAAAAAGAAGCAAGTGAAATGAAAAACGGATCGACACAATTCCTACTGCACCGGGAAACGTTCCCAGCCAGATTGGTAACATTCAAATATACCAGATCGATGCCAGCAATAGGGTGTGTCGATTTCAATTATTTTTTTTAGTCATTCCGGGTTCCGCCCTACCGCGATTCACCCTCGCACTAGCAATAATAATCAGCAAAATTTTTTTTTTTCTAAGTCAATATAAGCTTGCACCGTCACTTTTTCAAAAAATTTCGAGCTACACGAGATAGCTGGATTATGGGTCCGAACCAAAAAAAATCTACAGATGCTTTTGCAAAGTTTTCACTCTGTACGGCATCTAGAGGGTCTACTAGAACATACAAAAATAAAAAAAAAATAAAAAAATGTTTTACCGTCATTTTGGTATAGCATCAAGTTTCACCGAGGTGGAATTTTCAAGAATTTTGTAAGTGGAAAAGTCATCTCACCTGGGTGAATTTTTTTCAAGCTATTGTTGTGATAGCTCATTTTGTAGGTATTTCAATAGCGCATCCAGCAAACGTACAGTTTCGATAGGTAAATTTAAATATTTTTTGGTTTCGCTGTTGGAAGGCCCAAAAATTGGGCATTTCTTCGAGTATGGAGACAATTAACATTTTAAATACAGCAAGTAAATGAAAAATTTTGACAGAAATTCAAATATTATTCATGAATAACACATTTAAAAGCTGAAAATAGTAAGATTTCGTTTTTTAAGAGAAGCCAATTTGTTATGTTTTCGAAAATACCCAAAGAAATGCCCAATTTTTGGGCCTTCCAACAGTGAAACCAAAAAATATTTAAATTTACCTATCGAAACTGTACGTTTGCTGGATGCGCTATTGAAATACCTACAAAATGAGCTATCACAACAATAGCTTGAAAAAAATTCACCCAGGTGAGATGACTTTTCCACTTACAAAATTCTTGAAAATTCCACCTCGGTGAAACTTGATGCTATACCAAAATGACGGTAAAACATTTTTTTAACTTTTTTTAATTTTTGTATGTTCTAGTAGACCCTCTAGATGCCGTACAGAGTGAAAACTTTGCAAAAGCATCTGTAGATTTTTTTTGGTTCGGACCCATAATCCAGCTATCTCGTGTAGCTCGAAATTTTTTGAAAAAGTGACGGTGCAAGCTTATATTGACTTAGAAAAAAAAAATTTTTGCTGATTATTATTGCTAGTGCGAGGGTGAATCGCGGTAGGGCGGAACCCGGAATGACTAAAAAAAATAATTGAAATCGACACACCCTAGCCAGCAAATCGTCCATAACGACCAACAAAGCAACGATCGAGAATCAAATTCAAATCACGCCAATCATTGACACAAAGCCCATCATCATTCATCAGTCATCTCCTACCTTGGAATGCCATTGTTAATACAACTATTCAGCAAGCAACGACAAACCTTTCAGCCGAATCCGTTAGCCATAAACTTGTAGCAAAATGTTCAGATTGTGACTGCAGCCTTATCCTAACAAACAATTATACAAAATCCTGGCCAACAGAAATCGGACATGATTAACACACAGCAACTTCAGCAACCGCCAATTCAAACTGCCAACACGGTCAATACAAACGCACAACAACAACAACAGCAAACAGCCAAACAGAAACCGTCCAACAGTTTTTTTCTGATGAAGTAAAAGATTTTCGATACTTAAATTTGATGGAATTTATTTGGAACAAAGACCTAACTGATATGATACGCTTTCCGACTGCTGAATTTTTTTAAAATAATTCTTTCATTGGCGACGGGCGATAGCATCAGAGTATAGTTATCGAGTCTCTTATCTCAAAAATGATCTATTTTGTCAAGAAATCCCTTACATCTTGCATTTTGCTAGAAAAAACATTAGACAGAATTGACCGTAGCACTGCACCTAGCATTAAAATTGGGTGGAAATTTCATTATTCGAACGAAGAATGAACTGTCTTTCAAACGTAGAACTGCGATTGCAGCTTAATGCTATGTGCAGTCTTATTTCAGAGGCTTTCCAATATGTGAAAGCAGAAACCCATATTAAAGTTCCTTTGTTCCCCAGTCCATACTCCTTTTTCTGTCACTGGAATCTTCCAGATTTCAGCAGGAAGTCGTTAAGGTGTCTTCCCTAAGGATATGTACATCGGTTTCAAGTGCTAGACAACAGACAGATCTATTTTGTGTAGGTTATCGTTACGCTTGCAGTAGCTCGTTAATCGTATCGGATGAAATAGAATAAATGCCTTGGATTGCAAGGTTCCGAAAGAGCAAGTTAACCAACAGAAAACTGACAGTAAAATTTGAACGGTCCCGTGGATTTTTCCCAATAACATTTTTTTGTGCTTACATTCTCTTCTAAGCCGATGGGGGGAGGGAATAGAAAATTTGCAGTAAGTTGACAAAATTCATTTGAAATAAGATTTTTGAAATTTAATTTATTTTCTCTATCTCTCTCTCTCTTTCTACTTCTAAAATGTATACATTAATGTTGTGATATTATGCATCACAAAAATCGATCGTTTTCAATTCTCTCAAAAGTACCAAGAAATCAAAAACTCAAAAACGAAAAAAAAATTGTTCCATTATCACACTGAAAAATCAATTAAAAAATAAAATGAAAGAAAAAAAAATTTAATCAACAGCAACAGCAGCAGTCTGTGCAGCCCGTGCAGCCGGTGGTTGCACGGCCATCGAAATCGGAGCATTTTTATTCCATACTTCAAGGTAGAAATCGTTAAATGCGGAAAAGTTGTAGAGAACGACTCGTTTAAATGCAGTACATATTTGCAGTGTATTCATATTTACTGTTACCATACGGAAATAGGTTATCAATCGTTTCCCTGTAAAGAAGTTGTCACCTTTCAACAGTATATATAAATGCAATAGTCGACTGTTCGTGTTTGTTCTGTTAGTGTACAATGAAATACCAAAGGTGTTAGCATCGTTTCAGGTTTTATCAAGTTTATGACGTTACAGTCGAACAGAAATTCTATTTTTGGCAACAACATAAAAAGCTACATGGCGGTAACGTTTCGATATCTAGAATAGCATCAACTGAAGCTACTGGATCAGAATTAATATTCAGATTTTTGTTCCGACGAAATGTATAATCTGTGTGAAGGTGTATGGGCGGATAGAAGCATAGTGTCATCGAAAGTTTACTTACACATTAGCGATCGAATGGATGAGTCCTTATTCGACAGCAATAAAATTTGACTCTTGAACGATTGCTCCGTCAAATCGTCCATGACAGCGTTGCTAGCCAGCAATCGACTCGAAACGTACGTTTTGATTTGTAGCCAAACATTTTCGATAATTCCCGTTACTCGTTTGAGGAATGGGTCAGAAAAAAAAATTGGCCGTGTACACCTGGTTCGAATGGATCCAATAAAATTTTGTACGTGTACACCTTGGTCGTTAGAAAATTAACCAAGGAACTGATATCCACCGAGAAAACTCGATTACTATAATTGTGAGTACAGTTACCCAATTATATTATGACTATGGGAGTGTATGATGCATTACTTTTACATCCTATATACTTCCCCACAGCACTGCTACAATTTGTTTCAATGTATCCATTTGTTCACATTCGTATGACGATTTTACGTCAACCGTATTATATTACATGCTACTGCTACGCAAATAATTAACTATATGGATGATCCATAAAATGGATCACAGCAGAAACAAAACATATCAACCAAATCCCACACATAATGAATATATTGAATAATTAAGTCAAATTGTCGAAAGCAAAATTTATTTGAGAATATAGTTTAACCGAGGGGCAGATATTCAAAGAAAATACTTTATCAGTTTCAGTCAAAAGAAAATCATTAGGAAAACTGGAAAATTATTTCATCAGAAAATCCTCAGAAAACTAAAGAAAATTCTTCAAAATCTAAGAAAATCCTTAAAAATCGATGATGGAAATCCTGCAAAAATAGTAGAGAAAATCCTCGGAAAATCATTGAAAATTCTTCGTCAATCAAATTTGCAAATATCCCCTCGAGTCTGTCCAAAAAAACTTCTGCAAAATGAAAACATTTCCTGTAGCATTTGGGAATTTAATTAAGACAACAAAATGTTCAAACTTCAGAGTGCAACTGATAAATTGAAAAACGAAATACTTCTTGAGAACAGATTTGGCTTTGCCTAGACAGATACTTAAAATAAAACGAACTCTCAACGTCGCTATTTTTGGCATTCTAGCATTAACGAACTCACAATATAACAATTGGATGTTCCAGAAAGTAGAAACAAATTTTGTGTTGAAAATACTCCCATCAACAGGATTTCATAACTTCTTTTGGCGTAGATTCCAAATTATTCAAATTTGCACCATAAAAGACAAACGATCAGACGTATGTTTTCCGTACACCCAATTCAATTTGACGTCATTCATTAAACCATTAGACAGTATAGTTGAAATGATCTTATCTGCACTTGAAAGCTATGCATTCGTGTGTTGACTATTACTATTGATGGATGTATCAACATGTTGCGGCTTAAAATAGTGACTGATATTGCTGCAGCTTATATGATGACGAGTTAATTGATTGTAAAACATAATATCGAATGTTTGGTAGAATGACAATGGGTGTGGAGATATATAGAGTGTATGGAGATGAGAATATGCGGAGGTGGGAAAATTAAATTCAATTTTAGGTCTTTTGTTATATTTGTAAATTAAATGCGAGTTTCTGAGCCTTAAAAAGGTGTTCAAAAACACAGAAGCTCAGGGGACACCCGTTGCATCTAACTGTTTGTGTACGAAATGGAATTTTTGGTGAAATGAGAGAAGTAAGAGAAATAAGAAATTTGCAATATGCTGGTTCTTTCAGACTTGATTGACTGTAGCAACGCACTTCAAGCAACAGTAATCAAAGGCGACAGCTTCCAAATAGAGTACTATTTTGTTTATTTGTTTTTTCTTTTTGCAGTGTTGTTTGACACACATTCCTGTTTTAAGTGGCACCAACACACTTCCAGCATGAGTGATATTCTAAATAGAGTACTGAAACGTGACAGTGTGTCACACAACTGTAAAACACTGTAAACGATTTCATACAAAATAGTACGCTATTTGACAGCTGTCGACTATGATCACTTTTTCTTGAAGTGCGTTAGGGCCACTCATGCTTAAAGTGTGTTGACTCTGTACAAAAATGATTTTTTGTGTACAAAATGAATGGATTTTTTTTTGTACATTGGGAAATCGAATTGACATCGTGCATTTAAGAGAATTGTGATTAGCTGTACTCTGTGACCAACCTTGGAATGTGTAATAAATGTAGGTGAAAAGGGCAGAGTCATAGTGCTGCCCATCTAATGTCTAAATAGTCCATCGTTTTAAATTCCCTAATTTCCCTTATTTCATTTCTCCATAAAGAGAATATAGCGAAATGAGAGAAAAAAGAAATTTCTAACACAATGGACTATTTAGATGTTCAGCAGTACTAAAGACCATAAACAACATAAACAAAGGATTTTTTTTGTTACAGTCAGAGGCAGTGAAATTTCAGCATGAATTTACGTCAGCTGTTTTTCAGCTGATCCACACACACAATCAAAACTGTGTATACTTGCATTTGAAGCTACGACTAGTACGCGCGAGGTAGTGGTAAAACCGTATAAAGACGTTTATACGCCTTAAATGTTTGTGTGGATCAGCTGAAAAGTAGCTTAAACCAAGTCATGATGAAATTTCGTTGTCTCTAACTGTAAATTAAACAAAATTTATTGTTTTTTTTAAATAAAATTTCTTACCAACTAAACAAAATTAAATATTTTGTGTGTCTTTCAGTAAAAAGTAGTTTCTCGAAATGCATTTTTTTTTGTAAAGAACTAATGAACACTCAACATAAAATTAATCAATTTACGTTCCATATTTACGATTTCAGTTCACTTAATTTTTACCAAAGTGGCTTACATTCTACCATCGATTTCGCTGCATAGTGAGTTAATTGTACGCCTTGATGAAGCAAATCTGTCAATCCCTGTGTAGAATATATCAAAATAAATTTCATTCATTTTAAAGGGGAAAGAAAAATCCAAAAAAAAAAATTACACTAATCGCTGGTACGCAGACAGTTAATGGATATAATAAAATATACCATCCAGCGCAGAAGAATGCTATCGGGAACGCAATAATCAAAATGATTAACCATAAAATGAACCATAAGGGATTCTTCATGCTGAAAGTAAAGAAATTCTATTTATTGCTTCGTTGCCATAAATACTTAAAGGCTATGGAGTATATTTTGGGGGACGCGGTCGGTTCTAATTGATGATGAAGTTGTTTTTAATAGCGTTAATCAGCATCACATGCAGTGCCGGACTGGCCCTATGGGCGTTCGGGCGATTCCCGAAGGGCCTTTTGATTTTTGTATGGATAAATGGCAACGAAAGGCCTTTTGAAAAATTTCTTCATACAACGCCCGAAGGGCTTTTTTGAGCCAGTCCGGCACTGATCACATGCCTATTTATCAGTAGTCATTAAACGTAATATGAGTGTATGTAAATTGTGATCTGAAGTAAAATTCCTTTTCATCCATGCGCACACCATATACCTTTTACAGATATTTATGGCACAAACTAATATTTAGACAGACAACATTTTAGATAAGAAGTTTGAGTGTCGGCTGATATAGTGATTTAGAATACAAAAATCGAATGAAAATAATATGAATCTCATCGTAAGTGCAATGCGGAAAAGTACTCTGAAATCGAACGAACAAACCTTTAAGTGCATTCAATGATAACACAAAAAAATATATCAAAAACCGTTCAAGCATTACAGTAATGAATTAACATATTGCTAGACCAAAGACCAAGAACATTGAAATCGTTTCGTTTTTCTACGTTACTGATAGTTTCAACCGATAGAAGGAACGATGGAGTACTTTCGGATTATGCTAAATTTATTAAGTCTTAGCATGAACAAGCTGTAATAAATGTTGCGGACTAACCACATGCTTTTAATGCTCTAACGACTTCATTCCTATGTGTTGACATGACTTTACAAAAGATAAAAGATAAAAAATCAGATATTATTCGCTAATCAACTAGGTAAACAGAACCATTAAATGAACGAATCGTATTTTGATGAATTTATGTAAATTTCTGAGTGTCGTTAACCCTTCGTTGCATAAGTTATTCTAATAAGTGAAAAATCAAAATTCAAAAAAATTGAAGAAATCAGTGCATTTTATTTGTCATTGGTCGTGTGTCACAAATGAGGAGAACGATCGGTTTCCCTTGAAAGAAGAAGAAGTTTTTTTCTTTTTTTTTTCTTTTTTTTTCTCTTTTAAAATTCACAGTTATCAACAATAAAAGGCTTCGGCCTAGCTTGGTATCAATAACAAAACACAAAATTTTCATTTTTTTTTTATTTTGTAAATTTACAATGCTGTCGGTACATAAGTTGTGATAAATATTTTGACAATTTCGTCGACAATTTTGCTCCTGGAAGTCGGTGGATAAATTGTGCAATTTCCTCTCCTGCTGGTTTATGTATTGTGGAACTGATGGTAACAATTTCGACCTTTTCTGAAGCAAAGGGAAACGTTGCACTTCGAACACTTTACTGATGTGTAACCCTTACATTTAGGCACTTTGCATTGCAACCGTTTTTCGGCGAAAACAGGCCAGTGATCCAATTTGTCCAACCGGGCTTCCTTGGGTGGTAGTGGACAATTGCTGTGATGCTTACGTTTTCGATTGATTTTGTTTGTCACTTCGTGTGATGGACGACCATGTTGGCGTTCTAAACTATTGTGTTTGCACAATGATTCGCCCAGCTGTACTCGAAAATCGGCTAACGACAACAATTTTTCGGCAGTCCCTCGCTGAACGTTTGTTCGCTTATACAGAATCCAGGCATTTGTAATGGTGATGTCCAATAAATGATAGAATATTCTCATGTACCACTTCTTCGATCGAATTTTTATTTTGTTTCGCCCAATCAAACTATCGAGAAGATCGACTCCACCCATGGAGCTGTTATATTCTTTCACGATATCTGGACAATCGATCGATATTTTTTTGCCAAGCTTCTTGTCGAAACGCTGAACTTTTTGCATGGGATCGGTGCCAACGAAATCGGAAATTAGATTTACAACTTTGTTATCCCGCCATGTCACGTTGGTTATTTCAGTATTCTCAATATTGACGGTCATTTCAAAAGATGAACCGCGGGGCAGCGACATTATTGTTTTGTCGCATGGAATCTTGTCGTTGTATAATCGGTTTTGTCTCATCGTGCCCACTGAATGTATTCCACGTTTTGAAAGTTCGCATATTAGTGGCAAAGTGGAAAAATAGTTGTCGAAGAACACTCGGTGGTTGAGATCATTGGGAATAGGTCTCGTCATTCGTACAACTACATTTGCGCTGGCACCTAAGTCCGGCTCGTGTAACAATCGTTTTGAAGCATCGTTTTCCTGTCCAGTAAATATTTCAAAATAATAGCAGAATCCTGATGAACTGCCAGAAAGTACAAAAATTTTGAATCCCCATTTGTGAGGTTTATTGACCATGTAAACCTTCAAATAACTTCTTGCTTTAGTAGAACAAATTTGCTCATCTACAGACAAACACTTTTCCATTGGGATGGTCTTGAATCGTTTTATGAGGGCACTTATAAGTGGTCGAATTTTGAACAGACGATCATGGTTGGGGTCTGTTTTTGGCAACATATTTTCATTGTCGTTAAAATGTAGCTGTCTCCTGATTTGTTCGAACTTATTCAGTGGCATAGTGTCCCGAATCAACGGAACTCCTGTAATGTTAGCCCAATATCTGCGAACATTAGGTATTTGAATCACTGACATCAATGAACAAATCCCAATGTATTGATTCAGATCAGTTTCGGATATATCAATCAGTTTTCCTGACAAATTTTCGCTTGCATATTTGCTCGATTCCACAAGTATCAGATTTTTTAGATCAGCATCAAAAAAATAATTGAAAAATTCAAATGGCGTCTCCAACTTCATAAATGCATCGGGTAATGTGCTATCACCTTTGAATTCAAAATTAGCTTCATTTCTGGTAAACGACTTTTGATGAGGAAGATACCACAATTTCTTCTTTTTATCATTTGCTGACTTCTTCTTTCTATCATTTGCAGGCTTCTTCTTTTTATCATTGACAGGCTTCTTCTTTCTATTATTTGCAGACTTCTTCTTTCTATCATTTGCAGGATTCTTCTTTCTATTGTTTGCAGACTTCTTCTTTTCCGTTTTCAGATTTCTATCATTTCTCTTCTTTGATTTGCTTTTTAACTTTCTCGTTGTGCGTTTTACGATATGGTGATAGTCGGATCCATCATCATCCTCATCTTCTAAAAAATCATCTTCACTTTCATCCCAAGCTTCGACGATTTTTAATAATTTTGATTCGCGGGAAGACATTTTTAATGTTCTGGGGAAAAGACGATATTTATGACACTTGAAAATATATGAGTTGCTCAGGTCATATTTAGCAGATTTTATTATCTTGCATTTTTGCAAGACTATGCAACGAAGGGTTAAGATTACCCTAGGTCCATCAAGCAGTTGATTTTATTTCATTTTCCAATAACAATCGACAATTACTGAAGGACGATTAATAATCATTTCGTTCATTGAAACATCTACCTCACTTCTGCTAACATGCTAACAATATAACAAACCAGATAACCCACTGTACCTCTTAGAGATGATTAAAAAAATTGCTTTGTGGTAGATCATGTTATAAACAGCAGAAAATAGGAAACGAATTAAAAATTCTTTTCTTTCTTTCATTCAAATTCAGTGAATCAAACATGCCTTACCGTGATACGTTACCTACCCATGCAACTGTCTTCGCATAAAAGTTCCATAAAAGTACGAAATAAAGAAAGTTGCATGGGTCGTTTTGTGCGAAGTGTTCGATCATGGTACTTTTGTGCGAAGAATATGAGAGCGAAAGAAGTTGTAGAGTTTCAAAAATTCTCACACACATCAAACAATCTCCATTCTTATTTATATGCACACACCGAGATCACCACATAATCGTATAGATCCCCTTACCGATGGCTTTCCACAAATCACGTAGAAAACAGAACGTAAACGAATAAAATTACTACAAAACAACATAAAATAATACCATGGAAAAAAGAACTTGTTTTTGTGCGGTGTTGTTCTTTCCATTTCCATCAAGAACAGTAGTAACAGTTCTCTGCGTTTTTACAACAACAAAAAATGGAAAAGAAGGTTTGTTTTGAAAATGCTTAAAATTTATGAACGAATCAACATTGTAATTATGCCAGCGCGGTTTCTATGTTGCCTCTTTCCATTATCCATAATTTGAAATATTTTTTTTTTTTTCAAATTCAAAGTTCCATTAACTGAATGTTTTGTTGTTTATTTTTAGTGGAAATGTAATCGTATATACCCCAACTAAGTGTATTAACTGGTATAATTACGTGAGCAAGATGAGTCAAATTAATGAGTGGTAACAATTTTAGATACACTTTTGATGATATGGCATAATATGAAGCAGAGTCAAAGAAAACTCCAAAAAATGGAGAGAGGAGAATATTCGACTCAAAATTTCTATATAATGTAGGAATATGAGACATCGAGGGGGAACATAAGGCTGCGAGCGCACTTACGCCGTTTAGCACTCCGTTTACGAGTGAACAATGGAAGCTCCTCCCACTTTCCATTGTTAAAACGTAAACGGAGAGCTAAACGGTGTAAGTGCGCTCGCAGCTTAAGTTTTGTGAATCCAAACGGTTAATCGGTGATTAACAATGATTAACCGCTATATTTCACGTTTATTTGTAGTTTCGCGACGATTTTCCCGGTCAAATGCTGGTAAATCACCAATTCATCATCATGTTAATCACTGGTTAGTCATGTTAATCACATCAACAAAAAAGAGTGGTTTCCCCCTCGTGAGACATATTTTCCAAACGCATCATTATCCGTGGGGTATTTTCGTTTGTGATTAACAAACAAATGTGCATGTTCAATGTACAAATGAAATTTGCGCTAAAAGTCTCCGGAAAATCATGTCAATGCGCCCGAAAAAGCTCTACGAGAAATCACAAGAAAATCATTGTCCTCAGATCCGTTCAAAAATAAGGAATCATGCCCTCAATGATCGATAAATATTTTAAAGTTTCTCATTGCATGTATCTAAACATAATAAAATAAATTCATTGTCATGATGAGGACAGTGATGAGATGGCTGTAATGTGTTTTACCGCCACTTAGTTAACCTAAGCCCTGCCTATCTTTGAGAAAATAATTTCTCGCATTTTCTTGAATTTTCTATGGTTCTCTTGCATTTTCGGAGTTTTTTTTTTAAAGAAAGTTAATTCAAGAAATCAAGAAAATAATTTCTCAAAGCCAGGCATTAAACTAAAGCATACCAAGCAGAACTTGCAGAGACATTGTTTCAGAAATTGCACAATAGTCTAGAGTCAGTGTACGAACTTGCCTACGCTCAAAATATGCATTTAGAATTCATAGGCGTATAGAAAAAAACGACCGTTACATACGGTACGTGCAATTCCAAAAGCAAATGCATGCATTTTGAGATAAGTGAATGAATTAACGGTCTATGCGAAAATAAATTCATTTGGTTTTTTGCTAATAAGGCCGGTTCGGTAACATTTTATATAATTGTTCGTATTCGGATTAAACCGAAAATTCAAAATTCATGATAATGAATTTAGTGAATTGCAAAGACCTCATCGTAATACTGGGTATAAACTGTTATCTTATCGTCATAACTTGTGGTAAAGTCATAATGTTGCAAAAAGTTTGAATTCTTCAGAGAAAAGAGAAATTTGAATCACCACATAAGTTCTAAGTTACACCCCTAGCATTCACATCGAAATGTTTAAACACTTAATTCGATGCAATTATCACATACCACCCTCCGGTATTAATGATCTAGAATTATCAGAAGTAACCAGTAAATAATATGTAAATCATAATCACTCACTTTCCAAAAGAACTCGTTTATTCTTGTCCACACCGTAAACAAATTAATCCAAATCAGGACACACCGACGACACACCTTATCGTTCACACGTTGATTGTAGTTCTAATAATTTTCTTTTTATTTACTTGTTGCTTCGCTGAGTTCCAGTGAATGTTGAATAATGACTGGGCTATCGAGTAACGAAGTATAAATCAGAAACCAAACAACTGAACATATTTTTTGTTGGTATGTGTGATATGTGTGATACTCGCTCGTATGGATTGGATACAACGTTATAACACTGAATAAAGTTGATTGTTGATAAATACTTAGAATGAAATTGAATAACGCGTTCATCTATTTTGCATTTAGAAAGAATGGAAAGATTGCATGCATATTGAGTAGAATAGTCCATTCATGATCTGTATAATATACAGACTGCGAAAATGGGTTCTTTTCCGACGATATTTTGTGAAGAATTATAGTAAGTTCTGAACATTAATGTTCTGGTTCTCGTGTTCATTGATTCCATTGTTGCATAATTGAATCAAGTAGTTCGAGTGATACTTTTTATACTTGCTGTGCGAGAAAGAGACTAGCTTCACCCGACAATCCTTAGTATTTTTCATTCAGGTCAGATTCAGCTTCAGCCTGGAACAAACCTGAACTTGAATTTTAGGTTCAGGTTCGACCAGGTTCAGCTTGAAATTCTAAAATTAAGATCAAGTTTCACCTGATTTCAATTCCTTGCCTTGCCTTATCTTCGAACAGATTAGAAAGAACTCAAATGAGTTAAGACGGACAAAGAGATCGTTACGAAGTGGTTTGAAATCCATATTTCTTAGGAAAATAATTGTCGATCCCAGCAACTCAATTTTTTTTTTGATTTTGCGGCCTTAACCTTAGCCAATGTTACATTTTAGAAATATCGATTTAGATGAGCTTTTAATGGATGAAAATTGTAAGAATTCAAAGTATATTACATGCTTCTTGCGTCGAAAATAGCATTTTTCATGTTTTAAGCACTACTTTCGACGCCCTTCAGCATGTAAAATCCACTACAAAACTCGGGATAAAAAGATGAAAAGTCTTGTTTTCGTGTGTTTATTGACCTCGGCTACGCTTTCAACAAAATTCACACGAAAACTCAACTTTTCATCTTTTTCCCTAATTATGTAAGATACTATTATTACCCAATAGCCCTCAGTATGTCTTACGAAGCTCACACTAATAGTACATTACGTCCGAGGTTCCAAATTTTTAATTTTTTAATTTTTTGACGAGTGGGAATAAAAATTTGGAGCCTCGTGCTTTACGTGCTTCTGGTCGGTAAATGCGAAAAATGTACTAATAATAGTATGTTACATACCAAGGATCCGCTTCGCGTCGCTCCATCCCTGGACGTTTTCACCACCTGGGTCTAAAACACACCTTTTTGATCCGTGGTTTGTATACTATTTTTCTTCCTGGAGTACCAAAGTCACATTCCGAACAAAACATAACAACAAAACTGAACAACATACCGGTGCAAAAGCATTCCATATTAATGCCGAAAGTAATCCGTATGAATGCCTAAAGAAGTCCGTTCCGTGTGCGTGCATGTATTCTCACAAATGTCGAAAAATAAGCAATCTGTAGGAATGCCGAAAGACATCCGAATGAATGCCGAAAGCAGTCCGTATGAATGCTGAAAGCAATCCTTATGAATGCATTGTCACAAAACACTAAAAACATTACATTCGCGTACATACAACAACTTGACACATTTGGGAAAGAATAAAGATAGGATCGAAAATGACATAAGCGGGAATGAAAATTGAGAGAAAATAGTAGGGGAGAATGTTGCTCTTTCGGTACTAAATTTGGTGAGTGAATGTGACGGTTTTGGTACTACAGGAAGAAAAATTGCATTTACCGACCAAAAGTACGTAAATATGTATTCGGGTGAAAGTTTTTATTCCACTCTAATAAAAATCAGAGATCATTAATTTTTGGCAGCAAATTTATTCCTTCAGCAGGAAAGAGTTCGTCAATCATTAGACTAAACGCAAATGTTGAGTAAGGCTTTATTTCCCCTAACCAAAAAAGTACTCCGCGTGAGAGGCATAATTTCGTTTTTTCAATTGTTACTTTGTTTACGGTTGTTCACGGAGTACTTTTTGTTGAGTGGAAACCATACTGACGGACTCCTTTGTACGAATAATCGCTTTATAATACTTCGACTATTCGAACATTGATTCATCTTATTGAATTACAATTTGCGTAAGGAAGAAGTTTGGTTTGATTCATAATGTGCGAATAGCACTGACTACGTTCGAATAATTTACTTGAACAAATCTTCTTAACAAACCTAATCCTAGGCCAAAACATGAGATTTGAACTCTTTGAGACACTTTTGTTGATACATATTAAAATCAGATAATGGACTTTATGCAGCTCTAGCTGGTCTATAATTAAATTTATTAAAATTTGAACAAAATACAAATATACTCCACACAAATTCACAATTTGGTTAAACTCTATTCCGTTCGAAATTGGCTCCATTGTTTATCATAGATATCTTTCACTTGCGTATGGTTAGGAGGTCCATCAAATCCAATTTGCATGGCCTGAATTTCATTGGAATATTTTATTGTATTCAGTAGCACTAGACCCATTCTGGAACCGAGACAAAAATTGTGTTAATAATTCAATTGTCGGTTGCCTCATACAAAGAACTTACTGTCTTTGAATAAGTTTCGATTCATCATCATTAGACAGAGAACAGGACTTTGTCATAATGTCATTAGAAATCCGACCGATTTTTTCGCTTAACATGGAAATGTCTCCTTTCACACGGTCCTTAAAAGAACAGTGGACGAGTTAGAAAATTATTTTGTTAGAAAAATGTTTCGTTTCTCACGATTTGTAAGTCTGTTTCGTTGATCTTTTGTGATAACATGTCGATGGAATTCGAACTTGCTTTCAGCTTAAATGTGAAATTATTCCATTCGCTCTTTTGTGTACGTAAAACTAATTTTGCATTTTCTGTGGAAATAAAAAAAAAATATCAATTCACATTCAGTCCAGTTATATGTTCGCTGGAAGTCTTTTGCTCATCAATTTAACTTCAAAGCAGATACGAAATATTTGAATCAGATTACGTTCGTGAAGCTATAATCAGTAAAATATGATCCAGGGAAAGTGGAAAGCAAATGCCGACCAAATATTGGGATAATTATGATCGAGCTTCACTTAATCGCTGAAATATTGTGGGTCGATTTTCATCACTAGAATTTAGAAGTAGAAATTGGTTCGCAAAATTTCGTAGAACTGACTGCATCAACTCACGAAAAATTAGCGATTCTACTATGGTGATCTCGTAAGCCTGTGTTTCTTGATACATAATAAAACCACAATCTTCCATAGCATTTTAAACCATAACGGACTTACCGATCTCTGTTTGGCACTTTTGATATTTTCTCGTGAACGAATAATCGTTTTGAATGATGATGCTGTTTTGTCTGAGAAGCTCATTCAATCTGGCCACATAACATTCGTCATCGACCATTGTTTACACACAAAATTGTTTATTTTTCACATAAATATCGGTTGTTTAAAACAAATGTCCACCGATGGGACAGACTTTGAAAATGTATTGACAAACGCGCTGTCATCAACATTTTGCGATGGGAGTAGCCGTCTAGTGCCAATCGTCCCAACTCAAATATTTTCGATTTTCAATCAGAGTGGAAACGAAACACTTCATAGAGTGTTATGATAAAAGAGAAAGAGATATTTTGACAAGTATCCCAAGGCAAGTTATAATAAACTGGTCTTCGGTTTTCTCGCTCTGATCATAACAGTCTATATACGGTGTTAAAAGAGAGTCGAAATCGAGATCAGTTAAATTAACTGGTTTTTTCTCCTGTTTTTACGCTCTTTAACACTGTAATAGTGTTAAAAGAGAATGTCAAAAAGAGTGTTCACCCATCGAGCTCAGTTAAATTTACTGGTTTGTTCCTAGTTAACTGGACTTTTACATACAATTTTTGACGTAACTCATCGAAACCAGTTAAGCAACTGGTCATTTTTCTCTCTTTTACGCTCTTTTAACACTGTATTAACGAAATAAAATTATAACTATTGAGGTCGTTACCGTCGTTACTGTACATGAAGATGAGATTTTATTCAAGTTATAAGGTATTTTCAACAATATTCATGGTGGACAGGATGTAACTTAGAACGTATCTTATTTTTGTCCCTGTTCGAATGCCTATGAATCTAATGAAAGTATAAAACAGGTATGGTCGATCTTGATCGCACTCATAATTTATGTCAAAATAATATAAAAACGAGTGCGTTTACAAAATCCTTATGTCCTCCGAGCCGACATTAGACCATACATGTTTTATACTTTCATTGGAACAAAGTTGTGTTAACTACCTGACTACTTCTCTTTCATTGACCCTCGACTAGGACTGTATCATATTAAAGTGTAATATCCATGACTAAACCTTTTGGTATGATGATGATGAAACCTTTTGGTAACGATACAAAAAAAATTCACAGCATTCACAACGACAGGTTCAGCCGGTTCTCATTTCGGTTAAACTTACCATTGTGAACTGTAACAACCAGAGGCGTCGACTTCAGTTTTAACCATGGTGATGAGTTTTTTTTTCATGAATGTCATTGCCCTCGAAGGAACTGAATAATAATTCATACTTTTGTAGGATTGAAAACGAAAGATTTGTTCCTTCCCTTATGAGAATCTGTTTTGCTAACAGCACAGTGAAATTGTCGTTACCTACAAATTGTAGCAGTCAGTTCTTCTCGTTGCAATTTTAACAAGTTCATTTTATTAGCTATCTTTCATCTGATTCTCACATATCCCATGACAAACTGAGATTTGGGCGCATTTCAATTGGCATTCATAAAAATTCACAGCGACGAGAATGATCAGAGGATGTGAATTTTTGTATGAAATCCGCCATTTTATCGTCAAGTGTCAATTTTTCATTTGTATTGTACATTCATTGTTTGACTGCATTATTATAGAATTTCGTAATGATTTTGAATTTGTAGAACAGAAAACTTAGAGAAAAACAATGAAAGTACATACCGATTCTTCAAAATCTGTCGATTTATCCAGACACTCATTATTTTCGTCAAAATAATATAAAAAGGAGTGAGTTAGAATCCGTTTTTCAAATCGCTATGTCCACTACGGGAATGAAGATTAGATACGCCAGCTCGATGTGATTCACTTCAGGTTGTACTCTTCACTGAGTATATAGAAGTAAAAGACGGCCAGATTAGGCTTAGTTCCAATGAACGTCAACACAAGGTATGGTTGAATGTCAAACTTTGTATGTAGCGGAGGACGCGGGAGGACGTAGCGATCTCATATAAACAAACTCACCTCTCATGAGAGGAAATCGCCATGTCCTCCTGTTTGTATGAACAGACCATATCTGGTTTGTACATTCATTGCTTACCACTAATGAAAATGGGTGCGTTAGAATCCGTTTTTAAAATCGCTATTTCCTCCGAGGTGACATTAGACCATACCTGGGTGGTTTATATTCATTAAAGAAAAATGGTAACAGTAGTTGTCAAATAATTTTAACACAGTAGTTATGCTGTACAAACTGTACAAACACAATGAGGGACAGCAAGCACCGTCTATCCCGTAAACTCGGCGCCACTGAAAACAACGCGCCATGTCAAAATGGAAATGTCAAAAAGACTATCGCTTTACTGTTTGTTTTCTTGATGTTCTGTAATTTTGTAATTCTGTAATTTTGCGGTAAAAAATTATTTAAATTCTGGAAATACGAATTCGACGACGGAAAGCGTTCATTGGTTTCGAGTCGATGAAAGCATCTAACTGGAAATCAATCAGATGAGCTAATGCTGTGAACTTCTACAACCATGGACAGTGACAATGATAATGATAATGAGACCGAAAATGAAGTCGATCTTACTGGATTCTTATTCGGGAACATTGATTCCGACGGACATCTGGTCGATGATATATTTGACAACGAATCCAAGAAACATCTAAGTTCACTTGCAAGGTAAGCGGTCCACGTAATAGTTGGAACAGATATCATAACATAAATTTCAATGTGCAGATTCGGCTTAAACTCAATGATAAGCGAGGTTATACGAGAGGACGAACATTCGAACTCATCAACCAATTGTGACGATTCATCCAAATCGAATCATTCAGATGACGATTTTGATAGAAAGTCCGATAATGCGGTTGACTATTCGGATATAAATGAATTAGCTGAAGACTTACAAGTTTTGATGCAAGAGGTAAGCATTCCTATCGACGTTTGTGTTGTGAATGTTTGATGTGGATGGGTTTTTCTTCTGCAGGCTGTCGAAAAGTCAAGAGCAGACGATACCAATTACGATGATATCGAGGATTCTATCCCTGTTAATAAGGTATCCAACGATACAAAGTACTCTGACCAAAATTCACATCACGATGGCAATGCGGATGGTAAATACAATCCACTTTGTTTCACAAAAAATCACCTTAAATTCCTTTCTTAATTAAAATTCGAATTGAATTTGCCAGACTTTTCTTCGTCACACAATCCATCCGATGATAAAGATTTGATGCCACCTCCGAGCTTGCCATTAAAGTCACAATTAAGGTAGGTTTCCAAAGCGAACACAACCCACAATGCACAACGTTACTATAAACAATTGTGCTTACAGTCAAGACTCCACACGATCCGATAGTTGTGATGAGGACAGCAAATCTGACACAAAACCAGCGGAGAAAAAATTGGACACACCATTGGCTGCAATGCTTCCATCAAAATATGCAAATGTTGACGTCCGAGAATTGTTTCCCGATTTTCGACCCGATAAAGTGTTACGCTTCTCTCGTTTGTTTGGGCCTGGTAAACCGTCAAGCCTGCCGCAAATATGGCGAAGTGTTCGAAAGCGGCGTCATCGTCGGAAACAATCGCGAGATGGAACCGTTAGGGTAATTGGTTACTCGATCGTGTTGATGGAATTACTTCTTTTGTAACAAATGTTTTGGTTTCAGCATCGAGATGGTTCGGATTCTACTAGCGAATCGGATGAGAAAACCGAAAAACGATCCAAGGGTTTCAACTTGGTGTACGGTCCGGAACCAACAAAAGATCAGTTAACATCTGACGATGAGGATAAACTGCTGCGGGAAGTGTCCGACGATGCGAAGGAGAAAACCCCCGAAAACAACGAATCGGGTGATCAGAAACCAAAAATTGCTGATTGGCGATTCGGACCGGCCCAGGTTTGGTACGATATGCTTGAAGTTCCCGAATCTGGTGACGGATTCAATTACGGGTTCAAGTTGCGCGACAAATCGGAAAAGGAAGAGGAGCCAGAAATTAAAGGCGATCCAATTCCTGAAGACGCCTATTTAATGGTCTCGCAATTACACTGGGAAGATGAAGTTGTGTGGGATGGTAATGACATCAAGCACAAAGTGATGCAAAAATTGAATTCGAAAACAAATGCAGCTGGATGGCTGCCAAGTTCTGGCTCACGTACAGCTGGCGCTTTCAGTCAACCAGGTAAAGGAATGCCGAATACACCTATTGCATCCGGAGCCAAGCTATCATTACCTAATCCACCAATAACAGGGAAAATCAATAAAACTCAATTGATGCTACAGAAGCAAGACGAAACAGATGACACTTGGTACAGTATTTTCCCGGTAGAAAATGAAGAACTTGTGTACAGTAAATGGGAAGATGAAGTTATTTGGGATGCTGAATCAATGGTTAAAATACCTCGACCGAAAGTGCTGACACTAGATCCCAATGATGAAAACATAATATTGGGCATTCCTGATGATATTGATCCGTCCAAAGTCATTAAAAATACCAGACCACCTCCAAAGGTTAAAATACCTCATCCGCACGTTAAAAAGTCGAAAATTTTATTGGGGAAAGCTGGTGTCATCAACGTGTTGGCAGAAGATACCCCACCACCACCACCGAAAAGTCCTGACCGAGATCCATTTAACATTTCGAACGATCTGTGAGTATTTGTTGCTGATTCACCCGAAATATGAATGACTCTCTTTGCATCGACAACTAATTTCTCGTATTTTTCTGCAGGTTCTACATGGCAAAGTCCAGCGAAAGTACAATGCGACTGAAAGTTGGCGGTGGCAATTTAATTCAACACTCGACGCCAGTGGTCGAACTTAGAGCACCGTTCATACCAACACACATGGGACCAATGAAATTACGAGGTTTCCATCGACCTCCGATGAAAAAATATTCTCATGGCTCGGTAGCTGGAACGGAAGCTCATCCGGTGAATCCACTGCTTAAGCATATCAAAAAGAAGGCCAAACAACGAGAGCTTGAACGAATTGCGTCTGGTGGTGGCGACGTATTTTTCATGCGAAATCCAGACGATTTGACTGGCAGAGATGGTGAAATAATTCTGGTAGAATTCTGCGAGGAACATCCGCCACTCATGAACCAAGTGGGCATGTGCTCTAAAATTAAAAACTACTACAAAAGGAAGGCATCGAAGGATTCTGGTCCGCCTGAATATCGATACGGTGAAATTGCGTACGCACACACTAGTCCGTTTCTGGGAATATTGCAACCAGGCCACTGTATACAAGCGGTCGAGAATAATATGTATCGAACACCGATCTACCCTCACAACCCTTCCCCAACTGACTTTTTGCTGATACGCACACGAAACAGTTACTACATCCGAGAAGTTGACGCTCTCTTCACAGCTGGTCAAGAATGTCCGCTGTACGAAGTGCCTGGACCCAATTCAAAGCGAGCAAATAACTTTGTGCGAGATTTCCTGCAAGTGTTCATTTATCGTCTTTTTTGGAAAAGTCGTGACGGTCCACGCCGTATACGTATGGATGACATCAAAAAAGCATTTCCGGGTCACTCGGAGAGTAGTATAAGAAAACGATTGAAACAATGTGCCGATTTCAAGCGAACCGGCATGGATTCGAATTGGTGGGTCATTAAACCGGAATTTCGATTGCCATCAGAAGAAGAAATCCGAGCGATGGTCTCACCGGAACAGTGCTGCGCTTATTTCAGTATGATTGCGGCCGAACAAAGACTTAAAGATGCTGGCTATGGTGAGAAATTCATATTCGCACCACAGGACGATGACGATGAAGAAATGCAACTGAAAATGGACGATGAAGTAAAGGTAGCCCCTTGGAATACAACTCGAGCGTACATTCAAGCAATGCGAGGGAAGTGTTTGCTGCAATTGACTGGTCCAGCTGATCCTACAGGTTGTGGAGAAGGTTTTTCGTACGTTCGCATACCGAATAAGCCAACACAAACGAAAGAAGAACAGGAGTCTCAACCGAAACGAACTGTAACTGGTACGGATGCTGATTTGCGAAGGCTATCGTTAAATAATGCCAAAGCGTTGCTCAGAAAGTTTCAAGTTCCCGAAGAGGAAATCAAGAAATTGTCAAGATGGGAGGTTATCGATGTCGTTCGGACATTGTCCACTGAAAAAGCGAAAGCCGGCGAAGAGGGAATGGATAAATTCTCTCGTGGTAATCGCTTTTCCATAGCTGAACATCAGGAGCGCTACAAGGAGGAATGTCAACGTATTTTTGATTTACAAAATCGTGTGCTGGCAAGTGCTGAAGTACTTTCAACCGATGAAGGTGAATCGACAGCATCTGAAGAATCGGATCTGGAGGAACTGGGAAAAAATTTGGAAAACATGCTAGCCAATAAGAAAACTTCGATTCAATTGTCATTGGAACGTGAGGAACAAGAGCGACAGGAACTGTTAAAGAAAATAATGGAAGAAAGAGAAGGAGCTCCAAAGAATTCAAAGAAGAAGGAAGACGATGCACAGGCTATACCAAGCCATTTGCAACCGGGCAGAATTTTGAAAATTACACGAACATTTAAGAATAACGAAGGCAAAGAATACACACGAGTGGAAATCGTTCGACGGTAAGTGTAAAGAACGGCAAAAATGGCTGACCTGGTATTTGATCATTTTTTGTTTTGCAGACCACAAGTCATAGACGCGTACGTTAAAATAAGGAATACAAAGGATGAAGCTTTCATTCGTCAATTTGCTACCCTTGATGAGGCTCAAAAAGAGGAAATGAAGCGCGAGAAACGTCGTATTCAAGTAAGTGTTCTCCGTGCTACCACTGACGACCTGTTCTGTTCTTATTGTAATTATCCTATTAGGAGCAACTACGTCGAATTAAACGGAATCAAGAGAAAACGGTGCAGAGCAATACCACTAATTTGCTAACAACGAGTCATTCGATGAGTCTGCTCGACCCGCCGGGTACATCGAAAAGCAGTTCATCGACTCCTCGCGAGCCTAGTACACCGACTGCTAACAAGGAAATCAGTCCATCGAGGAGAAAGATCAAATTGAAGCCCGACCTTAAACTGAAATGTGGCGCTTGTGGTAATGTTGGTCATATGCGAACAAACAAAGCGTGTCCGCTTTATACTGGAACTATGCCAACACCATCGCTTACCGTTGCACTGACCGAAGAGCAAGAAGAAGAGATTGAAAAAGAACTGAATGCTGACGATGAAGATCTGGTTAACGTCGACGGAACGAAAGTGAAATTGAGCGGTAAACTGCTGAAACGTCACGAAGATGTTAAGCGCAGAACGCTACTGCTGAAAGTGCCAAAGGATGCTGTTGGACGCAAACGACGCCGTGTCGGTTCAGATATTCATTGCGACTACTTGAAGAAGCACAACAAACCGGTCAATCGTCAACGTACCGATCCAGTTGTTGTCATGTCTTCGATATTGGAACAAATTTTGAATGAAATGCGAGACATGCCCGATGTTCAACCCTTCCTATTTCCCGTTAATGCAAAGTTGGTGCCTGATTACTATCGAATCGTACAGCGTCCCATGGACTTGCAAAGCATTCGCGAAAATCTACGACAGCGAAAGTATCAGAACAGAGAAGAATTTTTGGCTGATGTGAATCAAATCGTTGAAAATTCAAATGTGTACAATGGTACGAAGAGCTCTTTCACCGTGGCTGCTCAACGAATGCTACAGAAATGCGTTGATCGTTTAGCTGAGAAGGAAGATCGTTTGATGCGATTGGAAAAAGCCATTAATCCGCTGTTGGACGATGACGATCAAGTGGCTTTGTCGTTTATATTCGAGAAATTAATCAGCAGCAAATTGAAGGTGATGCCGGAGAGTTGGCCGTTCTTAAAGCCTGTTAATAAGAAACAGGTCAAAGACTACTACACGGTGATTAGGAGACCAATGGATTTGGAGACCATAACTAAGAAAGTAGCTGGTGAGTTCTGCCGAAATATTTGTGTCATACAATTGTTTTCAATTCAAAATTATTTCAGCTCATAAGTACCACACTCGAAACGAGTTCATTGCTGACATTGAACTTATTGCGAACAACTGTGAACAGTACAATGGAAACGAGTCAAATTTCACGAAACAGGCTAGGTTAATGGTCGATTTCACCAAACAAGCGTTGGATGAGGTAAACAACCATTGCCATTTCGGGCACTATCAACGTTACAATTTGAATATTGTTTTCAGTTCGGCGACCATTGTGCACATTTGGAACGTAATATTGCCTTGGTGCAAGAACGAGCCAAAAACGATGCTGATCTTGATGACACATGGGTCGACGATGAGCGTGAGCACGAAGACTTACAGCGTCAAGTAATGAAAATGTGTACTTTCTCGTTGTTGATCAAGCGATTCACGTTCTCCGTTTCCTTTGTGTTGTTTCAGCTGTCCAGTAGAAACAGCTCCCCGGACAACGATTTTGTCGATGTTGAAGGCACCGAGCGACCTCATTCGTCCGCATCTGCCTCATCGCAGAAATTCGATGGGCCGTCGGTCATACCGGCATTGCCAGAAATTAAAAGAGGTCGTGGTCGACCGCGTAAAAATCGTGATAATTTGGAAGAAGGTACGTCCAATGGTAGTGATGGCCAGTGTAACACGTTTCCCATTTTTTTTTCTTTTAAATTTTTTCAAAAAAAATCAATGGAATGCATTCAAAGTTACAATTGATTTCAATTCCGTTAATTGAAGCCCGGCATGGTATACTTGGTATACATACTTTGTTAGGAAAGATTTTTGATGAAATGCATGGTAACAGTTTAGGTCGAGATTGGAAAGAAATCAAGTGGGGAAACCGGTTTGAAGTCAAATCTGTCTTAGCAGAGTTATGAACGAGTTGGTGGTACAGAATGTACTTGGTGTATGGTCTGTATCGTCGTCGCGTCACTCCTTAGCTTCGATGGGATATGCTTCAATCCGATTTGCATAAATATATTCAGTATCTCAGTCTCTAAATGGCGATCCAAATGATTAAATGAACGTTAGTTACATCCTCGTTGTTTACTAAACGATATGTCGTCGCGTTTTCGGTCAGGGCTTTGTTGCCGCAACTTTTTTGTAGTACATAAAGAAACTTTTGTACCAGTAGTTGCATGTATATTGACCGCAACAATTGCGGTTGGGGTTGAATTATTTACTTTTTAGCTAAAATGTGGAGCATGAAACGTGGTCGAGGTCGTCCAAGAAAAGACAGCCTTTATTCAAATTTCAGTAATACACAAAATTCCTATTTGGAAGGTAAGATTGGCCGTGTATGAATCCATCATTGCTTGCTTTGTGTGACGTGTTTTATGTTGTTCATAGGATACATTTTGTTTTAGTTTGTCAAGTGTGATTTCTTGTTTGAAATTTGGTGTTTCAATTTTTAGTAGAGAAGTGTAGGACTGATCGTAAGGACATAATTTGATTCAATTTGGAAACAAAATAATTTTTCACCTTTTTTACGATTCGAATTGCTAGGATTTTATCTGCACATTCGATGAAATCACTGTTTTGTAAGGTAACCCATTGTAAACTATAGAACTATTTACCGTGGATCTGCTGCACGAGTGAATTAAGCGTTAATTTGTGAGCACGAGTGATCTTAGAGCACCAGTCTTACATAACATATCGGTAAATTGAAACAAAATTCATGTGACAGAAGAGACTACGCTACCTTATGTTTCATCGTGCTATAACTTGTAACTAATAAATAATAATCTTGAAGACCATGGCGAGTGTGAGCTGCGAAACTGTTGTCTATGTTTGTTTGGTATGAGAAAAGAATACGCACAGTAACATTGAGATTGATCGAGATGACCAAAGATATGACGCGACCAGAATTCCAGAATTCATTTAATTATCGAGGAAAGCGTCTTAATTTAACTTAATTTAATGGTTTACTGAACTACAAAATTCAGTTTGGTTCTTAAATTACTTAAAAGTGCAAATGATTTCTCCACCAAATTATCGTCTTTAAATAAGATGACTTCCACGATTGTTCTTTACGTCCCTTTACTACCAAAAACGCACACTTTCATTAACAAATTCACTGGTATTGCAATGTATAGTCCGCTTGTCGACTTACTCTAGGAGTAGTTGCTTCCTTTCTCTACGCTGGCATTTGTAATGCATTTGTTTACGTAACTGACTTACAAAACTTGAGTGTGCGCCACTCAGACGTTTCAATTTCAAATTTCAATAAAAACTTTTTTTTCCAAATATTTTAGATTTGCAATGCTCAACTGACGACGAAGAGTTCGAAGAAGTTGAGGCCACTTTCGATACCACTGCTGCCGTGCTGGGACAAGGCGAAGCTCTAGCACGAAGCGCTCAGCCGATCAATTATCTACCGGGTATGTCACTGGTTTGTCGTTCTTTGCTTTGCAATTTAAAATTATTACTTTTATAAACAGGCGGTCATGGAGAAGATGAAAGTCAGCAGGCGGCTGAAGCCATGGTACAATTGAGTAGTTCTGGCTTCTACAATCAACAAGGTATAAACTAAATGGAAAATCATACAACAAACTGTGTCTAACAAAATGCTAAACAAATCTTAGATGAGTCGTTGGATGTTGATCCGAACTACGATCCGTCGGACTTCTTGAAATTGCCTGCAAGTCGTCAAGACAACCATGGTAACCATCAAGATATGGGAATGGTTAAACAGGAAATGCATCAAGAAATGCAACAATATGACATGCAGCAAGAAGAAATTCAGCAACACGAATACGAGCAGCAAGAGTATCAGCAACAAGACTATCAACAAATGGATGATGTTAATATGGAGGTAATTTTTTCGAAAATTGATTACGTTTGTTGGTCGTTGTGTACTTTCAGCACCAGTTGGTGCAAAGTGATATGAAGACGAAGTAACAGATTTTAAAAAATTAATTTAATTTTTGTCTAAATTAGGACATGTATCAACAGCCCCAACAACAACAGCAACATTTGCAGTATCAATTACCACAAGACTACCAACAACAAAACGATATGATGCAGCAGCATCAACGACAAGATTTGATGCAAATGACCGAGAATATGTTGAATTTCCACAATAATGATGGGAATAATCAGCAACATCCTCAAGAGGTTTGTATTTGCATTACTCAAATTTACTCCATTGACAATTGTTATCAATCAAACAAATTCTTCATCAGGACATCGGAGTTGGCATTGATGATGATTTGGCAATTTCGGACAGTGATGAGGGTGAAGAGAATTACGAAATGCCCATGATTACGAAAGAAGAGGAAGTGATGGAGAATGATAATGAAAATGAAGACGATGGAGATGGATTATGGTTCTAAGTAAATATTGGATTTCACACAAAATGAAAAGTGAAAAAAAAATTAAATTTTAGTTTTTCAAGGAAATGTTTGTTATCAAAATACATCGAGTTTTTCAAAATAAAGAAATTAATTGAAAACTGAATGTTCTTGCGCATCACTCAAATGACCTTATTGCCAGCGAGAAGAAATAATGAAAAGGAGAAATCAATCGGGAAAATGAGTAGAAACCGGAAAATGACCAAAATTTCGAAATGACTAGAATTTGGAAACATGGCAACAGACTGAAATAGGGAAATCAGTCCTTGCAATCAAGATCTAGAAATGAAAAATCGTAAAAATAATTATTGACAATGTCTGCTGCCACATTTTACCGCAAAAGAAAGTCTGCAATCGAGAAAGTGTGATTTTTGAGATTAATTGAGAGTTCATCTGCGATTTATCTGGGTAGATGGAATACAAGAAAATCTCAAACGTTCCTTCGGTTTACTTTTTTCGTTGTGACTCGTCGGGTCATTAATAGGACGTAAGAAGTAACAAGAATAGACCGGCTGAAGCCTGGTGAGGTCTTTTTTCATATTTTTTTTTATTTCTGTTTACTACTAGCTTGGTACTCATTCAAGTATACCAATTTGGTATTCAACTACCAAATTTTCGAATTATAAATAGGCAAACGTGCCGCCTTTTTTTATCAGTCGGTGTACAGCTCTCAAACAGTAAACATCTCTACAACATCTGTATTAGTTTGGTAGTCAACTACCACTTTGGTAGTCAACTACCACTTTGGTAGTCAACTACCACTTTGGTAGTCAACTACCACTTTGGTAGTCAACTACCACTTTGGTAGTCAACTACCACTTTGGTAGTCAACTACCACTTTGGTAGTCAACTACCACTTTGGTAGTCAACTACCACTTTGGTAGTCAACCACCAAATACTCGATTAATAAATAGACTATATTCCTATGGAAAAAAGACCTAAAAATAAAGAAATGGGCAAATAGGGTATTATCGGGGTTAACAGTTAATCACACTAAGATTTAAAATTTAAGCATTTGAAAAAAAGGTAAATGTTTGGCGATTTTATGTGAACCTTTGATAGTTCATATGATTTCGAAAAGTAACAAAAAATATCAAAAAAGGGTTTCCCCTGATTGCTATTGGTCAACTGTGCAAACCTTTGAAGTATAACTGTGTGAGTCCGTTTTTCTATTTGAAAAATCTACGTACACAGAAACGATTTGTCGTATTTGTCCTGAAAGTACATGTAATTACCGATTGAACGACTGTGGTAGCTTTCATGCATCTCCATAAGAAAAATGTGTTTTTTGGTATTTGACCAGCCCTCACAAGCAACGTGGAATTTTTTTGAAAGTGGTTTCGGCTTCTATAGATCAATATTTTTCCAAGCACATATAAAAAAGTCCACTGGAAAATGCGTCCGATTTTAGTAGGTGCGTTTTCAGAAAGAAACCCTCTCTACGGTAAATCTTTACACATTGAAATGTACACAGCGGACTAGTATTATTGAGCTTCACCATTTCATTGATTAAGTATGTCGAATTGTCATATCGAATAGTTACTTCACTCATACCATACCTATATTTATCGCAGCTCCATTTGGCCTTAGTTTAAATTTAAGCTATCAAATTTGGGTCGAATTAGGGTCATATTTTGGAAACAAAATTAATTTCAGAGGAAAATGTGTTCATTTTTTGAGATAGAATAATTTTGTGCATCGAAATTGTTGAAATTCCGATGGTCTTTTGACCCGATTCTTCTTGGTTGCCATCTAGTCATATAGTTTAATTTAAAGCTATAGAAAAGTCTTGTCCGTTACAACAAAGCACCTAGCATAGTAATCGAATATTACTACTCTATGTAATACTGTTAATACCATTTTAAATTCTGTTACAATGCTAAGTGCTTTACCCAAAGAAATTGCATAACAGAAGTACTTAATGTGCTGTTAAACTCACCAGTAAATAGTATAGATTGTTGCGCTTCGAATGGCCTATGTCTGAGCAGAAATGTATATGACTTCTGTATGGACCGATTAAATACCTTAATGCTTTAACAAAAATGACGCCATTACGAAAAGAGCCTCATGAGGACTTCTTCAATCCTTTTTTTAGTGTGACTTTTCTTTATTAAAAGCGAAAAAAGGTGCAACCACTAGAAAACGATCTTTTCAAAAACAAATATTTACAATAAATAAAAATCATCATAAAGCCCATAGAGCGCGGTTCACCGGAAGCCTTTCGCATTAAGAGGCATCGGTGCTTTTCTGAAAAGCATACATTAGGGCGATTTTTAAATAGTGGATTTTAGTTTACTTTTGTTGATATCTTTTCATCAGAATCCTTTTTGAAAAATGTACGACCGCAATTCCGACCCCGAATGTCGTAGCTTTCAACAGAAAATACATTTGATTGTAGCAGTTTGACCGGCTCTGAGAAAGTGAGCAGTTTATGAAAATTTCGTTAAACTGCTCACTTTTCTCAGAGCTAGTGAAACGACAACAACCAAAACTAAATTTTAGATTCGTGGTCGGAATTGCGGTCGTACATTTTTGAAAAAGGACTCGGATGGAAAGATTTCATTAAAAATAAAATATGAGGCACACAAATGTACGCTACAATTTTAGCAAAGTACCGTGCCGCCCAACTTCTTTAAGAGGTTCCGAGCCTACGCTGAAATTGTAGCCTACATTTCTGCTTTTCGAAATTTTTGATCGCTGATATCTTTTTACGAGAGCCCTTTTTGAAAAATGTACGACCAGATTTTCGAGTAAAAATATGTCAGCTTTGAATAAAAAATAAAATTGTCTGTGAAAGTTTCATGTGCTTTGAGAAAACTGTACCGATGCCCCAAATTTGCATCAAAGGTACACTTTTCTCAAAGCACATGGAACTTTCACAGACAATTTTATTTTTTATTCAAAGCTGACATATTTTTACTCGAAAATGTGGTCGTATATTTTTCAAAAAGGGCTCTCGTAAAAAGATATCAGCGATCAAAAATTTCGAAACTCAGAAATGTAGGCTAAAATTTCAGCGTACGCTCGGAAGCTCTTAATACCGTCCTCCTTTTTACCAGTTTTCATACTTACAACTCAGCATCGTAATGAGCGAAAACTTATCAATTCAGGTGGCTTTGTTGTTAATTCGATTAACAATTAGACATCTAGTGTCTAATAACGCATTTCGTAGTCGGTTGTCATAAATTGCAATTTTCATTTCTTCCTGGCTCTCACTTTTTCAGTAAATATTACAATCACCTAACCCGTCCTACCCACCCTAATCAAGGTAATTGGATTTACGGGTGTACTCAATTATAGGAAACGACAAAGACAAAAACCAACAAGTTTAACATAGAATTTCTAAAGTTTTATTTACATCGTCCTCGTCTATTATCATCCTTCTTTAGAATCTTCCCGCGAAAAGATTCTACAATTTTTATACAATGAATTTACATTTGATGCATTATGCAAGGTGATTATATTTGTTTAATTGAATTTGATCGCGTAACACACTTTTTTATCACAAATTTAAATAACAAACGAAAATATTACAGATTTAGTTTAACTAATATTATTAACTATTATGCACATGTCCTCTCTACACTCTTATTAACACTATTATCATCTTAACAATAAAAGATGAAGAAGAAACGGAGTAACAAAAAATATAGAATTTTGTTTTTATAAAAAAGATTATTTTTTATTTGTTTTGTAAATATGGCAACAGTAATCTAGATGGTGATCCCTTATTATTATAACATCAAAATTTGATTTTTGTTCCGATAATCTATTAAAGTGGAACAATATTTTCAATCGACAGACAGAGAACGACATTTGTCTGTCCAACTTCAAGTACGATCCATTTTTTTTTGTAGTCAGTAGTCAGCTAGACTAAGTTATTTTATTGACAATAAGAGAAGCCTATCGGATTCACTGCCGTCTTCCGACGATCAAAAATATTTAACCAAAACTCTCTTTCATTAAAACACGATTTTAGTTCCTCCTTTGTTCAGAATTCTTCATTTCAAAGTGCTTTATATGTGATGTCGGGATTGTTACAAGCTCTTTTCATTTATCGCAACAACCAAGTGCATGTTCACTATCTTTTATCCACTGTGAATATTCCTAACGCGCTAATCTCATTTCGCACATTTCCAATTATAATAAAAGAAATAAGTCAGTTGGAAATACACTGGAAAAGGTGCAGCAAGAGCCCATCATAAATAAAATAAAGGACTGACGTAATAAAAGTAATGTAATGTTTGAGAACAACATCTCTAAAGTGTAGTGCTCAGAACCGGGATCAGACTGAAACGAAAGACTTTTACCTTAACATAGTAAGGTTGGTGTATTGGACACATAGAATATTTTTGGGAATTTTACATCTGAAAAGGCTCCTAAGAATTCTGAAAAAAAAATTTCAGAGAAACTCCAAAAAACATTTCGGAATTATTTCGAGCTTTTTTAGAATTCCCAAAAACAAGCCCTGATTGTAAATGACCTGATATGGCCTGAAACCAGAATTCGATGGAATTACATGTTTTCAGGATCAAGGTTTGCTAAAAATAAGCCTGACCTGACAGAGTTCAGGTCTTCCAGTTTCAGGTCCAACTTTACCTAACTTGAGGACTTGACAAAATCAAGCCACTTTCAGCGAAGATTTAAATAATTTTGAGCGTTATTTCCGACTGCAATGAATTCCAGCAGACCAAAGCATGATGTGTGCACATTAGAAAGTGGTCACATAGGCGGAGGGAATTGAGTGTCTTAGTGAAAGTCAGCTTCAGTTATCATCAAGTCTCTTCCACATTACAAAGTGTTCGATCGTAATTACTGGATTGAGCTTCTAATTTATGGACTCATTGAAATAGAAAGAAAATTGGTTATCGCTCTTCAAACATCACCAATAAAACGTGCAACAAATTAACAACGTTTGACCAACGCCACCAAAACACTAATCTCAGTATATTTAATGGCTTCTTTTTATCGTGTTTAATTTTACTAGATAAATCAAATGCTGAAATCAAAATCATTTTTTTATCCAATCATTTTTAACAATAATTTATAATCGATACCCGCATGCCTCCTAATAGATTGTTCAAATTGTCACTGTGTTTATGTGTCGTGAGTCGCAACAAGACTTTGTTATTTATATATAGTACTAAGTCGGTGATATTTTAACAAATTAACTGATAAATGTTGAGTAGAGTATTTGATCAATCAAATTAAAGCTATTCATGAAACTAATTATGCAAATAATAATGTACCGCGGATTTGTAAAGACACACTAATCAATCGAAAAAAAAAATATTTTTTTTTCCTTTTTGTCAAAAATTCTTTCCTTTTATATATCCTGAAAACGGAGCAGATAAATAAATCTAAGTAAAAATACAAACTAGCAGGTCCTCCGACAACGGGATATTTTTTGTTTGATTTTGTGTTTTTTGTTCGTGCGAAAATTTACTCGAATAGTACAGTCATAATGGCCATCACTGCAATACCGAATATTAATGCAGCGATTTGTTTCATCGATTCCTTGAGATCGGTTTCCTTGATTAAATCGGGCAATACGGTGACTAGGGCAATGTGCAAAAAGCCACCCGCAGTGAATGGCATAATCCACGAAGTTCTGGCCTCTGTAACATCGCGCACATAAAAATATTTGATTAACACGAATCCGTTGCATGACTGAACGAGCTTATTAAATTACCCATTGCTGATGTCACCCCACTGCCGCCGATAGCCACTAAAGCACCTAATAAGCCTGCACCAGCGGTCAAAAGTTGAGCTCTTGCTGCATCCCATCGACTAAATCCAGATTTGAGAAGAATGGCAAAATCGCCAACTTCATGCGGTATTTCGTGCACTAAACAAAATGCAATGAGATCGGAGTGTGTAAAATGTGTGCACACGGCACACATTCCGAATGAATGAACTTACACAATATGGCAAATGTTCCCAGAACTCCATGCCGAAATGATACCAGAAATGAACCAGCTACAGCCAGACCGTGTGTGAAATTGTCAATTGAATTTGCCATTAGATTTAAATAACCGGCTATTTTGATCTGCGGTTGACTTTCTCTGCGTTGCTTCTCTGCCAAAAAACAACTGTTTGGCACGTCTTCAATGTCACAGGATCCATTTTGTGTGCAATGCATTTTTGCATCACCGTTGGCCATTTTACCGCCACTGCCCTTTCGCATTAAACAATTGGCGATGTTTACGCATTTCGGTTGTGGGTTACTCTCATCCTGATTCACATAACCGGAAAATATTTTCTCAACAATTGTGAATATAAGGATGCCAGTCAATACCCATAAGCCGCTGCGCAGTGATGGGTGATCTGAGCGTAAAAGCAAAAGTCGTTTGATTCGATGTTATGTCAAATTTATCTTTATCTTGGAATTTACCATTTCCTTTGTTATCACCAGCGTCACCACTCCAAGCCTCAGGTAGCAAATGCAAGAATACATCACCCAACAGCCCACCAACAGCAAAACTTAATAATACTTTAAGTGACTTTGATTCAGCAGCTGAAAGTTTACAGTTTCGTTGAATAAATAGACATTTTAAAGTTTGTTCGGTTACTTAAAAATGGCTTGGTTCTTTGATCTAGTCCGAAAGTTAACAAAATGAACATTAACATAATTACGCATTTAAGTTGGAAAGACGATGCTTGAACTCAGACTAAACTTTTTTTTTGGTAAGCAATTTAATTACCCAATGTCCATCACTATGATTACTTTCTCGTCTCACCAGTCATTCGTCATTCGGTGAATAAATTAAAATGATTTGTTGTCAACAATAACTCATCGCATTCAGCACATATTCAGTGAAAATCAACAATAAAAAAGCCAATTGCAGCTATACAACACGAGCAAGTGTTTCTTGGTAAACAAAAACAAATGATTTTAAAGGTAAGCTGTGATAAGCGAAGGTGAAGTGCTTTGTCAATTCAAATGAACAATCTGCCGGGAAAGTACTTTATCTAGCCGAAAAAAAAACATTTTTTTTTGTTAAATAAAATCGTTGTTAGGGCCCCGATTCTCGTAGCGTTCGTAACTTTAAGAATTCGTAACTTGACGGTTCTTATGGAATTTTATACATGCACCTGTAAAGTTACGAATTCTTAGCGTTACGCCTAGGGCCTAGTGAAAGATGAATATTTTTTCTAAAATGTGTGAAATGCCTTCGAATAGTTGAATGGACGGGATCGATATACCCTGTTTCATGTTTACAATCAATTCAGTTAGATGACTCACAAACAAAGCGTCAGTTCGCTGTGTGTCGCAATATTATTTTACAACAAAAATTGAGATTACCAATCGATGATGTCTAGCAACGATATTTCGACACCTATACCCGATCGATACAATCAGCAACGGTAACAAGAGTATCAACAATTTTCGATTTAATCTTGATGTGTAAATATGTGACTGACTGTAGAACATCACCGAGAGTTGTAAATCAAAATAAATCAAACATGGAACCAAAAAAAAAAGAAAAAATGGAAAGAAAGAAAACGATTTGCCGTTTAAACATTTTCGTGATTTTTTTTTGTTGTATCGAACTCGAGATTAGATAAGAACTGGCTGCATGAAACAATAATTACTATTACGTTCTTGCAAATGGTTAGCCTTATATTTGGTGACCGTCAACAAAACCAAACACTAATTCAAGAAATGCAAAAAGCAATCCAAACTTACGATTAAAATCCGAATTTTTGTCACCAGTCTCAATAGGTATCACAAATAGTGGCAATATACCACTGAGTCCAATTAATGCAGAGCCAAGTAACGAAAATACCCACGGTGTGTAGCCAAAGTCTTTGAAATATTCGGGAACATAATTTTCGAATACTTCATTGCAAATGTACTTGAATGTCTCGTCCATAAATGGTGTCGATATATTCATAATTGTAATGATGAACTAATTGCGTGAAATTGTAGGTCGATTTTGGTGGCCTGGTGATGATAATGATTTGGTTCTCTTTGTTTTTGTTTGGTTCAATCGTCCCCAATGCGTTGTTGCATTGCTTAATGTCCACTGTTTAGACGAAATCACTTTTATTCACTTTGTAACTCGATGATTAAACTTAGGCAAAAGTAGTGTGCTTGGCTGAAATGGTAAAGAGTAAAAATATGCAAAATCATTAAACAAAATGTGAGATTATCGGTCTCAGACTTCATTGCGTTATATATACACAATGTATTGTAATCATGTTTCTTCTAATTTAACTCGAAATACTTTCATGTACCATTACATTTACTGGTATATGTCACAGTTGAATGTGTATCAGTAAAGTAGCTGAAACATTATCTCTTTTACGAACTAATCGAAATTCAACGGTGGTTTATTAAGTCACAGGTGTCAATACATTGAATACGAAATTTACATAATAATGTTGTGTCTAGGTACCACTCATATAACTGACAGCCAAACAAAACCGTAATGCATGGCGAAAATGTAAGAATTAATTCGTAAACAAAAAAAAAGACCTACTCGAAGAGGGAGTATTTTCACTGAGTTTTTAGTCTGTGTTGAGTCAAGCCCGCAGTTAACGCACAATGTTAGAATGGAGGGTACAGGTGACAAAATTTGGCCCAGTTTCTAAATCAAAGCCGAGATAAAATATTTCATTGAAATGTTCAAAGAATCGTTAGACTTAGTGACTTAGTTGGCCAACACATTCTTTAAAAATCGCCATTCCACTGATGTGAATCCATGATGGCTCGTTTTGATCAAGTGAAGAAAAGAGTAGTAGACAACTTGATTTATATTTGTCATTATTTGACCGAAAACAAGCCCTCATGGTGAAAAGACGTTCGAAAGAATGTCTTGGTCAAAAACAGGTCTTCCGATTTTTATTTAAAAAATTGACCATCAAGCAAATGAGCTTTGTATGGAAGTGTAATATAATGAATTCTATCAGGATATGCCCTATAGATTTCAGGTAAGACCGTTAGTTGTTACGGTCCTCAGGAGTACAAAACTTTAAATAGTGAAAAACGCGAAAAAAATTTGATTTAGTGCGGCAATTTCTTTAGTCTCGGAATGGTTTAAAGCAACACACTCGTTCCGCTAACTTTAGAATGCATCGACTGCATTTCAGTCTATTTTACATTTCACCAAGAACACTCGTCAGAATAGTGACACTGGATAATCAATCGAACAATTCAATTTAATTGACATGAACCATACGCAAATAAAGTCTAACTGACTGTATAACACTTATGCAAATTGCATCTAGCGAATAGTGAGCAAATTATTGAATTCTGATTTTTTGCTGACTCAATAATGCAGAAATAATGATTACAGAAAATTATCTGCGTCTTAGGCACATTCATATAGTTCAACCATTTTTCAAAATGCGGGGGATCAAATATCGAGATACCAAGCGCATATTGTTTGGAAATTAAAAATTTTTAAACGAAATTCTTGTTAATTTTGTCATTATATTCTGTTTGTCTGGTTGCACTCTCCGATACAATGACTAGTCACAAAAACTGATAAATAAACTTCGTATGAAATTGCTTATCAATACGAATAACGTGTGCACTAAAATAGAAAATTAACAATGTTCGCAAGCAGACAGATATTTTTTGTTTCGTCTTCTTCGTTTGTAAGTCCCTGACGTATAACATAATCTCTTATTGTAACATCAACCAACTTCAAAATGAAATCATAATTTATCAATTTGCACACTTTTGTCCATTGATTATTTTGTAAAGAAGAATGACTTTACCGGCAACCGTATTCGTACTACTTGATGTAGTCAACTTTGTACTTAATTGGCAGATAAGAAGAAGAAATCTTTTTACAATACAAATGTGGAAACATAATTTATTGACAAGTTTACAGTTTATGTGAGAGGCACACATGTATATTGTAACTATGACGAAGTAAAATGTTTTTTTTTTTTTTACAATCAACGGAATGTCAATCCGCTCTGCTGTGTAGGAAATGGTTTTATCTTTTCAATATCTTTTTTCTGTTGTTTTCATCCACACTAATTGGAATGCTAAAAATAACATCACCATATCATAAACAAAACAATGATGACAATGTCCATAAATTGCGCTTCAAACATTGAATCAAGCGGAATTTATTGAATTTCTACTCTCCAGAAATCAATTAAAAAATTTCTATTTTGCAACTCATTATTTGAATTTCCATCGGATGGCAACTGAATATACCTAAAACGCTTCAAGGGGCGTACGCGCTAAACGCCAATTAATCGGATTGCAGACATTTCATTTCTAGTTTATCAGGAAGGAGATTCGATGTGTCTCACACGTGACAACAAAAAAAAAATTGTTTTGTTCACAAATCACAAAAAGACGAACTTATCGAACAATAGCAACACATCATTACACAAGAGATAAGTTCATTGGATCGCTATATCATCCAGATAAAAGAAGACAGAAAACAATATTATTAAAAAAAACCTTCGTGTAACGACACAGACAAAAAGTAAACTCATCCAGTCAGGAAAATGAAAATGCAAATTTTTTTAAAAATAAACAAAAACAAAGAATTATAATCACTGACCATCGAGAGAAAGAAATATTTTAAAATAAAAGTCATCTATGTCGTGTGTTTACACTTACTTGACTAATCTTCGCTGAGATTGAGCCAAAATACGGAGAAAGAAAAATTAATTTAACTTTTTACTTGATTAGTTCCAAGTTTTATCACATTATGTTGTCAACTGTTTGAAAATCTATTGTTCAATGCTAATTTATAGAAATTAAAAACTATTTCATAAAGAAAACGACGTATACATTGAATTTGCACACCACTCAAAACAAATTACGACTTACTGAACTTCATATTGTATTATTTACAAAAACAAAATGTATGGCATGTATAGATTGACATTTTAGTTTACATCCATTGAGTGATTCACAATGTTGTTGGCTTAGGGTGTAGGGTGCAAATATTTTAAATATAAGGTGATGTTCTAGAAGAGACGTCAATATATCGCATGAGTGTTTTTACGGTCGCTGTGTCGATGAAGAAGTCATTTTTTCACTTTTAAAATAAATCTGATTGGGGTCTTTATACAGTTAGTAATACAGAGGACGTCAGTAAAATTTAGACTTAGATTGACGCCGTAAGTGCACTTCAGAATTACAATTTTGGGTGAAACAGTGGATGAACAAGTGAACTGCAAAAAAAAATCAATTCCCTCTCAGGAGAAAAGTGATATATTAAGGAATTTGTCTCTTATTATCCTTTCGTCAAGCGCGTCTCCACCATCTCTACCGGTCAGCGGTGTGCTTTGATTTTTAATTTTTACAAGTTGCCACACGTGCATTGGGACATTATGACCACCCGTGCTTCCACCTACGTAATAAACACATACTAAACGAGCTACTTAATCTTTTATCCGTCTTAGTCTCCGTTTTGTCCCCGCTTATGAAACAATAGAAAAGAGGCGTGGTTTGACTAAACGTAGTGGTTTTTTGTAGGTGGAAACAAGCCTTATCCTAGTAAAATAGTTACACGTACGCTCGTATAAAGATGTATGAGCAGTTTTGTTGTATGAGTGGACCAGAGGAAAAACAGCTGAATAATATGCATGTCTAAATTTCATTGACGTCCCCTGTAAGGTCTTTTTTTTAGAAATGTATATCTACAATGTGAATTTTTTTTGATTTTATTTCAGAATTTTGTGGAATTTACTGAAGTCATTTTTTTAGAAAACAAACCCTGTTTAAATTGGTAATCTGCACATTTGTGAAGTAATTTTAAGACGAAATGTATACTAAATACAGAAGATTAAGTGAACACCATATTTTATAGAAATGCAATGGATCGCATCGCAAAAAAGAAACACTAATTATGCCTTACCCTATTTTCGCTGTTCGCAATAATATTTTTTTGTATACGAAACTGAACACTTTATCACGAATAAAAGTAACTGTAGAGCAACGATTAAATTCTCAATCAAATCTTACTTCCAAGCTGGTTTTATCTACGACAAAGAAACTGATACAAAATTGTCATTCGGGTGTTCAGTTTATTATCGAGAAAAATTTCCCAAAAAAAACTAGCAAGCACTGATGCTAAAAGATATAATAAGCACGAAGAGATATCAGATTATGGACTGTGAATAGGAAAGTGATTCACACTTATTTTAACTTGTAGCTCAGTAGGCTATGATGGAACTTCGGGATGATGTGCCCAATCCCTCAACCTTACCGAAAAACGAGTCAAAACATTGTAGCGCTTATTGAATAATATTCTTTCAACACTAAAATATGGAATAAATTGATCAAAGTTAGCGACATTTCTAAGATAAGTTATCGTTTATTGGCTAAAGCTAAGTTACAATCAGACGAGAAATGAAATTTTGAAAGAAAATGTATGGACTTTCTGTCACTCTTTTCGCTAGCGGTGAAATAATGACGGATAGTCCAGAGTGTTTTATCGAAAGAAGCTAAGTCCAGTTCTCGTATATAACGTAGATAGAAAGAGACAACTTTTTTTCGACTGTCAACGTTAGAAGAGTGTAGAAAATATGAAGTCCATTATTGCTTTTAAAAACTATTTTTTCTTTAAATAATTTCTATCATTTCTTTTCACAGCTGCCACAGCTTAACAATGGGGGTATAGCGACAAACTCTGGTATTAAATCATATTTCGCAAGGATGCACACTGTTAAGTAAATTTCAGACTACTATGTCTACGGCGCAATAGGGCATGGGACGACGTACTAGTTTACCCTGAAAACTACAAAAGCGCCACCCTTGTTCTCATAGCTTAATACGGTTGTTTCTTGAAGTTTTTACTGAAAACTACAAAAGCGCCACATTAAGCTAAAGAGAATTTGCTGACAAGTGGTGAAAACGTCAACAATATCCATGTCCTATTAACTTATTATAGGTTGAAACGTCAAAGTGTGGGGCTTGTATTACAAAAATATTATAAAAGGTCATTGTAGAACCGAATTTTCCAATTATTACCTATTTTGAATCTGACTGGATGGAGATTGAGGGTGGGATGGGGTTTATAACGCGCACTATGAAGAAAGTGTCATTTAGTGCTATACGAATAGTTTCACTTCCAGAAATGAAAGGAGATCCGATTATGAACAATAATACGGTGAAACACAAATAGTTAATCATTTCGGAAGAAGTATCCAACTAAGGTTTGCAGAGCAGCGTGTCTGAATGGCACTACCTCTCGAATAATTATACCTTGGATTTCTATTCGCTATCTAGTTCAATGTTCTGAAAGAACAGGTTGAGCTGATCACGAAGGCGGTGACACACAATAGCGTCAACGGCTGCGAAGTTTTTATGTAAAATGGAACTTAACAAAAACAAAATTCTGAATCTTCGAGAAAAATATTTTCTTCAAGTTGATTTCTCCCACTATCTGTTTATAAAATTTGGTGTCAACCGCCTTCGTGTTTGCCTTAACCTGTTCTCAGAACTTTGAGCTAGTTCAGCATCTGATAGTTTGACGAACAAAAGAAAAGACAATGAACGGCTGGTATTAAGGCAGGAGCTCGTATTTCATATTTTTACCCAATCAAAGTCAATCCACGAGCAAAAACACCATATATATAGACAAAGCTAAGACATTTATGACATTATTAGGAATGAATGTACAAACCAGGTATAGCCGATTCTTCAAAATCGGTCGATTTAGCTTGAACGCACTCATTATTTTGGTCAAAATAATATGAAAATGAGTGAGTTTGAATTCTTTTTTAAAATTGCTATGTCCTCCGAGACAGCGGTGACATAAGTCCATTCGCCTAGTCGGTTGGCCTGTAGAGGCGCAACATTTTTTTATAGTACTTCATTCTCACTGTACTATTTTTTGTGTAACAACTTCACATTGGTTCATTCCCATGAAATGTCACAACAGTGAAGTTTGTTCATGAAAAAATATTTCATTGAGAGCAGTCTTTTTATAAGAAAAGTGCTAAATTGTAATAGATTTTACCCTTAGTTTCTAAACTACATTCTCCTATAGGTTTCTTCCAAGGCCGTTCAAAACGTCAATCGTCATCCACAGAGAAGCCAACACAACCTCACTTTGAAGTTTTAACGAAAAAATTTGTTTAAGTTGCGGTTATGTTTGCTTCTGTGGATGACGGTCGGTTGTTTTCGGCCCGTCAAAATTCGTTTTTCCCTTACGATGGAAGAAACCTGTATAGTACCTGGGGAGTTTATATTCATTGGTTATTAGGAAAAATTCGTATATTGGCTGCCTGTCATTGGTTAAAAATATTGTATCGACAACCGTCAAAACAAAAAATAATTGTTTTACCCCTTCACATACAATTTTCGTAAAATTGATGCCATTGTGAACGATTCCATTTTCGATGTAAACTGGATGTGTCTCAAAAGTCAAGCAAATGTCACTTATATGTTAAAAAAAAAGTGGTTTTGTATCCAAACATTGTCCATAAAAAAAAGATTTATCTTTCGTAATCTGTGGTTCAACATTTTTCTTGTGCTGTGTTTAAATAAGCAGTGGAATGAGTGAAAAATTGTTTGATCTGTTTGTGCGTAGTGAAAGTGAGGACGATGTGAGCCCGTCGCCACAGTCATCATTAAAAAGTTTCCGGGACACGTTCAAAAGATCGGATAGTGCTTCATCACAGACTGTAACCGGTGCTACAAGTAATTCTCCGTCGAATGTTTCAAAAACGAAAGCAACTGGTAAGTTTGAACAAAAATTAACTTTATTTTGGTACATCAATTTCGTGTTACCTATTGGTGACTATATTATGAAAACTATGGAGAGTAAATAATTCTTTCCTAATATAATAGTGTCGGAAAGAGCCGCTGGTTTTATTGATAAGTATTTGATGCATCACCCACAATTTAGTGTTTCTGGGTGGGTTAAATATTCCGCAGAAATTTTGCACAGTAAACATAGGCTGCCCAGTGTACAACGCACTATAATAACACGATAGCATAACGAACCGAAAAAGAAAAACAACACAAACAATGTGCTATAACAGAACCCATATGTTTTTGATATTTATTTACCAACAAGCTCTCACTACGCGTGACTAAAACTTCCCCTCTAAAATAACTTTCAAGCCGAAGAAAAATCAATAATCTCATCAAATGTCGCTATAAACACGCAATTTGCAAACATAAAGGAAATCATTAGTTCAACTAAAATCGGGATCGGGTTTGTTACAGTAAATTGACTAAAAGTAGCGAAAATTACAACTACGTATGAAAAACGACTAGAGAAAATAGCCAAAATACCAACTCGAATCTGGAGTTTTCTTTTAAAACAAAGAGAAAAATTCGATCACCTTCATTCAGGTAATGAAATCGGTAACTTATTGTGACGTTACCTTCGCATAACCAACAATTATTATTGCGTTGGACAGCGTCACAATATCAATACAAAATGTTAAATTAAAAGCTTTGCATAACGAATCCTAAACTAAAGAACCGATTACCATATTAAGGTCAAAATGCGCTCATTGTCGAATAAGCCAAATACGGTCCAAGCTACCGGAAAGTCAATCCTCATGGTAACGTCGAGGAAGTGGCTGGCGCACAGGATACCATTTATCTGTGCAATTTCCGTGTGTCGGTTGACGGTGAATGGTTATGCCTGAAAGAGCTACAAGATCTGGAAATTCAAGATTCGGCAAACAATCGTAATGACGAACTGGGAACGGTCGCTAATTATGGTATTTCCAATTCGAATGATAATTACGAACAGAAGAACGATCGTGAATGGGTTAATTATTGTAGGTGCCTTTTTATTGTTTTGGTTTTGNCACGAGCAATTATTATTTTGTACTTTTGGAATTTCTGCTCAAAGCTTTTATTTGCTTGCTTGCTGGTCCGTTGGCCTTTTGCTAATTTCAGCATGAATCAAATCTTTCAACGACAGGCCGCTGGCTTCGTCTGCGTTGAGCACTCTGGATTCTAAATAACATACAGTTTTTAGAATGATAGTGTGAGACGCATGATGTTGAAATCGTTACCTGTGTCGTCGAAATCGTTTGACTAAAATAGACGAGCTCCGAGGACCAATGTTTGAATCGAAGTGCGCAAGAAAAAATAGTAAAAGCGCCACTTCCGATTCAAACATTGTCCTCGAGCTCGTCTATTTTAGTCGGAAACGATTTCGACGACACAGGTAACGATTTCAACATCATGCGTCTCACACTATCATTCTAAAAACTGTATGTTATTTAGAATCCAGAGTCTCAACGCAGACGAAGTCCAGCGGCCTGTCGTTGAAAGATTTTGATTCATGCTGAAATTAGCAAAAGGCCAACGAGACCAGCAAGCAGCAAATAAAAGCTTTGAGCAGAAATCTCAAAAGTACAAAATAATAATTGTGTAGGACGTGAACACTGCTGAATGTAATAAATATTTTTCACAGAAACTAAACAAGCGCACAAATGACTGATCTGCTGGAACATTCTTGAAAGTGTTTTCTCACTTTGAAACGACATATATGTAGCCGGTCAAAGTGATTCAACTACAATCAAGTGAATTGACATAGTTATGCCGAGACTCTAGCACCATTTGCCTTACATTTTCACCTGATTGCATATTTACCTTACAAATAGTAACATTCAACAAACGTACTTAGAAACAACATTTGCTAAAATATTAAAATGGCATGCGAATAGAATTTTCTCATTTTGACAGGAAATAAATTGAAGGAACCAATTTTGTGTAACATCATCATCACCGGCAATTTTAGTTATGTTTGTGAAATTTCGTCCACTATTTTTTTGAGATGTGAGCGCGAAATATCTCCTCATTGCTTAAAGCTAGATCCGAAAAATTGTATACATACTTACTTAGGCCTAGAGTCAGTCATACTATGAATTCGGGCGATTCCGTACGCCTCTTTGGATTTTTGTATGAAAGTTTTAATTTGGGCCTTTTACAAATGAGTTGTATGTTTGTATGATTCTTTTTAGAGCTAGTATCGCTTCAATTTTACGAGTCACAATAGAGTACAATGTACCATTTGCCCTCATTTCAGTGAACTGTTATCTACATAATAGGGACAAATTTGAAGAGGTTGAATATTCCTTGAAGCACTCTTATTGATGTAAGAAAATGTAAATTCGAATCGTCCCAAACTATGACTAAATGTTTGGACGTATGCATAATGATCCTAAAAATTGTAACTTAAATGTACCAGCGTGATGAATGTATGGAAATGACAAAGACGAAAGACACCCAAAATTTCTTTCTTTGATAAAGACGTAAAACAACACAACGAAAAAAAATCACTTTCCAAAATGTTGGAAAGACACGAAAAAACTCTACTGTTATGGTCAAAACCCAACAATAAAAAGGCACCTACAATAATTAACCCGATTCACGATCGTTCTTCTGTTCGTAATTATCATTCGCAATTGGAAATACCATAATTAGCGACCGTTCCCAGTTCGTCATTACGATTGTTGCCGAATCTTGAATTTCCAATCTTGTAGACTCTTTCAGGCATAACCATTCACCGTCAACCGACACACGCGAAATTGCAACAGATAAATGTATCCTGTGCCCAGCCCACTTCCTCGACGTTACCTCGAGGGATGACTTTCGGTAGCGGACCGTATGGCTTATCGACAATGAGCTGCATTTTTGACCTTAATATGGTAATCGGTTCTTTTAGTTTAGGATTCGATTATGCAAACTTTTAATTAACATTTGTATTGATATTGTGACGCTGTCCAACGCAAAATAATGGTTGGTTATGGCGAAGTAACGTTCACAATAAGTTTACCGATTTCATTACCTGAATGAAGTGATCGAATTTTCTCTTTGTTTTAAAAAAAACTCCAATTCGAGTTGGTATTTTGGCTATTTTCTCTTAGTCGTTTTTCATACGTATTGTAATTTTCGCTACTTTTAGTCAATTTACTGTAACAAACCCGGATCCCGATTTTACGTTAACTAATGATTTCGCTTTATGTTTGCAATTGCGTTTATAGCGACATTTGATTGAGATTATTGATTTTTCTTCGGCTTGAAAGTTATTTTAGAGGGAAGTTTTAGTCACGCGTATGAGAGCTTGTTGTAAATAAATATCAAAAACATATGGGTTCTGCTGTATAGGCACATTGTTGTGTTTTTTTTTTTTCGTTTATGCTATCTGTTATACTTGGCGCTTGTACACTGGGCAGCCTATGTTTACTGTGCAAAATTTTCTGGCGAATATTGTAACCCACCCAGAAACACTAAATTGTGGGTGATGAGTCAAATACTATCAATAAAACCAGCGGCTCTTTCCGACACTCATTATATTAGGAAGAATTATTACTCTCCATAGTTTTCAATATAGTCACCAATAGTAACACGAAATTGATGTACCAAAATAAAGTTAATTTTTGTTCAAACTTACCAGTGCTTTCGTTTTGAAACATTTCGACGGAGAATTACTTGTAGCACCGGTTACAGTCTGTGATGAAGACACTATCCGATCTTTGAACGTGTCCGGAAACTTTTTAATGATACTGTTGGCCGACAGGGCTAAAATATCTCCTTCCCTGTCGCACTTCGATTCAAACATTGGTCCTCGGAGCTCGTCTATTTTTAGTCGAAACGATTTCGACGACACAGGTAACGATTTCAACATCATGCGTCTCACACTATCATTCTAAAAACTGTATGTTATTTAGAATCCAGAGGCTCAACGCAGACGAAGTGCCAGCGGCCTGTCGTTGAAAGATTTTGATTCATGCTGAAATTAGCAAAAGGCCAACGGACCCAGCAAGCAGCAAATAAAAGCTTTGAGCAGAAATTCCAAAAGTACAAAATATAATTGAAAAAATTAATTAAGCTTTTTACTTGATTAGTTCCAAGTATTATTCACATTATGTTGTCAACTGTTTGAAAATCTATTGGTTTCAATGCTAATTATTAGAAATTAAAAACTATTCATAAAGAAAACGACGTATACAATTTGAAGTTGCACACCACTCAAAACAAATTACACTTACTGAAACTTCATATTGTATTATTGATACCGCACAAAACAAAATGCTTTATGCATGTATATGTATTGACATTAGTTTACATCCATTGAACGTGGATTCACAATGTTTGTTGGCTTAGGGTGTAGGTGCAAAGATATTTATAATATATAAGGTGGATTTTCTTAGAAGAGACGTCAATATAGTTACGACCATGAGTGTTTTTACGGTCCGCTGTGTCGATGAAGAAGTCATTTTTTTCACTTTATAAATAAATCTGAATTGTCTTTATACAGCTTTAGTCAATTACAGAGAGACTGTCAGGTAAAATTGAACTTAGATTGACCGCCCGTTAAGTGCACTTCAGAATCTACAATTTTGGGTGAAAAGTATGATGAAACAAGTGAACTGCAAAAAAAAATCAATTCCCTCTCAGGAGAAAGTGATATATTTAAGAATTTTGCTCTCTATTTTCCTTTCGCAGCGCGCTTCACCATCTCTACGGGTCAGCGGTGTGCTTTGATTTTAATTTTTACCAAGTTGCCCCACGTGCATTGGACATATGAACCACCCGTCCTCCACCTACGTAATAAACATACTAAACAGAGCTCTTAATCTTTTATCCGTCTTTAGTTCTCACGTTTTGTCCCGGCTATGAAACAATAAGAGGCGTGGTTTGAGCTAAACGTAGTGGTTTTTTGTTTAGGTGGAAACAAGCCTCATATCGTAGTAAAATAGTTACACGTACGCTGTATAAGAATGTATTAGCAGTTTTGTTGTCATGAGTGGACCAGAGGAAAAACAGCTGAATAATTATTGCCCATGGTCTAAATCTTCATGACGTCCCTGTAAGTTTTTTTTTAGACACATGTATATCTATCAATGTGAATTTTTTTTGATTTTATTTCAGAATTTTGTCGGAATTTACTGAAAGTATTTTATTTAGAAAACAAACCCCTGTTTTAAATTGGTAATCTGCAGCATTTCTGTGAAGTAATTTTAAGACGAAATGTATACTAAATACAGTAAGATTAAGCTTAACACCAATTTATAGAAATGCCAATGGCATCGCATCGCCCAAAAGAAACACTAAGTTAATTGCCTTACCTCAATTTTCGCTGTTCGCAATAATATTTTTTTGTATACGAAACTGAACACTTTATCCACGAATAAAAGTAAACTGTAGCAGCAAACGATTAAATTCTCAATCAAATCTTACTTCCTAAGCTGGTTTTTGATCTACGACAAGAAACTGATACAAATTGTCATTCGGGTGTTCAGTTTTTATCCGAGAAAAAATTCCCAAAAAATACTAGCAAGCACTGATGCTAAAAAGATTAAATAAGGCACGAAGAGATATTCAGAATTATGGCTGTGAATAGGACAAGTCGATTTCACACTTTATTTAACTTGTAGCCTCAGTTAGGCTATGATCCGGAACTTCGGGATGATGTGCGCCAATCCCATCAACCTTACCGAAAAAACGACTTGTCAAAACATTTGTAGCGCTTATTGAATAATATTTCTTTCAACACTAAATATGGTATTACATTGATAAAGGTTAGGAAATTTCTAAGATAAGTTATCGTTTATTGGTTAAAGCTAAGTTACAATCAGACGAGAAATGAAATTTTGAGAAATGTATGGACTTTCTGTACTCTTTTCGTGCGGTTGAATAATGACGGTAGTCAGAGTTTTATCGAAGAGTAAGTCCAGTTTCGTAATATAACGTTAGATAGAAAGAGGCAACTTATTTTTCGGATGTCACGTTAGGAAGAGTGTAGAAAAAATGAAGTCATTTATTTTTTAACAAACTATTTTTTCTTTAACTACTTTCTATCAGTTTCTTTTCAAGCTGCAGCTTACAATGGGTGGTATAGGACAATCGTGGTATTAAATATTTTACGCAAGTGACTGACACTGTTAAGTAAAATTTCAGCACTATGTTAGACGCAATAGGATGGACGAGTATAGTTTATCCTTGAAAACTAAAAGCGCACCACCCTTTTTCATAGTTCAAGTTGTTCTTGAAGTTTTTACTGAAAACTACTAAGCGCATCATTAAGCTTAAAGCAGAAATTTGCTGACAAGTGGTGAAAACGCAATCAATATCATGTCTATTCTTTTATTAGGTTGAAACGTCAAAGTGTGGGTTATGTATTACAAAACAATTATAAAAGTCATTGTAGAACCGTAAGGTTTTCCCAATTTATTATCTATTTTGATCTGATGGATTGGAGATTGAGGGTGGGATGGGGTGTTATAACGCGCTTATGGAGAATAGTTTATTTAGTGCTATACGTTATAGTTTCACTTCAGCAATGAAAGAGTCGATTATGAACAATATGACGGTGAAAACCAATAGTTATCATTTCGGAAAGGAAGTATCCAACTAAGGGTTTGCGAGCATGCAATGCTTACTCTCGAATGCATTATTTATCTTGATTTCTTATTCCGCTATTAGTTCAAATGTTTCTGAAGAAACAGCGTTGACTGATCGACGAAGGCGGTTGAAACAATAGCGTCAAGCGGTGGAAGTTTTTATGTAAAATGAACTTAACAAAAACAAATTTCTGAATCTTGGAAATTTTCTTCAAGATTAGAGTTACTCCATATACTTTTTTATAAAATTTGGTGTCAACCGCCTTTCGTGTCTGCTTTAACTTGGTTCCAGAACTTTGGCTAGTGCATTGTTGATTAGTTTGACGAACAAAATAAAGACAATGAACGGCTGGTATTTAGGCAGGAGTGTATTTCATTATTTTTACCCAATAAGTCAATCACGAGACAAAAACACCATAGTTATAGCAAAGCTAGATTCTATGACATTATTAGGAATGAATGTACAAACCAGGTATAGCCGATTCTTCAAAATCGGTCGATTTAGCTTGAACGCACTCATTATTTTGGTCAAAATAATATGAAAATGAGTGAGTTTGAATTCTTTTTTAAAATTGCTATGTCCTCCGAGACAGCCGGTGACATAAGTCCATTCGCCTAGTCGGTTGGCCTGTAGAGGCGCAACATTTTTTTATAGTACTTCATTCTCACTGTACTATTTTTTGTGTAACAACTTCACATTGGTTCATTCCATGAAATGTCACAACAGTGAAGTTTGTTCATGAAAAAATATTTCATTGAGAGCAGTCTTTTTATAAGAAAAGTGCTAAATTGTAATAGATTTTACCCTTAGTTTCTAAACTACATTCTCCTATAGGTTTCTTCCAAGGCCGTTCAAAACGTCAATCGTCATCCAAGAGAAGCCAAACAACCTCACTTTGAAGTTTTAACGAAAAAATTTGTTTAAGTTGCGGTTATGTTTGCTTCTGTGGATGACGGTCGGTTGTTTTCGGCCCGTCAAATTCGTTTTTCCCTTACGATGGAAGAAACCTGTATAGTACCTGGGGAGTTTATATTCATTGGTTATTTAGGAAAAATTCGTATATTGGCTGCCTGTCATTGGTTAAAAATATTGTATCGACAACCGTCAAAACAAAAATAATTGTTTTACCCCCTTCACATACAATTTTCGTAAAATTGATGCCATTGTGAACGATTCCATTTTCGATGTAAACTGGATGTGTCTCAAAAGTCAAGCAAATGTCACTTATATGTTAAAAAAAAAGTGGTTTTGTATCCAAACATTGTCCATAAAAAAAAGATTTATCTTTCGTAATCTGTGGTTCAACATTTTTCTTGTGCTGTGTTTAAATAAGCAGTGGAATGAGTGAAAAATGTTTGATCTGTTTGTGCGTAGTGAAAGTGAGGACGATGTGAGCCCGTCGCCACAGTCATCATTAAAAAGTTTCCGGGACACGTTCAAAAGATCGGATAGTGCTTCATCACAGACTGTAACCCGGTGCTACAAGTAATTCTCCGTCGAATGTTTCAAAAACGAAAGCAACTGGTAAGTTTGAACAAAAATTAACTTTATTTTGGTACATCAATTTCGTGTTACCTATTGGTGACTATATTATGAAAACTATGGAGAGTAAATAATTCTTTCCTAATATAATAGTGTCGGAAAGAGCCGCTGGTTTTATTGATAAGTATTTGATGCATCACCCACAATTTAGTGTTTCTGGGTGGGTTAAATATTCCGCAGAAATTTTGCACAGTAAACATAGGCTGCCCAGTGTACAACGCACTATAATAACACGATAGCATAACGAACCGAAAAAAGAAAAACAACACAAACAATGTGCTATAACAGAACCATATGTTTTTGATATTTATTTACCAACAAGCTCTCACTACGCGTGACTAAAACTTCCCCTCTAAAATAACTTTCAAGCCGAAGAAAAATCAATAATCTCATCAAATGTCGCTATAAACACGCAATTTGCAAACATAAAGGAAATCATTAGTTCAACTAAAATCGGGATCGGGTTTGTTACAGTAAATTGACTAAAAGTAGCGAAAATTACAACTACGTATGAAAAACGACTAGAGAAAATAGCCAAAATACCAACTCGAATCTGGAGTTTTCTTTTAAAACAAAGAGAAAAATTCGATCACCTTCATTCAGGTAATGAAATCGGTAACTTATTGTGACGTTACCTTCGCATAACCAACAATTATTATTGCGTTGGACAGCGTCACAATATCAATACAAAATGTTAAATTAAAAGCTTTGCATAACGAATCCTAAACTAAAGAACCGATTACCATATTAAGGTCAAAATGCGCTCATTGTCGAATAAGCCAAATACGGTCCAGCTACCGAAAGTCAATCCTCATGGTAACGTCGAGGAAGTGGCTGGCGCACAGGATACCATTTATCTGTGCAATTTCCGTGTGTCGGTTGACGGTGAATGGTTATGCCTGAAAGAGCTACAAGATCTGGAAATTCAAGATTCGGCAAACAATCGTAATGACGAACTGGGAACGGTCGCTAATTATGGTATTTCCAATTCGAATGATAATTACGAACAGAAGAACGATCGTGAATGGGTTAATTATTGTAGGTGCCTTTTTATTGTTTGGTTTTGACCATAACAGTAGAGTGTTTTTCAGTGTCTTTCCAACATTTTGGAAAGTGATTTTTTTTCGTTGTGTTAGTTTTACGTTTTATCAAAGAAGAAATTTTGGGTGTCCTTTCGTCCTTTGTCATTTTCCCATACATTCATCACGCTGGTACATTTCAAGTTACAATTTTTAGGATCATTATGCATACGTCCAAACATTTAGTCATAGTTTGGCGACGATTCGAATTTACATTTCTTACCATCAATACGAAGTGCTTCAAGGAAAATTCAACTCTTCAAATTTTCGTCCCTATTTATGTAGATAACAGTTACCACTGAAATGAGGGCAAAAATAGGTACATTTGTACTCTATTGTGACTCGTAAAATTGAAGCGATACTAGCTCTAAAAAGCTACATACAAAACATACAACTCATTTGTAAAAGGCCCAAAAATTAAAACTTTCATACAAAAATCCAAAGAGGCGTACGGAAATCGCCCGAATTCATAGTATGACTGACTCTAGGCCTAAGTAAGATGTATATACAATTGTTCGCATCTAGCTTTTAAGCAACTGAGGAGATATTTTCGCCTCACATCTCAAAAAAATAGTGACGAAATTTCACAAACATAACTAAAAATTGCCGGTGATGATGATGTTACACAAAATTGGTTCCTTCAATTTATTTCCTGTCAAAATGAGAAACATTCTATTCGCATGCCATTTTAATATTTTAGCAAAATGTTGTTTCTAAGTACGTTTGTTGAATGTTACTATTTGTAAGGTAAATATGCAAATCAGGTGAAAATGTAGGCAAATGGTGCTAGAGTCTCGGCATAACTATGTCAATTCACTTGATTGTAGTTGAATCACTTTGACCGGCTACATATATGTCGTTTCAAAGTGAGAAAACACTTTCAAGAATGTTCCAGCAGATCAGTCATTTGTGCGCTTGTTAGTTCTGTGAAAAATATTTATTACATTCAGCAGTGTTCACGTCCTACACAATTATTATTTTGTACTTTTGGAATTTCTGCTCAAAGCTTTTATTTGCTGCTTGCTGGGTCTCGTTGGCCTTTTGCTAATTTCAGCATGAATCAAATCTTTCAACGACAGGCCGCTGGACTTCGTCTGCGTTGAGACTCTGGATTCTAAATAACATACAGTTTTTAGAATGATAGTGTGAGACGCATGATGTTGAAATCGTTACCTGTGTCGTCGAAATCGTTTCCGACTAAAATAGACGAGCTCCGAGGACCAATGTTTGAATCGGAAGTGGCGCTTTTATCTATCTTCTTCTTGTTATTTTTCCTGAATCTATGGAAAAGTGATGTCGAACCGCCGCTTTTCTTCACTTCCGATCGACTTTCCTTTGACCTGTTTTTGCTTTTCATTATTAAACAGCAGCAAAGAATTAGAAATGCCAATGATAGTACTGTAGCTACTGCTATGAAGAAAATTATTTCGATTTTCTTTGTTTCGTCCACGTCGTCCAAATTGACAAAATGAACAACTTGTTCGAAGAAGGACGATTCATTTTGTTGGCTTATATGAACGTCTTCTTCGGCACCGTTTCTACTATCGTCTAAGTTGTCAACAGTTCGATTCCCTTCCGATTTTTTGAATGAACCATTCAGACCATTTTCAATATTTCGCGACACAATAGATCGATGATTCAAACTTTCCGATATTCTTAGAATAGCACCGAATCCCGGATAGAAAGTATCCCGTTGTAACAGCGGTAAAAACTTCTCTTTTACCAATTTTAGAAAGCGAATATCGAATCGTTCTGAGGATTGTTTCCGGAAATCATGACATTTGCACACAGTCACGTAGTATTTGAATAAAACAAAAGCCGAAGCCTTTGAGTTGAAATTAAAGTTCTGTTTTCGTTTGAATGGCAGGCGGACATTTAAAATGCCATTCCCATCGTCAGCCTCAATTTGCGGTAGTGCTACAATCAAATCAGTTTCAAACCGATACGTAGCATCTTCATCGGATGCCATCAGTAACTTTTCGCAAGCATTATCCCGACCATCGGGAGGGATTATCGATTCGGTTTCTTTATTAACTTTAGCCGATGAGTTGATCGGTTCGATTTTAAAATTCGTTCGAGAAAAGTCTTTGGACTGGCGCCAACCATTCCCGATTGTGTTCAACGTTTCTTTACAATGTTTATGAAAACTGTAAACGCTAATGGTACTGTTGTATGTCAACATTCCAGCATAAAATGAATATTTTACCAAGGGCCAGTAGAAGTAATTAAAATAACTGAAACCGAACATCGACAAATCGATTGACCATGATCATGATGAAAGCATATTGGGCTAGGTACTCACCCTCCAACGACATCGTAAAACGCTAGCTGAGAGAAGAACTTCAGATCTTCCTTTTCAATTATGTTCAACAACTGATTGAATCCGTAAAAATATTCTAGCATATCTTCAACGGACTTGTCATCTTCTAAATGTAGTTCTAATGTCGACACATTCGGTATCAATGCCTAAATTTTACGTCAGATATTTGATAGGAACTACAAAATTCATGCACAAAAGCACAATACCTCAAATTTACTCCTAGTTGCTAGCAATGCAACGTCTTCAACCGAAAAGCATTGCTTCGCAAATGTTCCGCTGCCCATCAAATTCGATCCGATGAAGTGTTCCGGAATGAATATTTGTTGAGAATTGATTTGTCGGGAGCTTAATAAAATGTTGCGATCACTACTCGCATAATCTTCACTATCGTAGTCATCGAAGTCTTCCGTACCCTTACACACATTCGCACATAGTAAATAAATTATCAAAAACTTTACAAAATAAATCATTGTTTGTGTTGTGTAAATACATTAATCGATGTTAAAGAACTTTCATTTTTTGTAATTGTCGACTATGTTAAATAATATCAATTCACGACAACGCATTGCAAATCAGGCTTGCAGTGCGTTGTTCACGCCGTAAGTGTGCCGCAAAATTTGATTTTACTATTGAACGCAAAATTAACTTTTAAACTGTAACAGACGGAAATCAGAAATCTTTTACTTCATTTGTTTTGAACATGCTTTTTGCTATTATAAAAGGCCTCATCAGTCAGACATTGCCGTTTATTATTTCCGTCGTTGTCGGTAGCAGATGACAGCCGTCTGTAACAGGTTAACGCTTCAACGTTTGGAAATTATCGTATCGTGAATGGGGGGGTACTTCAACGCTGCGTTAATTAAACGTTTCACATCTTCCACTTTAAATTTTCAGCGCACTTACGGCGTGAAAACTGTTTAGTGTTCAACGAATTAATCGCCATAGAATTAAGACTCATAATAAAATTTACAGCGCGTGATCCAGCCGCTATAGAACGAAGTAATCTAGTGAATATATGCAAATTGGTCGTTAAAGAATTACTGGAACAGTCATTACGATTTGGTCGAATGTTAGATAGTGATCATCTTCCATTGCAGCATTTTTTTATTGTGTTAGAACATGTCTTGCGGCACGGTCTTAAACCGAAAAAGGTAGGAACATTTTGTCGCATTGTCTGGTACAGAATTGCATGATGTGTTCACATAAAGGATACAGTTTGGAAGTTATAATAGTCCAGTAATAACATTTAGAAAATTTCCATGGAAAGTCACATGAAAATATTTTTTTTTCTATCATTCGCAAAACATCATGTGATTCTGACTAAAAGATTTAAAGCGGGGAGGACGGACGAATTATGCTATGCAGTACCTTTTCCCATATGTCCTCTCAGCTATAATTTTTCTTCTCAAGGCAAAAGAATCACAGTTCCACTGTACTGATCGCATTAATTTTAGGGTCTTCTTGGCCCGAAAAAAGAACTCTGGGATATTTTACAAAGTGTGGAGAAATATTGCTACGAAGCACAGGATATCACAGCTAGTGTTCGAGATCTGCCTACCGTGCGAACACATATGGGTCGGGCTAGGGCTTGGTTGCGAATAGCATTAATGCAGAAAAAATTAGCTGATTATTTGCAGGCGTTAATGGAACACAAAGATGAGGCATTAGCTGAATATTATGAACCACACGCTTTGATGATGAGCGATGAAGTGAGTTTGACACCCTCCGGCAAACTGTAACCGAACTGATAGTTTAACTAAAATGAATTGTTTTTCAAGGTTATGGTCATTTTTGGAATTTTAGTTGGATTGAATGTGATTGACTGTAATTTATGTGTAAAAGAAGAGGACTTGGACTCACAACAGGGTGTTATTGACTTTTCACTATACTTACGTTCGAGCTCTCGGTCAAGTCCAGAGGATGATGCCGCACACAATGCAATTGAGGGAGCTGCAGGCAATATGTCGGCCGTTCTCGATCAGAAGAACTACATAGAAGAGTTAAATCGTCATTTAAAGTAAAGATTAACAGAAAACGTACTCGGAAACTTGAAATGAAACGCAATGTCCTCTTCTAGCGCAACAGTTGGGAACTTGCAAGCCAAAGTGGAAACGTTAACGACAACAAATGCGTTAATGAAAGAAGACTTGGCTATAGCACGGAATAGTTTGATGGCATTGCAATCGGAAAATTTAGCTCTTCGTCAAAATAGGTCGAATACGGTTTCGACGGCCGATAGTACAAACATTCTCGACAAATTTGATCCCGAAATGGCAGAAGCGTTAGCAGACGAAAAGAAGAAGAAGCATGAAGTTGAGCGGGAATTAGAGTTGCAGGTTAAAGTCGTTTCAGCTTTCATTTTCCTTGTCGACAATTTTTTCGTTTAAGTTAAGTTTTATTCGATAGATGTCACTGAAAGCTGAAACGGAAATGGCAATGAAGCTACTGGAAAAAGATATTCACGAGAAACAAGATACGATAGTTTCGCTACGTAGACAGTTGGATGATATTAAACAAATCAATTTAGAAATGTATCGAAAGTTGCAGGTAAGATTTTATGACCGATTTCCGGTTCGATGATTAAATTCTTCCCCTCCCATCGTTATTGTTTACGGCCCTAATACTTTGACGAAATTGTAAAAGTAAATTACATTAACAAAATAGGAATGTGAGTTCGAACTAACACAAAAGGGTGACATGGTCGCTCGGCTGCAAATAAAAGCCTCACAAATTGGTAAAATTCTGCAAACATTGGAAAACAAATCGAACGAAGAAGGTCATGGTCACGGTCACAGTCGGACGCCATCGTCGTCGTCGATATCACAATTAACCAAATCGAAGCACGATTCGGGTCCACCGAATAAGAAAATTCATTACATTGATCCGATTCCTCCGTTTAATGCAAATAAAATTCGAAAATCACCTTCCGGTACCGTGGACGAAACGATTAAGGAGGACACCAGTAAAGATGCAGAGAATTAGTGTGTGAATACATACCGATACACCTACATTATATATAAAATTGATTGTTCCAAATCTATAAAACTATATCGAATAAGTCTGATTCTCTTGCTTATTAACACAAAAACCGTAGATTCGAAAAAGGGTCGACACCCTTTTGTTTGCTCATTATTTCCGGATTATAAATCCGATTAGTCGTTGTGTCGTAACGAACCACTCTATCTGTCTCTTGCTGCTAAATTATAAAAAAATTATTTTATTTTTTGTTAACACCAGAAATACTAATTTATAGGAGTGCGAAGCGTCCCTAAAGCATAAAAGTGAATTGTTGTCGAAGCTTGAGTCACAAAAGGAGACCATGCAGAATGCTATAACTCAACTACAAAACAAGTATGTCTTCTTCTTCTGTTGTTTTCAGTTAGGAGTGGTGTGAATGAATGAGATCGGCAAACAATGAATTTCGTACTCGTTTCAAGCTAGGAGAAAATATCGAAAAAATAATCAGAGTTAGGATGTTTATTATCTAGTCATAATGGAACTCCAGTTTAACTGTCTGTGGGGTGTTGATCTGTATATCACAGAAGGATTAAACCCGCAAAAAAACGGATTTTTAGTGTTAAGAATGTGACAATGGGCATTAATTGTACAATTTAATCGGCAAAGGTATAACGACACGTTACTGATTTCTTGGTTTGACTATCAGCAAAGAATTGAAGAAGAACATTTTTTACTTATGCGAGCAATGCTTTAACTGTTATACCAAATTACTTAAATATTTTAAATGGAAGGTTCCTGAATGAAAAGTTTTTTTTTGATAAAATTTATTTTATTCGTATAGAGGCAAATTAAACAATTAAAATGAAGGAAAACAAAATGTAATTATTCAATTAAGCTTTATGAATTTATCCAATAAAAAATATATTTATTAATACTGGACGTACTGCAATTGAGTTTCAATGATTTTTCATTTTACTTTTGATCGTTTCGTTAATTTACATAATCACAGACACTTCAACTTTGCAATTAGACAGCAACATAATTAAAAACTCTTTTGGGTTCAAGGCGTTACAGCGATAGTTAAGGAACCCTCTTTAAAATTAACTTACCATATTGGTACGTCAATAAACAATTACGCACAACAGTCCCAGGCTGCCATTTAGGTGCAGGATAAACTTCATTCACCTATTACATTCTATTAATTATACATTGCTGACTGCTGAACTTTGCCACATGACCGACAGCCATCCACAACGTTATAAACGAAAAAAAAAATGAATTCTGTTACTCGAACAACGTTATTCAACAGTTCCAAAATTGAATTCGGTTGTTGGAATAACGTTATTCAAAAAACGAACTGAATTTCGTTATTAAATTAATTTGAAAACCTAATCGAAATCGGGTACTCCAATAACGTTACTCGAAAGTCCTTATGAGTTCAGTTCTTCCCTGGAGACGTCGTTTTCTGCGAGAATAATCAGTTTTTATTTAATTTCGAGTACAAATATTGGAGTAGCCGAATTCATTCGGGTTTTTGAGTTGTTCGAATAACGAAATGATATCGAGGAATATGTCCTATCAATCTTCTTATTGCATACTAGCTTGACACTAAACGTTTTCGGTTCGGCCTAGGTCTGGCTCGTCTGTAATTTTTCTTCGGTGTTGGATGACCTTCAATCGAAGCTTGGGTCTGGAAACACAAAATCTACTGTGATTGTCAATCATATACTGATTCCCATACATTTCCATGCTTTCGAATAAGTTTGGATTATTAGATTGTTCTTAGAGTAGAGCAGAACGTTAAGTGGAAGTAAATATTTTAGGTATTGTAGTTACCGTAAGAACGAACCATTTAAGTTGTAATCGCACTAACGCCGTTTACCTCTCTTACAGCTAACATCGCAAACAGAGAGCTAAATGGCGTAAGGGCGTGGACAGGACACACTTATGATCGTATCAATTCAATAGCTAATTCAATGGATAGAACTGACGAGTTTAAACTCAGAACTATGTTGTGTTTTAAAATGATCTTCCCTTTCGAAAGTAAAGCAGTCTCCTGCTTCCGTAAATTGTTCTAACCTATATTATCGATAAAAGCTACAATGCTACGTGTAACTATTTAATGCTTCATGCTATCGCGTTATCTAGTTCTACCATGCAATAAAAATGAAAAAATTATATGGAAAATTCGGACCTCGTACCCAAGATGAACGAAATAGTTTACTGTTGCTCGAATCATAAGTTTGAATATATCTTTACTCATACAATCGCACCAAATTTAAAGTGGACACAATAAAAGCAGTGAAATTCGATAAGTTCGGGTTGGGATGGAAGAATGAAAAGTAACGTTTTTGTATATCAGAGAGAAAATCATTGTGTGCCGATCGATATGTTTATGACACAGAATGTATGTGAATTCAGTCATTTTAATCAGCTCGTTTCATTCAACAGGAACCCTATACTGCTTATACCGACCTGCATCTATGTACTTACTCAAACTTTCTCTCATTCATTAGATATATGTCCGAAATGGCCGGTCTAATAGTTCTCCAAGACAAATCCGAAGCATTAGCGTTGAAAAATATTGCTTGCGAAGAGCGTGCGTCACAAGCTGAAGCTGAGCTGCGAATAGAGCGCGGCTATCGCATGGAAGTACAGCAAAGCGAGTCCGACAAAATCGAACAAATCAATAACTTACAGTGCAACATAAAACAATTGCACGATGATGCACGGAAACATGAGCGAGTCCGGCAGGAACTGGACAAATTGAAGAAACAATGGTCTGAGGCACAAACAACATTGGAGGAACTTGGCATACAGTTGAGTGTCAGTAAATTGCAGGTGTCCGAATTGCAGGAGAAGGTGAATTTGAAAGAAAGCAACAAAAATTCGAATGCTGATGGCATTGGTACCTGGACACCGGACAGCATGTCGTCGAAATGTCGCGGCTGTAATAGGGAGTTTAGTTTAACTAAACGGAAGGTATGGAATTTTTGAATCATATTCAGTAGCATTTTGCAATTACCATGTTTAAAGACTTGTTTATTACAAAATGGTGTCTGATTGAAGTTATAACAAAATTCTGATTGCAGCACCACTGTCGAAACTGTGGCGAGATATTTTGCAACAGTTGCTCGGAACAATTAGCACCACTACCGAACGATCAGGGACAATTTGGAAAACCAGTACGCGTTTGTGACGGATGCTGGGAAATCATTAATGCACCGAGAAACTAGTTTTTGATGATGTTCATTTAACAACAAATTTTATTTTGAAAATAACGAAAATGCCTTAACTGTTAGAATGATGTTGCGTTGAAGAATATTACGTAATAATCAGCTCCTGCTAAACTATATATTTTGATTGTAAAAAAGATGATAAAAAGAACAGAAACTCAGAATTTAATATATTTTTCAAGGAATCTGAACAAGAACCGTTTTGTCTCTTAACATTTTGCTTGTCATAAAATGATGTGCTCCTGGTGCTCCTTGACACTGTAGTAGTTTCTACAAGGAATCCCTAAGATAATTTTGAACAAGAAATGTGTTTATCAGATGCTTTATACTACTCTGATCGCCGGGCACAAAGTAAGCGATGACTTCGGTGGGTGAACGTAATCTGGCAATCGAACTGAGTACAATCTTTTGCAAGCAATCATATCAACAAAAACGAAATGTTTACGTCAAGAACAATGAAGTAAGAGATTATATCAATCTGTTCGAAACATTTGGAATCTAAACTTCTGTGAGAGGTAAGAATAACAGACCGCCATTTTATTAGATATGCGGGAACACACCACTTCTGATGATTTTACATGTAAAAAATTTCACCACATCATCAAGACGACGAGAATCATCAGAGTAGGTGAGTATACAGCCTTGGCATTTATAACCGAGTTACATACCATGTTACAGATGGCAAGCATAAATGCTCAAAACAAACGAGGCATTGAAAACGTGTTTTGGTCCTAGTTTTCATTGACAGATGCAGCAATCGCAATTTTCGATAGAGAAATTTCTAACTTTATTTGACAGTTGCGACAATTTCGTCATGAAAACAAGGACCAAAACATGTTTTGAATGCCTCGTTTGTTTTCAGCATAACCCATAGAGGTAGACTCAAGTCAATGTAAGTTTGCAATTGGTTAGCATTCTACAGTTTTAATTGTTCCGATTTTTCCACATCGCTCTACATGTTGGCAACAAAAGAAGTGTCGTTTCACTCACACATACGTGTGGAATTAAAGAAACGTAAAGAAAAACGCTACTTCTATGTGGTGGAATAAGTGTGGAACAAATAAAACGAAAGAAACAAACGAAACCCACCAAAACTGTATTCTTATGATGAGATCAGTTTTTGACCAGTACTACCGGTCCAGTAGTATCCAATGAATGTACAAAAGAGGTATCGTCTGTCCATACAAGCCGGAGGAAAAAGCGATTTCATATAAACAAACTCACCTTTCAGTGAAAATCATTGAGAGGTGAGTTTCTTTATAAGAAATCGCTATTTCCTCCGCTCCATACAAATTTTGACATACCTATAGAATATAACTTTCATTGGTTTAATCGGGTCTAAATATTACTTTCATCGATCAAAGCATTTTTATTCTGTTGATTTCAAATCTTGTACTTCAATTTTTTTAACATGCATTTTACCATGTAAAGGACCATATAACGCAGTGCTTGTCATTATTTTTGTCGTCGTTTTCGATGTGAATATGTGACAGGATATAATGCCATAATTAAGCCAACGAAACTTTTATTATTCGTGACTAAGTTGCATAAATAACTAATTTAACGATAGGTTGTTGATTACAATGAACGTCAACACAAGGTATGGTCGAATGTCAAACTTTGAATGTAACTGAGGACATAGCGATTCCATTTAAACAAACTCACCTCTCATGGAGTTTGTTTATATGAAATCGCTGAAATCGCCATGTCCTCCGGTTTGTATGAACAGGCCATACCTCGTTTGTACATTCATTGGTTCATTAGAGATTTTTGTAGAAAAAACAAGCCAAAACTTGTTATGTAAACCTTAATTTCAACTGTTGTATTTAAACAATATGCAACACAAATGGCATCTATTCTTAATAATATACATACTACAACCGGCTGCTCGGGCTGGAGGTGCTGTTGTAGTATTTAATTTAATTTATTCCATTCAAAAACCTGGAAAAAACACACAAAGAAGAAGTGAAACGTGTATGTGCATTCAAAGTCTTTTTTCGATAAGGACAAAAGGAAGAAGAATCAAGCCGCTCTTCATGTGTTTTGTTTGCATGTTTTTTTTTTCAAACATTTACCTTCTCCAGAAGAAAAGAAAATGTTACACAAACAGTGTCAGTTTATCGAATAAATTAGTTTACGGTTGTTCTTGTTGTTAAAAGTATTTTCCGTTGGTGTGCTAGGGAACTAGGGAATCGAACGAGACAAACGAAAATAAATTGGTTCAAATGAATGGCTTAAATTACGACGGAATGGGATACGACGAGTATTACGATGAGCATCCCTACGATCCGGACGATATGTTCTACGATGAATTGGAGGTGCAACCGCAAACGGTGCGCGATACATGGACCTACTGCATTCAGCCATCGATTGCACAAATTTCGTCCTATGTGGCCACATTCCTGATTTGGAACTTTATTTTTCGCATAACAACAACATTTCTACCGGTACCTGTCAATGTGAAACATTTCTTTTCAATTACATGCGGAGGAGCTATCTTGTACCTAACAATGGGCGTTGGATCGTGTTACGTTTTCGTTCTAGCACTGACAATCTATAGTATTCTGATTGGCGTTCAAAAGTTGTTGAGGCAGCATTACGGTTACGTTGTAGCTGCCTTCACCATAATTTACTTGGTCATTGGAGAATTGTCACAAATCAACGCTGAACAATGGCATAAATTGCGAGGCGCTCAAATGGTAATGGTGATGAAGGGTATTTCGATTGGCTTCGATGTGGATTCCAAGAAAATATCCCAACTCCCAAACTTCCTGGAAAGCATTGGCTATCTGTTATGTCCATCGAATTCTTCGCTTGGCCCATGGATACCGTACAGTGAGTACGTGGAAATATTTAAGAAGAATCGAAGGAACTCGAATTTTCATTGGGCATACTGGATTTTTGTCAACGTTCTGATATCAGTCATTTGTGTGCTATGCTCAAATTGCTTGATCGCGTATTTCATTGCCGACAGTTCATGGAAATGGATAACAGCGTACCGGGATGCGATGTCGTACCGATTCAGTCATTATTTCGTCACATTCCTATCACAATCGATGATGCTGATGGGTGGTTACCAAGAGGAACAGAACAAAGTCCTGGGCTACACGATAACGAAACCTTGGCAGATTGAAGTTCCACGTTCACTCGTTGGTGTAGTGGTTGTGTGGAACATTTCGATGCACAGATGGTTGAAGGCTTATGTGTTCCGTACGTTACGGAAATACGGTGCATTTAAGGCCATTCTCTCCACATATGTTATTTCTACTCTATTGCATGGTCTCAGTTTTCCCATTGCTGCCGTTTTATTGACGCTCGGCATCGCTACTTATGTGGAGTACAGACTGCGGAAGTCGTTTGCAACAGTTTTCGATGCTTGCTTATTAGCCAATTCTTGCAATCAAAACTGCAATCACCGTCACAAATGGCGTCATCCTGCTGTTCTGACTGCTAACGTGTTCTTTGGCATTTTAGCCATGGTACATTTGACCTATTTGGGTGTTATGTTTGATGCATTTGCGCATGCAGACGAAAATGGATTTTCGTACCAAGATACGTTGGACAAATGGAGTTCGTTGTATTTTCTGGGCCATTGGTTGATATTCGCTTTCTACATTTTGTATTATTTTATCGAAAACTAAGATCTGGACCTGATATATGAACTACTATGTGCGTCATAGGCACAAACTGTGATAAAATGTATTTTTTTACGTGAAATAAACTTTGGTCAATCTTACGATAAGGCGATGTTTTCTTCGTGACAAGGATGGTGCTTCAACACATTTCTGGCATTGTAAAGAAATAGGTAAAATCCATCAGAATGAGAGCGACAAATCAATCTAAATAAAAATGGTAGAAAACTTCAATTGATTACTTCATGAAGGATTAACGACCCACAACGTGGTTCTTTAGGAAAATAGATTGTAGGTTGAGAGCAACTAAGAATTTAGCGACGCTACTAAAGCTCAGTCACCCTTTGCCAGTAATAACTTTTGACCAACCCACACCCACTCTAATATTAGTCGAAACGACGTCAAAGTGTTAGATGTGACAATTGGTGGTGGTGATCAGGTACTGTAATTTGTCAGAGATTTAAAAGCCGAATGGCGAAGGTAATTCCATTTTCGGAAATAGAATTGATGTCAGCGCCTATGTTCCATAATCAATTCAGTGGTCCCTGTAAAAATTTCCTGTCCTTCGGTAGGACAATATTTTCACATGAAGAGTGATAGGACTTCTTCATAGTTCATATTTGTATTTCAGTGCCCGACCTAACTACGACATTCTACCTTTCTTGTTCCTCTTTTCTCGTACTCTGGCTTGACTTCTTCGTGCTGACAAGCACCAATTTCAAGACTTTTACGGTTTACTTTCGGTGTGATGAAATCTCAGATATCATGACCAGTGTTGTGGAATGAATCAAATATAACTCCATTAAACAAGATTCATTTGTTGACTGTGACTATGTTTTGTATTCTGCTTCTCATTTTTTTGGGAATGTAGCTTTCTTTGACACTCGATTTTCCATCAGTAGTTGGCAATCATATCACTTATGTAAACTTTCAAACGCTAGTTCAATTGAAAGATTTACTGCTGTCTTGTGTAAGAGGCTAGCGGAAACAATTAAAGATAGTCACTCTGGTTTTTGGACCGCCGCTAGTTCTAGAGGTCATTCACTTAACGTGAGTCCGGTGTAAGGGAAGAGTGTCTAAACTCTGTATGTTCCCATTTTATTTTATTTTTTTAGCTTCACTTGATAGGCATTTCAGCTGTGGAATGAAGATGAGGAATGCCAGCTCGCTGTGATTCACTTCAGGTTATACTCTTCACTGAGTATATAGAAGTAAAGGACGGATTAGGCTTAGTCCAACCACTAATGAATCACTAACGGAAGTCGAATAATTTTGCGAAACATTCATACAATGTGTGAATCCATTGTTCAAAATTGTTCATTGCACGAACGGAGGGAGAAGGAAAATGTAAGTCACAGAAGAGTAATTCTCGTCTTTATCCGAATCTACCAGATCTTCTCTAAGATAAGTTTTTTTTATTCCCGTTTCTCGATAGAGAAACGGGTCTTCAAAAAAAAATTGCGTTTGTTTGTCCGCAGCCCAACATTATACTATCAATACAATATATTTACTACCTGTTTATGTATTATGTATCTATCTATCTAACTATTACCTATCTTACGATTAACTATCCTATTATCTATCTACTTATCTATCTATCTATCTATCTATCTATCTATCTATATATCTATCCATATATCTATCTATCTATCCATCTATCTATCTATTATCTATCAGATATATATTTTCTATTATCTATTATCTATTATGTGTCTGGGCCTGGTCCAAAAAATATTTTTCGAGTTTGTTTGTCCGCAGGCCTCAAAAGCGGCCTCGCAGGGGTCTGCCGGCAGGACGTCGGAGGCCATTTTTCAAAAGTGGCCTCCCAGGGGTCTGCCGGCAGGACGTCGGAGGCCATTTTTCAAAAACGGCTTCTCAGGAGTAAGTTTACGAGGCCAATTTTCGAAAACAGCTTCCCAGATGTCAGTCAACATGACCTACAAGGCCAATTTTCGAAAACGGTCTCCCAGGAATCAGTCGACAAGACCTACAAGGTCTATTTTCGAAAGCGGTCTCCCAGGAGTCAGTCAACAAAACATACGAGGCCAATTTTCGAAAATTGCTGTTCAGATGTTAGTCAACAGGACCTACGAGGCCAATTTTCGAAAACGGTCTCCCAGGAGTCAGTCGACAAGACCTACAAGGCCTATTTTCGAAAACGGTCTCCCAGAAGTCAGTCGACAAGACCTGCAAGGCCTATTTTCGAAAACGGCCTTCCACAGCTTAGCCGATAAGACCTTCAAGACCATTTTTTTAGGATTAAGCCGTAGGATATCCGATGCTTTTCTTTGAAAACAGCCCCAAACGTCTCCCTCGGTCTATACTATGAAATCGTCAATTGTAATTTCCAATGAATTAAAATCTTTTTAGGATTGTATAATCTGATGAATTGTCACAAATCTTTTTTTTTTTTTTGAAGTGTTTATTGATTTATTTGAGGAAAGGTGGTCAGGCTTAGCCGTCATTCCGACCTGTAAAACCTTGTATCTTTTTAAAGTACAGATAACAAATTACAAATAAAAAATTTCTTCGATTTCTTACAAATCAAGTTGTAAGAAAATCGAAAATGAATCTTGTAAATATTTTTCAAATATTATCTTATTTATCTACGGCTGATCCAAAATAGGGTTTGTTTGCCCACAACAATTCAAATATTCATAAGACTATACAGATCGATATAAAATTGAGAAACGGGAGTGCCACGTTAGTGGCCTTACTTGTCTATCTAGGTGAATTAATAGCAGTGAAAAAGTTCTATTATTTCGCCGTCGGTACATAAAATAGCGTATTCACCTCTGTCCAAATGTTTATTTAGACACTTGGGGTTATACCATTCGCCTTCGGTTCATGCAATAACTACCCAAGTGTCTAAATAAACATGTGGACAGAGGTGAATAATCTACTATTAACAGATTGTGTGATTGTGATTTTCACGTACAAGTTGACTCTCCATGTACCTTGGTCATTAAATTCGACTGCAGACTACAGTAGGAACCGAATAAAAGTATTATTTTTATAGAAATGTATGAGAATGGTTTAGCAAAAATGTCCTACGCAGGACAGTAGGACGAATTTTCAAAATGTAGGACAAAGTAGGAAAGTAGGACTCTGTGGAAGCGCTGTCAACTTTTTGTTGCAAAGGGAAATCATAATGAAGGCCAATCTTGACCTTGAACTTGTTTTGCGATTTTGTACAGGTTTTTGCCATTCCAATGGCATATGTTGTCCCAAAATCCAATGTACACTGTTCCTTTCTGTGCTTGGACTAATTGTTCTAAAGTCGCTTCCCACACATCAGTCCGGCGCTGTCGTCGTTAGCTTTTCGGAGCCACGTGAAATTTTTTAAATTTGCGCTAAGTATGTAGGCTGGGCCAAGGTCCGCCTTGGGCTGGGCGCCAAATTTAATTGTTTTAACTAGCTCATAAAGGGCAATATGCAAAAGGAGGTACTGCCTAAATGGGAGTTTTGCTCACACAATGTGTCTCCAATTCCTTGGCCAACACCACTATACGGTTCGACCATATCGGATCACTGATTACGAGTGTGGGTGAACTGATTACGTATGCATGCTCACAGTAACAAAAAAGCAGTCGCAACACAATCGATACTGGAACCACTCAAATTCAAAGCCTATAAATTGGTTGGCGCTTTTCGTTCTGTTACTGGAAGTTATTATGCGTTTTTAAATAATGAAATCAATTTTATTGTCAAGGGTAATTGTGCACATTAAAATAGAATGTCCGCATCGAGATATTAATACCAAACATGGTTTTAGTCGTTACGGAGACATTTGACGAATCATAATGAAAATTCAAGCAGTTGCGTGTGTAGTACTGACTCTATTGAAATTTACGTCCTCTAGCAATTTCAACTTTCCACTCATCACACAATATCTGCAGTGGCATAACATAAGAGCGACTTTATTCGTAGCATGTGGACGTACAGACTGGGTTGAACTGCAAGATATTACAAATAATATGAAAATCCACGACATCTATTTCAACCATTGGGACTTGTCTGGTGGAGATGATGTAGCCGACTTCAATTATCAACACTTTTTTGTCCGAGTAAACTATCCGATATGTGTGGTCGTTCAATGGGAGTGTAATGAAACGATGAGAATGCTAACTGAAATATCGAAGAGGACAATGTTTCACTACGAACGACACTGGCTGATGTTTGGCAAAAGTTCTGAAAAGATGTTTTCCACATTGAGCGGCGAGTACATAAATGTTGATGCTGAAGTGGTCGTTGCCGAAGCGATAGCTAAAAAGTAAATTTGTTTGTCTGTAGGTCTTTCTAATTTCTAAGTTAGAAAACGACCGTTATTAAGTGACTGAAACCGTGGGACAATTTTATTTCTATAATCTTGTTGCAGTGAGTACCAACTCAGTGACGTGTACAATCCGAGTGTTAAGCGGAATGGAACCTTCAAAATGGGAAGAATAGGCAATTGGAATGAAATCTCCGGTCTTATAATGAACGAATCAAATACTAAATTCGACAGGCGTCACAATCTTGAGGGCCTCACATTCTTTGCTGCCATTACAGTAATGCTGTGCCTTACTTAATCTGCTGATTTGTATTGTCAAATTCGTTTTAAATCAGATACCTGCACTTCCTCCAAATAAAACGTTTATCGAGCACATCTATTCGGACGAACCACGTTATCTTTACATGGATAATATGAGTAAAAGTAACATGCGGGTCTTTCAAATACTGAGCGAAATGTACAATTTCAAAATGACAATACGACGGGCAACTCTGTGGGGAAGAATACAAAATAATTCTTGGAATGGAGTGCTTGGGTTACTCAATCGTTCAGAAATTGATATGGGTATATCAGGTCTTCGGTGGGAAAGTGATCGATATGGGGTGTACGAACCAACAACCAATTCTTTCTATGTTCAGTGAGTATATCGTTCTCGGTTGGTCGATTTTTGTATTACCGCTAGATTTCCAGAATTTTGTTCATATTTCGTCATCCGAAGATTGTTGATGCGCTAGATATTTTTATAAAACCATTCGTTTGGATGGTGTGGCTGTTAATTTTCGCAATTGCAGTCATCACATCGATTTTGATTCGAAATTTCTTTGTACTCGAAAATCGTCTAAGTGCAAGATCTGCAGCCATAGCAACAACATCGAATGATGACTCCTACTTCAACAGCGTTCTGAGCATGTTTGGAATCTTATTCCAGCAAGGTAACTTTCATGATTTAGTAAAGGGCTCATCAGGTATTAGTTTATCATTCATCAACAGGATGTGCAGACAACCCATCGTTTCGACACGTATTTTCACTCTGACTTACTTTCTGTTTTCATTGGTCATCTTCCAATTTTACGGTAGCTTCATCATCAGTTCCTTGCTCAATGAAGCCCCCAAAACCATTAAAACAATGAGACAGCTTTTGAATACTCGATTAGACTTTGCTATGGATGAACTGCCATACATTCAAGACACATTCAGTCATGTGTTTGAAAAGTCAGCACTTGAAATGTACAATAAAATCATGGAACAGCCGAAGCCATTTTTACCACTGTTCACTGGCTTAGACTTGGTGAAAAAAGGCTCATTGGCATTTAACACGGACGGCATTTACGCCTACGCAATTTTAAAAAGTGCGCCTCAGAATAACTCGATTCTTTCCATTCGTCGGCCATTAATTTCCTTTCATTTCAGCAATCCTCACAGACGATGAATTGTGTGAATTGCAACAAATTAAGTACGTAGGGAAGATACCAACGGGTCCGGGATTGCCGAAACGGTCACCGCTAAGAGAGCTTATTAAAATTGGCGTCAGAAAGCTTCATGAAACTGGAATTATTGCGCATGTGTGGAAAACTTGGATCTCACATATGCCAAAATGTGCACGCTCAGATGTCGATGTTGTCCCCGTCGATATGATCCACTTTTCATCGGCACTTTATGTTTTAGGATTTGGAATGCAGCTCAGCATAACTCTATTTATCGGTGAACTGTGCCGGAATTATTTTTTCAAAGTACGAATTATGCGTAATGGCAACTGAAATATAATCGAAAAACAATGTTGTCGTAGTAATTGTGGTTGGTAAATTCACAATTATATTGTCACAGAATATAGTATTCGTGATGGCAACCATTTACTTGAACTTTTTATTTTAACGATTAATGGTGCACGACATTGCCGGTACATTATATCATTGCTGGAAAGTTGTTGTTTTCACAGTAGTGTGATAAATGTAAAATGAGTCGAAGGCGAGTAAAGTAATTGCACAATCCAAAAATATATTTTAAATAAATGAGGAATGTGGCTTATTCCATTGTGATGTCACGTATGGAACGGTTAAACACTAAGGAAGTAGAAAAGCTCCAAAAATACGAACTTCAGTTTTTGTTTGTGAATCGAGGAACTCCGAAAACATTTTAGATGCTGAAAAAGTCGTAGGAGTCCTGAAACTCCCTCAAAATTGCCGTTCCTACGCAACCGTTTCATAGAATTGCCCATATATACTGTTTCAAGGCATACCGCAAACAGCACATACGTGCAACGAGGAACTTACGTGAGTTCGATTGTAAAACAGACACATGTATAGTGCATTATTAAGAGCGATATTACATTCCGCTACCTTATTAAATTGAAAAGAAATTGGAAAGAGTTATGGTTGCCTCAATAAAATGGGATATGTCAGCATCGAGCTATTTATACAAAACAATGTTTTAGTCGTTACGGAGACATTAAGCGAATCATAATGAAAATTCAAGCAGTTGCGTGTGTATTACTGCCTCTATTGAACATTGCGTCTTCTAGTAATTTCAACTTTCCACTCATCAATGAATATCTTCAGTGGAATAATATTAGAGCGTCTTTATTCGTCGCATGTAGACGTACCGATACCGACTGGGTTGAACTGCAAGATATTACAAATAATCTGAAAATCCACGACATCTATGTCAACCATTGGGACTTGTCTGGTGGAGATAGTGTAGCCGACTTCAATTATCAACACTTTTTTGTCCGAGTAAACTATCCGATATGTGTGGTCGTTCAATGGGAGTGTAATGAAACGATGAGTATGCTAACTGAAATATCGAAGAGGACAATGTTTCACTACGAACGACACTGGCTGATTTTTGGCAGAAGTGCTGAAAAAATGTTTTCCACGTTGAGCGGAGAGTACATAAATGTTGATGCTGAAGTGGTCGTTGCTGAAGCGATAGCTAAAAAGTAAAGTAGTCCGTAGTTGTTCCGTCGTAGATCGTATTTTTAAGTTAGAAAGGGTGATATCATGTTTACGAGTTAGCTTAGCGGCAGTGACGCAAGTTCCATTTGGGAGATATTTAAATCAAAACCGAAGAGGATGGTTCTTCCTTTTTATCAGTATCTCCGAGCTTAAATTTTACAGATCCCAAGGGAGCTCTTTCATCGAACTTTCAACGCTACAGTTAATATCATTCAAAAACTTTAATAGTTTTATTGTTTTGTTTTTTGGCATTCCAGTTTTACGTCACAACAACTTTTTTTAAGACTTGACTGATCTCACTCAATGATTTATCCGGACAATAATTGAATTTCTATGATACTGTTGCAGTGAGTACCAACTCAGTGACGTGTACAATCCGAGTGTTAAGCGGAATGGAACCTTCAAAATGGGAAGAATAGGAAATTGGAATGAAATCTCCGGCCTTGTTATGAACGAATCAAATACTAAATTCGACAGGCGTCACAATCTTGAGGGCCTAACATTCTTTGCTGCCATTACAGTAATGCTGTGCCTTACTTAATCTGCTCATTGGTATTGTCAAATTCGTTTTAAATCAGATACCTGCACTTCCTCCAAATAAAACGTTCGTCGAGCACATCTATTCGGATGACCCGCGTTATCTTTACATGGATAATATGAGTAAAAGTAACATGCGGGTCTTTCAAATACTGAGCGAAATGTACAATTTCAAAATGACAATACGCCGGACAAGTGTATGGGGAAAATTAAGAAATAATTCTTGGAATGGAGTGCTTGGGTTACTCAATCGTTCAGAAATTGATATGGGTATATCAGGTCTTCGGTGGGAAAGTGATCGATATGGGGTGTACGAACCAACAACCAACTCTTTTTATGTTCAGTAAGTATGTGTTCCCGGATAGTAGGCTATACTAAATTACTGTTCGATTTCTAGAATTTTGTTCATATTTCGTCACCCAAAGACGGTTGATGCGTTAAACATTTTTCTATCCCCATTCGTTTGGAAGGTGTGGCTGCTAATTTTCATAATTGGAATTATCACCTCGATTTTGATTCGAAATTTCTTTGTACTCGAAAATCGTCTGAGTGCAAAATCTGCAGCCATAGCAACAACATCGAATGATGACTCCTACTTCAATAGCGTACTGAGCATGTTTGGAATCTTATTGCAGCAAGGTAACCTCTGTGATTTAATAAAGGGCTCATCAGGCACGATAAACTCGATCAATACACAGGATGTACAGACAACCCATCGTTTATTTCGACACGCATTTTCACTCTGACTTACTTTCTGTTTTCATTGGTCATCTTCCAATTTTACGGTAGCTTCATCGTCAGTTCCTTGCTCAATGAAGCCCCCAAAACCATTAAAACAATGAAACAGCTATTGCATACTCGATTAGACTTTGCGATGGACGAACTGCCATACATTCAAGATGTATTCAGTCATGTCTTTGAAGAGTCGGCACTTGAAATGTACAATAAAATCATGGAACAGCCGATACCATTCTTACCATTGTTCACTGGCTTAGACTTGGTGAAGAAAGGCTCATTGGCATTTAACACCGACGGTATTGCTGCCTATGCAATTTTAAAAAGTGCGCCACACATCATCCATTCATTATCCGACAATTAATTTCCATTTATTCCAGCAAGCCTCACCGACGATGAGTTGTGTGAATTGCAACAAGTTAAGTACGTAGGGAAGATACCAACGAGTCCGGGAGTGCCGAAACGGTCGCCACTAAGAGAGCTTATTAAAATTGGCATCAGAAAGCTTCATGAAAGTGGAATTATCGCGCATGTGTGGAAAACTTGGATCTCACATTTACCGAAATGTGCACGCTCAGATGTCGATGTTGTCCCCGTCGATATGATCCACTTTTCATCGGCACTTTATGTTTTAGGATTTGGAATGCAGCTCAGCATGACTCTATTTATCGGTGAACTGTGCCGGAATGTTTATTTGAGATTACGAAACATACCGATCACGCCTAAAGTGAATCGATAAATGGTGAAATGTTACCGAAGAACGTGAGGCAAAGTTAAGTTTAATTTACCACGGCCGAACTTTGCCAGGCGCTCATTTGAGTAAACCGCCTCACAGCTCAATGGCACAAATGATGGAATGTGTGAATCAAAATGTTTTAACATTATTCTTCTCATAATAAAATTAGAATTAGACGAACGAAGCTATATCGTGTTTCAAACTGTTGTCGTTTCTCTCTCTGACTTTAATGTAGAAGTGCTGGTAATATCCATCGGACATGCACAATTTCTTGTCAAACGTTTCGCCCAGCGACTTTCTCATTGAATGTGCATTGTCATTCTGCTTTGACCCAGCTTCATTTTCAATCAAAATTTACTGCGCGTACAGTAGCCGATGCAAAACTTTATTCACATTTCCCTTGTAACAGTCCGTGGATTTGAATTGATAAAGTTTAACAAAAACAGCCGTTGCATCGTACACTGCCAATTGCAAGAGAAATTTCACACAATTTTCCTGTAACTGTCTATGTTGATCATCCCTACAATACGACACCATTGCATCCATCACCGAATTGACATCCTTTTCGGTGATCTCTATGGATGTCAGCAATGCTGGTAGATTTTGCAGCAGTTCCATTTGCAGTTTAAATTGCTGGGTATGTCTGCGAGAAAAAAAAAAGGTTTTCCGTTTATCGGCACCGATCGGAAACATTGAACGGAAACCCTTACTCGTACGTAACGTCCTTTACGTTAATGCTGCTCTTGCCGGATGTCTTCAGAAATGATAAAATGAACGGTAAAACGTCTCTGTAAAGATCATTTGTGAGTGCTATTTGAATGAATTAATCGAGAAGAATGGCATTACTTAGCAGCTCGCTGATAAATAAAATCCTTCGAGACTTCACCCAATTTGATCAGTAGCTGGAAGCATCGCCTCAATACAATCGGATCATTTTCTTTGAATCGTTCAACGAATGGCTTCCATATCAAATGGACTATGGGCAAAAGTTGATTTTCCTTCACTTTCAGAATGTTCAGGCCACAAACGATTGACTCCAGCACAACACACTTGTCCATTTGGGATTTGGTCGGAATATACTTAATGAAGCGCTTCATAATTTGTGTTGTTACGTCCATGTACGGTGGCAGTGTCTCTTCAGAATCATTATCAATGCCGTCGACGGTTTCAGTTTCGTTATTCAGTTTTTCTTCTTGCTCTTGTCGGAATTTCGTTTCGTCGAATGTAGTTTCGTCAAATGCCACTTCACGTCTATAATCGTCGTCCTCAATGAGCTGCAATATTTTCAACCAATTCCGGCAGAGTTCAGCTTCATTGTCATCATCCATTTCCGTTGACTCTTTGCCGTCCATTGATTCGGTTGTAACGTTCCACTTATCGATACGAACCAGAATCATTTGGAAAACTTTTAGGAACGATGACATGTTGGGTGTTTGCTCGTGTTTCGAGCTCTCATTCAGAACGGTGGAGATGATGTTCTCCAAGTGAGGAATCGAGGCCAGACTGCTGTACTTAAGAACAACACTCAATATGTCCAGGGCGATTTGACTTTGATTGACCTGCAATTGAAACGAACGTTAATTGGGTGCGGACTATTTGATGTTCACCGATGTCGCACCTTTTTCAGTGATAGGTTCACAAAGTATGTTATGTAGTCCGAGTTGTCGTCAATCATTTCCGATACACTGTTGTAGTTCAGTCCCACTTTAACATTGTTTAAGGCCGACAGTCCAGCCATATGTATTGCATGATTGCTGCTGCCTAGAAATGGTGAACCATCAAATCGTTTGCCTTCAACATCGAAATTTCGATTGTCGATTCTCACCACTTTTTTCTAAAATTTTATGGAGTGACTTGAACAAGAATGGCTGAAAGTCCGTTTGTAGTACAGTTGCGAAATGTCCAACGGTTTCCAAAATTAAACAGGTGTGCTGCACATTGAACATAGCATCGGCGATTGTAATTTCGTCGTTGCTGTCTTCGACACTATCGTCACCCTTCCATCGAACATCCGTATACCGAATGGAAATGGCCGATTCGTAAAGGCCTTCCGTACGATCTTCATACCAGTCAGTATCACCAAACTAAAATCCGACAACATTTCCTATGGTGAATCCTTCCTGCGCAATTAAGTACAACTCCGCACAATTACCTCTTCCATTTCCATTTTAGTCGTTTTATTTGCCTGAACAGCCAGATGCCAGTGGATGTCCAGTAAGAAGTCTTCCAAACAGTTGCAAATGGACGTTTTGTGATCACTCGAAATTAACAGCCATTGCAACAGAACGATAATTTCATTGCAAATGCTCACGTTGTCCGGTAGACGTTGCAGTAAATAGCCAACAACAACTTCTGATGCATTCGATGAACCAATCAGTTCGCAGATGGACTGAAAGTGTTCGACTATAACTTGACTTCTTAGATTCTTAAACTGTTTCCATGTGGACGGAACAACGCATCCTTCGCTCTCATCGATATTCCTAAGTGAGTACTCATCCTGAAGTAGGGACACGTCTCGTTGCAATTCAACGGCCGATACGAGAACAGCAACAAAACGATCGAGAGTATCTTGAACAGCGAAAATTCTTTTCAAATTGGCGTGTTGTAAGGTGACCAACAAGCCTTTGAGCAATAACATGCCAGCGATTTGTTCGTCTTCATCACCGACGGAAATGATGCGCGGTAGACGAATTATGTGAGTGATGAAAGTCTGTTCGACGAAGTCCTGGAAGGGCAATTCTTGTAACGTTGTTCGCACAGTTGCGTCGCAGAGTTTCGCAATGCATGGATCTTCGTCTTGCGATAGAGCTAATAGGATTTCGAGTAAATGATTGGCACACGGTTGAATAAATCTGAAAATTGAGAAATTGAAAATGGAATGGACGATTGCCGTGTGGTCTGATGCTCACTTGAAACATTTTTCTAACAACGAGATCGACAGGTGTACGAGTTCCAGGCGAATCGTTGAGTTCTTGTTTCCAATCAAAATTTTAATGGATTCGACTGTCGGTGCAATTTTTACGATTGCTGCATTCAGCCACTCATCGGATTTGGGTGAAAAGTTGTTTTTCTCCGGTTCTGAATAACAGAGAGTTTATTAAACGAAAAATGCGTTGACACTATCAAAAACCTACTTAACACGTTCCGATCGGTTGTTTCGATGACCTTTTCACTTGCATCCCGATTTATCAACGCTTTGAAGTCCTCAAAGGTTACACCGTGCGTCGTTACGTTTCTGTTGTAGTCCTCGAAGATTAAACACAGGTACCTGCCCATCCCCTTGACTGCCAACTGAAAGGAATCCAACTTTCAATTCAATGAATTCTTCAACAAACACAACCAACCGAAATCAACGAGTGTCCCAGCTTCTCATCACCAAGTGCTATGGACTTGAGAACAGCCAAAATTTTTGGTGTCATGACGTAGGCCTCGTTCGATATTTGATCGCGTAAAACCGCATCAGCAAAGTCGGCTGTGTCGTTTATGTATAGCGTTGATAGTAAGCAATTGATGGCTGACATCCTTAAACATAAAAGGTTGTTGGTGGTATACGTATTCGTAGTGTTGAAGCAACTTATTTCATCGCTAGTTGAATACAATGGTGCATTTACCTCAGTTTCCTGTACGTATCCCTTTCGATAACACTGACACAAAAGTACACAATCTGTCCAATTAATGCCCGGCTTTCTGGCACATACAATTCACTCCTGACATCCGTTGTACTATTCTCAAATGCGACGTCAAAACACTCCACAACCGCCAATTTAAGTTCTTCCGATAAATTAGCTTTCACATTCGACGATTCGAACACTTGTTTCAGCAGCACAACAACGATAATTTTCAACGGAATCAATTTACAGATCCTGGTGACACGGAGGAGATCGCTGAGCGTGTCGATCAGTTTTACTTTGATTTCGTTGTTTCTGCAAGAATCAAAATGATTTGTCAATGTCGTAAAATTAGCGGACATTGACGGTGTCATTTACTTCAATGTTTCAGAATCAATTTTAGAGATGAGCGGTAGCAGGACATAGTCTTGGAGCTGTTGTAAATTGGTGGGATTCGTTTTCTTCAATTCGTCTTGCACTCGTTGAATGGTCTCTTTAGTGGTATTTTTAACCATTTCAGCGTAAATTGGTTGCAATCTGGATAGTTCGTTCATTGTTGGTACGATGAACGGAAGATGTTGTTGACAATCTTGTTAAAGCTTTCTTCTTAAAGTGAAACAATTTTCTGTACAAAATTTTTGTTTACATTCAGAGAGGTAAGGTTATAAATGAAGAAGTGTTGAACGACATCCAATACATCGGTTATGCAGTGTGCCGCATTATAAAGTGTATCCAAAGGCTGTTCACTTCCTTTCAGTTAGTTCGAATTTCCATAAAAATATTAGAGGAACAATGTCGAAATAGAGCTCATTCTGATATGTGACGTGTAACTGAACGAAGTTCTGGTGATGCATTAAAAACCAGTAAATAAGTTCTTAGTTCTACATGCGTTCAAATGAGCATATTTACATACACTACACTACCACCGTTGACAAGAGAGTGACAATCTCTCGCGCGTGTCATTGCATTTTGACACAACCACCGCTCTGCATTATCCACAATCAAATCGAAAACATTTTTGTTGTTTAGGTTACCGGGACATTAAATATTGTTTTTAAGGTTTCCACTCACAATCATAGCTGAAATAAGCGACTGAAAACCGTACCACAAGGAATACACTAACGAACCACAATGTGAGTATTGAATTGAAAGCAATTCGATCTAAAATGCGTCAAGAACACAACGGAAAAACGTTTATCAAACATAACCTTTCCCAGGTCCATTGTCAAACCGAAATCGGAATTAACGCCCGAAGAGTTGGCGCGCCAGGAGGAGGAAGAGTTCAACACCGGTCCGTTGTCCGTGCTCACCCAATCCGTGAAGAATAACACACAGGTGTTGATCAATTGTCGGAACAACAAGAAACTGTTGGGACGCGTCAAGGCCTTCGATCGGCATTGTAATATGGTGCTGGAAAGTGTGAAGGAAATGTGGACGGAAGTTCCTCGAACGGGCAAAGGAAAGAAAAAAGTGAAGCCGGTCAACAAGGACCGATTTATTTCGAAAATGTTTTTGCGCGGTGATTCGGTCATATTAGTTTTGAGGAATCCACTGGCTACATCGGCCGGAAAATAATTTTCTTTTCTTTTTTTACTTAATTATGAATGATTACTGTACCAACACAACAATTGTCTAATTGAAATAAAATCCTCTTTTGTCGGATAACAAAACGGAATCAGTTTGTGTTTGTTTGGTTTATTTCATCACTGTAAGCACGAGCAGTTTAGCGGTTTCAACATTTTGTTGGGCAGTAACAAAGAATCTGTCGATTAAGCTGCAGGATTTTATTGATCAGTCGGGAGTACATTTTTCTGGTAGGAGAGGACCAGTGGACTTTTTGTACTTTCGTGATTTCCACTCAAAATTTTAAGATTTCAAATTTTCTATTTTCCTCGCCTTTCGATCGATATGGACTCGCTCATTTTTATTAGGTTGTTACAGGCTAAATTGCAAACTGAACATGAAACTCTCGTCATTAAAGTAAAAGCACACTGATAATTTGACGACTCCTTGTTTTTGACATTTTGTAAAAACCGACTTTCTGATCGAAATGGTGAGTATCGGAAGACACGTCGAGCTATCATTTCTTAAGAAACCCAGGAATTCAAGAAGTGGTAGATACTCATTGAATTCTCGAATTTATTTCATTTTCAGGGTAACATGAAAATAAAGAGCTGATCCGCGAGTCGTTCAGTACTTTTCCTCTCTTGGTCAGAACCTGCTAATTCTAGCTTGTGTCAACAAAATTTTCGATTGAATTTCCTGCATTTTTTTAAAATTTGTATTCGAGACGTTCAGCAAAAGTTTGAAGCGGTCACCAGGCGAACTGAAGGCAGGCATTCTCAAAGAATATTGAACGTTAGGTACTCCATCCAAAATGCTAATTCTCGGTAATTAATCGTCGCTTAAGGCTGAGCAATGTATTGAACAAAGACCATACACATTTAATTTGACTTGTTTATTGAATCCTCTGGATCATTTTAAATATTTCCTAAAATTTAACAAAATTGAGATTTAATCTCATAGAAAACGATATCCGAAATAAAATTCCTTTTTGTTTCAAAAGAAGCTGGAGCACTTTTCACGTACTTAATCCACAGAAATCGATACTTTCGCGTTGATGGTTTTATTGTTTGGCATTGACGATTTGCACAAATTCCGGTTTCAACGATGCACCACCCACCAAAAATCCGTCAATGTCCGGCTGCGAAGCAAGTTCCTTGCAATTGGCTGCAGTCACAGAGCCACCATACTGGATTCGCACGGATGCTGATACAGCAGCCGATACATTGTCGGTGAACCATTTGCGAAGGGCAGCATGCACTTCTTGTGCTTGTTGTGGCGTTGCGGTTTTGCCCGTACCAATAGCCCAAACCGGTTCATAGGCGACGACAACATTAGTCCAGTCTTTGATGGCATTGGCCAAAGCTTTTGTCTGACGGAATACGACTGCTTCGGTTTGTCCTGCTTCGCGTTCCTGTAGTGTTTCGCCGATGCAAGCAATCACCTTTAGTCCTTCAGCCAAAGCGTGAGCAGTTTTTTCAGCAATCAGTTCATCGGATTCGTTGAATATTTGTCTACGCTCCGAATGACCAATAATGACCCAATCGGCTCCAATGTCCTTTAACATTGCCGGTGATACTTCACCAGTGAATGCTCCTTTTGCAACTTTATAGCAATTCTGTAAATAATCGAGATGTACATTCGGTTGTCAACTGTTTGTTTTTTTTTCGTCGTAAGAACATACCTGTCCGGCAACACCAATAGTTGCTGGCAGCAAACCACGGGCATAGCTGAGATAGGGAGACGGGCAGCCAACAACTACTTCTGTATTTGGGTCCAATGGGCCAGCAGTGAGACCTTTGCAAATTTCAGCAATTTCAGCCTTGTTGCCGTTCATCTTCCAGTTACCACCGACACAAAATTTGCGAGACATCTTTGCTAACAGTTTGGTATTTTGAGTCACTCTATAACATAAATGAAGAGAAAACAGTTTTTAAAATGTTGAAACCTTTGGCTAGTTAGTCTAAAATCGGTTGCTTCAACAAAACTTATGGGAACTTAATCAGGATACGTCAAGAGATAATTTCTATGTTGAAATGGATTTCGTAAGAACGATAGTTTTACCAAAGAAAATCAATAATCGGAATGTATTTTCACCGTTCGAATGATAACCGCTTAATATCGCTATTGTCTAAATGTACCGGCCCGGAAATTGAATGTAACCGAAGGAGCTGTGATTGAAAACTTACCGGGAAATATCGAAGCGAAATGTATTTTTTCACTATCAGATTTGATTAACCTTCACTGACCTTTCCTCTCAACTTCAAAATTCTATCCATAAACACTGTCAATTTTTGTGCTATAAAACTTTATGGCATTTGATAGCAGTGCTATAAAATGTTTGTTTAAGATTTTCGTGGGAAATATTTGAAAATAGACTACATCTTGAAATGTAACATATCGAGCATTACCTAAAATGCACATTTTCGATGGGTTATGTACGTTGCCTAACGAGGTTATCAAAAGACATTCTATTTAAACTTCAAAAGGTGCTGCATTCAGTCCAATGTCTCAATCAATGTAACGTTATTTTGTACCTCTTTTTTACCGTTGCCTGCCCAAAGTCGTGTGAAACCATTTGCCTATTTCTTCGTAATTGTCAGAGTAATTGCTATTCGCCGGATTCATTTATTACTCTCTAATCTTTTCAATTCTTCGACACCTTCTCATATTTTCACTGTTTACTAGCAAAACTTGTTTTACGAAAAAAAAAAAAAAAAAAAATTAAAGACGAATACCTCAAAGGAACAATATAAGTCTTATAATCTTAGACTCAAACAAAATATCCACTGAACCGTTAAAATTTACTTATCAGCCGCCTGACGTCGTCATCATAATCATACTTATTATAATTGTCTTAGCTATTGTAGCTATTTTGCTAACTAGTTAGTAAATTGGGTTGTTTTGCACACAAGATGTGGGTCTGCCGAAACGAGCGAAGCGAGCGTCAAGTCAACACAACCATTTAATAAATATTCATTTCGCGAATAAACGTCTTTGACTAAGTGTCATGTCACAGGGTCAAGGAAATGACGCATGAATAGTGAGTAAGCGCGACAGATATAGTAGTTACCCCTGGCAGTTAACATGATGAAATGATAAAGGATTGAGTAAAGGAGCAAGTTCTATCATCCGATCTTTGGCAGATTTCCATTATTTAGTCAATAGATATTACGTGTAGCTTACTGTTTTAATAATAATTTCACATGTAAGTAGACGCAGCCCGTTTAAAAAAAAAAAAAAAACTAATCATTAAATTCGCAGATTTATTATAAGAATAAATTACAAACTCGGACTATAATAACATTTAAATCGACAAGAGTTTAGCCTAGGGTCGGCTTTCCAACTTAATTTACGTTAGCGTGTTAGTAATTTAGTAATTCTCAATGGCAATGGCTGGAAGCGAAAGGAAACGAATCGAAAAACCTTTACTGATATTCTTTACAACGAAGACTGAAGACTAAGGACTAATCATCGATCAAAGTTTAACAACATGTAATTTTCATATAAACTTGGCACTTTGACTAACCAACCAAATCAACTAAATATTGCACTTGGCATAGAAATGATAAAAAAATATGATTGACTGGCATATGAATCATGTTCAAAGTCCAATCAATCCATACATAATCGATACATAACTTTAAATGTTTCTGGTAGAATGGACATCAAAACCAGATTAGGTTTACTAATGCACTGAATGCTCGAATTTTAATCCCAGTTTATTTTTGTGAATGGTCATGTCATGTTTGATATGGAAATACGGAAAAACTTCTCGACATCAATCTCAAACGGCTCACAAGAGAGAATCCATGACAACCACAACTGATATGGTAGAAAATGCTGGTAACGATCTATTGAAATTCACGTGTTTCTTTGAATCTGTTGCAATTTGTAACATTTTCGAATAAAAATTATTTTGATGGCAGAGTGTGGAGTGGTTGAATTGATTGATTTTATAATTGTTCTTTTGTTATTATATATGTTCATAAATGTACCGATAAAATGTTCATTATGCCTCTGAATCAGTTGATCGTGTCGTGATACAAAAACAAATTTTAAAATTCAATCTACGTTTATGGTATGCAATTTGTGAAAATCATTGATTTTCTATGCATGCATATATGCTACGATTGATGGACCGCCATTCATATGGAGAGGTTCATACCCAATTTTCATTTCGAATCACATTTGCTGTTTTTATAGTTTCAAATTGGATTTTTAGCAACAACTTTTTTTCTACGTAAAGGTTACAGGAAAATAAATGGCATTGAAAATCAATAGCATTTCCATATAGCGCAATCCCAGTAGGAACAATAAGAATATTTTACGAATGTGAAACACTTTTTAAAACGATATGAAGTTTTATACACATATTATGTATAAAAAAGACTCGATATGCGACGCGGTATTACTGAGACGATTGTAACTGTTGAAAACTGTATATAGTATAATGGCAGACAAAGAAAATATCCAAAATAAAATAGAAGAAAGATTGCAATAACTTTGAAGTGTTTACATGTTTTTCAATAAATATATCTCTACTGACTCCTCTAATCTTCTCTACTTGACGAAGCAAGTTCATTCAAGCTCAACATGACGAATATTTTTTATACATTGAATTTCGACTATATTCGAATATGATCGCAATATAGAATTATATTTAACGGCAATTTGTTTTTTAACAAGATTTTGAGGAGCTACCGAAACGATTTTTTTCAAATTTTATTTCACTGGAATATCTTAATTCATGTCTGTCTGCCTTCTCGGCGGATGCCCGAAGAAATGGATGCGCTGATTGATAATTCACCATCATCATCACCATCGATATCATCATCATTGTGGATGCGTCTCGAGCTAAATCAGTGTTGTTGAGCCCAAAGTATATACACACGGATCACAAAAAGTAAGGTTAAATTTAAGTGCAACCCAATAATTCTTTGATGTAGCGCTAACAGGTTCTACAGATTTGATGGAATGTGGTGAAGTAGACGAACTTTTTGCAAGAATTCTAAGACCATAACTTTTTCATAAAATTCTTCTTTAAAAAAAAAACTTAGTTTTTAAGTTTTGACGCAGTTCGTACCCACAGAGAGAAAAATTTTCTTTTTTCGGGCTTTCAATTTTTAACTTTCTATAAAAAGGGGTTATTGATACTAGAAACTCCGTTCGCGCTGTTCACTACCTTAATCTTATATCCTTGATTATAAAAGTTAGGAATTTGACACTACAGAAAATTGTGTGACACCCAAATTCTCGCACGAAAGAAAATTAAATATAATTTAAGAAAATTTTAGAGGGTAGAAAATAGTACTTATTTCCATAATATCAGTGATATCACTGACAAAGAATACGATTTTAGTGTCTTATTGTACAAAAATATTAGAATCCTATTGACTTACAATTTAAAACCTGGACATAGTGCAAGAAAAAATTATAATTCCAAGTTGGAAATCCACTTTTCGTTATATTTTCGATAGTAGAGACGTCCTCTTTTTTTTATTCCAAAATGTCCCCTATTTCAAAATTGGAACCCTAACGAACAGTCAAATTTAGTTTGGATTTTTAAGCCTTCTGTAAAACAGTAAGATGCCTGCTGATCTGATCTGTTACCCTTGAATGCATAAGCTCCCAAACGACTCTGAAAAACAGGCGTGGGGTAATTTGGCACACGGCGCTAAGACAACGCATCTTTTAACTACGCAAAAAGTGAACTCGCACACAAGCTCCTGTTACCAAAATTTTGTAAATAGTTATTTACGTATCGATTGAGTAGGCCGAAAGAGTTACGTATTAAGTTTTGTATGCTTTCTAAGAGGACCGAAAGTAAAGAAATGTCAATTCAAGGGGCGAAAGCGAAAGCTTTCGCCCCGCCAATTGACAGCTTTACTTTCGGTCCTCTTAGCAAGCATACAAAGGTAAATATATGGGCGGAGGTAATGCCATTCAGACCAGACGCGCGGCCTAGCACAATAGTTCGTTGCCACTGACATCTTCTTTTTAAAATGGTTGACTAAGATTTACTTGTGTTTCACAAAATGTTGTGCCTATCACAAAACAGATGGCCCAGGTTTCTAAGCAATTTTGTTATTTTAAAGACAGGGAGAGATGGCGTTTATAGTAAACTTTCGTGCCACTGTACATCTGATTCGGTTGTATATGGCATTACCTCCTCACTATATTTACCTTGGGAAAATTACTTTGATGACAAAGCTGACAAATATTTTTAGCATTAAAATTGCGTGTGCGAGATTGTCAAAAATTGATTTAGAAATGTACCGAAAAACAACACATTCGAAAGCATAGATTATGAGTTAATATCACAGGAAGTGGACAAACAGTAAAAAAATGGAATTTTTAACCCTTCTGCAGAACAGTAAAAATCTTGATTATGTGCAATGGAAAATCTGGACTTAAAATGCATGATCATTGATCATACTTTGTAAAATAAAAAATTAGACACAAGCAGGGCTTATTACTTGATTTTTTTTTTTTAATTATTAAGAATTTTTAGATTTTTTCTACATTTTAGGAATATTTAAGACTTTTAAGAAACTTTCAAAGAGTTTTTGAGAATTAATTCTTGAAAATTCTTAACACTCCTAAAAAATTCAAACTTAAGAATTTTCAGAATTTTTAAGAATTCAAGAATCGAAACTGCCAATACAGGTTGTGCTTGTCTATGCACCAATAGTTCCCCTTATGCCTGTAATAGAATGCGATTAAATTTTGTCATGCAATTATTTTGTGATTATTTATTCTGTTCCGTTCGTATCGCTTTCATTAAATGGCCGTTAGCAAAACAACATAACCGAATTCATTTCCCATTCAAAGTGAATTGTTTTTCCTATTATATTTTATAACACACAGTTAATTGAAAATGTTCAAAAATAAATCGTTTGATATTTAATTCATGAATAACCACTGAAACGCATTTTATCTAAATAAAAGTCCTTACCGAAAAAATACAAATTCAAAAAAAAAAATTATAAATATTCAAATTCATACCCATATTATCCGATCAATACCTTCAAAAAGCAATTTGAAAATATTTTTTTCTGTTTAATTTTCAACAAAAACAAGATACACCAACAAAAAAAAAAAAAAACACACAAAATAATATTTATCATTATATCGTCGCCCAACCAATAATTATTTTTGAACTATTCACTCGGTTCGATAAACGTCAAACGATTTTCTTTAATTAAACCACCCTGGTATATAGCAGCAAAGCTTTTGTGAATCGTTTTCACAGCACCTGCCGTTATGTTCCATCATTATAAGTTTACTGTATGTAAATTATACATATTTTGTTGGTTTTCCGTCTGCTTGCAATCCAGGTGGTGTGTCGTCGCGTAGGCAGCATGACGACGAGAGGGTATATCACCGTTCAAGGCTTACCCATTATATGACGTTTATATAATATATATACATGTGATCTCTGAACCCCCCTCCGATTATCATTATACATGAGAAACTGTAAATGCAAATACCAAAACCATTACTTTTCATGGAGAAACAAAACTCTCTCTTCTATAGGGATATTTCTGCAACATATCATACAGATGTAACGTAATGTACAATTGAACTGTTTTATAATACGTACGGTGTAATGCTTGAAGTATCAATGCGAAATGTGTATAACCAAGCATCAATATGAATGCTAGTAAGTTTCTGCAAGTTAAAATAAGTACGTATCCTTTAGATCAGGCAAACAACCATTAAAGGGTAAATGTGACGCAATTCCTTTATCTTACTTGCAAAATGACTGATATCGCTAAGGGTGACGCATTGTGCGCCGTACGCAAAAGTTTCATCAACAAAAAATTGACCCAGAAAGTTTGTGAAAGAACATTTCACAAAAAGCTTGCGTTACAACTGGCAGGTGATTCGGTTTTCTTCTATTCAGAAAACATTTTCAGTACATTTTTTCAAAGTTCTGAAAGAACAGGTTAAGACAACCACGAAGGCGGGTGACACCAAATTCAGATTTTTGTTTTCAGTAAATTCCATTTTACATATAATATAATCTTCGCAGCCGTTGACGCAATTTTGTGTCACCGCCTTCGTGATCAACTAAGAGTTGTCTTAACCTTGCATTTTTTTAAACCATTTTCTTAACAATCGGTTCCTCAACATTTGCCAATTGCGACGCAAATTTCTTTTTGTAAAATTTTGTTTCACTAATTTTTTGGGTAAATTTTTTGTTGATAAAACTTTTGCGTACGGCGCACAATGAGATAAAGGACTTGCGTCACGTTTACCCTTTATGGGTTTTCTGACTGATATCACCACTTTTGTAAGTATGCCATTTCGACAACATCAAGAAATTAAAAAATTCTAGAGAAATCAGTCTGAATACCAAACTCTAGAAACCAATCTTGGAACACCTCACTTATATCGAAAATAACCCAAATCCATCGAAAAATGCGATGGAAGTTAGGAAGTGTCAGAGGAATCATCTGTCATCCTAAAATTTAGGAACCAACCTTGGAATACCTTACTCATGTCGGAAATAACACAAATCCATCAAAAAACCGATGTAAATCAGGTAGTGCCAGAGGAATCATCTGTCATTCCAAAATGGCATTTGTATGGACACTTTGGGGAGTTCGAGCTTCCAAAATATGGTTTTTTTCCAACTTTTGAAAATTCCATTCGTATTATTGGCCCAGACTATAACATAAATTTCAGGCAACATTTAGGAGTTGCTGGATCTACTTTTCCATAGGAACTAACTAAAACTAACTAAGGGCGCGTACTAGAGGTGTGCGCCGATCTTAAAATAGTCGGCGGCGGTGCGCCGACTGGTAAGGGATCGGCGGTGGCGCGCCGGCAGAAATTTATAGTCGGCGGCGGTGCGCCGATCGGCGCGCCGATAAATTTACAAAAAATCTAAACTTTCGAAAATAATGCAAAAACATTTGAAAAAGCGTGCGCAATCCTTTTTCCGAACACTGAATTCTTACTATCTTGCGATCTGAAGTATCAACCACTTATACAAGGGGAATCAACTGAGACGTATCTCACCTTTTATATTGTGAATGTACAATCACTGACCTATTATTTTAAAAACATCTAATTTAATGAATCCAAGAATGATTAGTGAGTTTGCGTAAATGACATATAAGCTATAAGTCAACTTATAAGTTGGAAATTTTAAGTCACATCTTCATACTAGATGTTCTGCAGGTTTCTTATTTCCAACTTATAATTTATGTCATTTACGCAAACTCACTACTATTATCTTTCGATTTATGCAATAACCGTTCCCGTTGCCTTTAGTCCATCTTCGATGTAGGAGTGAGATCGTAGTAGAAGGTTTTCGCAAATAAGAGATTTAGATAAACTTAAATTTATAAGTAATAAGACTATGCCAAAATGATTCTTTTCCCAACTTTTTTACATAAAGCAGCTAAAAATTGAAAATAAAGATACCAGTGTTTCGTCTTTTGACAAAAAAACTTGAAACCGGAAAGATTTTCCACTTTATAAATTCCTGAAACATGTGATTTGCGCCATTTTCCACCCAAATTCCACATAAGGTCTTAAGTTTGCCACTTTACAATTACAGTAGTATTCACCGAGTTTTGACTGATTCACTGTATTTTGTTCTCTTTCTTCTTTCTCTTATCTGCATCAACAGACAATAAAAGAAACTTTGTCTGCCGTCTGCCGCGCTCCATTCCATTGCACAGAAAATAGAGTAACGTACCCAAGGGTTCACGTTAAGTGAGGATACAGAAAATACAAATGCTGTTTCGATCTCGGATATCGATGGCGGTCCCAGGCCAGCGTGATCTGATCATCCTTAGTTGTATCCATCGATACCCTTCCCAAGACAGCAGCAAACTTTTTCTTTGGACTAGTATTTAAAAATTTGCATAAAACACTTGCCATCTACTGATGGAAATAGGATACGTTATAGAAAGCTACTTCGAAGATAACCCTATCGTAGCATCAGAAACAAAATCACCGTCGCCGTCGTACAGTGTGAGTAAGAAGAAAAACCCAAAGTTCCAACAAAAAAAATTAACAAAAAACTCCTTTCTACGCATATAGAAACATAGCAGCATAACCTGACTTATAAATTAAGAGAGATAAACTTTTGCTAAAACCTTGTTAATTAAAATGGCTGAAAGCACTAAACGTATAAAATTTCGGCGCGACGAAAATACAATCGGCGGCGGCGGCGGCGTGAGCTATTATTTTTCGGCGGCGGCGCGCCGAAAAATTAGCAAAAAATCGGCGGCGCGCCGGCGTAAAATCGGCGGTGCACACCTCTAGCGCGTACAGAAATTCTATTTTTTCGTCGCCCAGTGAACGCGCCGAGTAAAGTGAATTTTGACAGCTGCCGTTGGAACATAAACAAATTTTCGCAAGGGGCACACCGTTGACACTTGCGAAAATTTTCACTTTCACATGGCTTCGCAAGTAAACTACCTTCCGTAATTGTTTGGAGATTGTTATTTTACCACCCCATTATCTAAACACAATGTCAAAAATAATTATTTTTCATCAATACGAAAATCTAAAACTTTTTTACATCAGAAATGTCAGTTAACTTTGACAGTATTATCTGAGCGACAAAAGTTAACGTGAGTGAATGAAATACAGTTCTTGTACGAGCCCACTATCGTAGGCGATTTGGTGGATTTGCGTCACGCCCGCTTACTAACGTGCGGGCATGATATATATACATTTCATGTAGCTAGTAACACATACTGCATACTAACTGTACATATTGGTACACACACAGTCTTTATATATTTAGATTCGTCGAGTTATTATACGTACAGTGTCGAGTGCATACATTAGAAAAATGCTTTAGACGAGTATGGAAGCGTGAATGTGTTTCTTTAATGTTTGATATCAGTATTACTGAAAATGAACATGGTTCAAATAATGTTATTTAAAATTCGAGAAGATGATTTTATTCAAATAATAACCCAGCTTGAATACCCAGTCTGGATGATTGTAAATATGATTTACCAGCAATAAAATTAATTGAAATTGTTATTGTACTCGATCTGTTCCAGCAAATTTTCTACTTTAGATAATTGTATAATTATGCACAGACTGAACAAAGACAAAAAAGGATACGTAACGTTTTGCCGACACGATAAGAGAAAATTTATGTAGCCCAGCAGCACAAGGTAAAAACTTTAACAACGAATAACGGGTATTGAACCATTGAAAGTCATTGATTCTTTTCGGGCTTATTCGTCGAGAATTTTAATTAAAACTTTCTAATCGACTCATCAGACTTGGATGTTTTGAGTTGGTACATAAAACTAGTTTCGATTGTTTCGTTAAACACATTTGAATCCTATATATCAGTCAAACAACAATCGACAAGTCTAGCAAATAAACAAACAAAAAAGCGAAGAATTTTTCCAGGTTCTCATTTAAACGCTTTTCCGTGAAAAATATTTTCTATCCCCTTCGGTTGTTTCAACAGCAATTCAAAGAGGTTAAATTTTGTGAGTGTGTTTGTGAATGAAAAGTATTTTTTTTATTGGTATCAAATCGATTACCTGCAGCGTACTGGAATTTTCTTGTTAAGGTGGCTTAAAAATATTCTCACCTGAAATATCCTGCTTTAATGGAAGTGCGACATAAATTGAATGCATCCAGTCTGCGTTCTCTGACAAATTTACTGATGGGTCTCCAATAAAGCATCAGGATCCTGTTCCAATGAAGACTCTTCAAATCATGAAGACGTTAAGTAGAGCTTTTAATCGGATTTATATGATAACATCTTGACCAAACCAACTAATTTAAAACAAAAACAAGAAGTAAAGCAATGAGCAATGAAATATAACTTCGATAAATCATTGGTCGTCGGTGTCGCTTATTTTGTAGTCTTTAACCATACGGTCCAGAGCTCACCACAAATTGCAGAAATTCAGATGAAGATGATATTCCGAGACTGGACGATTGAATTTATGTTTTAAGACCTCTGAAACCTCAAGACCTGTTCCTGAAGCATTTGCCTGTGTTTATCTGTCTATTAGCCGGATTTTCGTCAGAGTTCATCGACGCTGATAAATTTATCTCGATAAACATTGGCATAGTTCGCCACAAAAATTAACGTCTTCAAAACCATCTTCTAATCACATTTCTACTACTTTGCTTTTCGGCCAATTTGTGTTCACAATGAATTATATCAAAACCATACAAATGTTAATTTAAAAACTCGTATAACCAGATGTTTTTACATCGTCTTGATATGGCGTATCCTTCCTACATGCCCAATCATATCAAAACCATTCAAAATCATCTTGGTTATACCAGTTTTCTCCATTTTTTGTACTGGCATTTGTAAGGTTTTGATTTACATAATTTCGCTGCAGTCCCATATGATTATTACGATTATTTTAAAATGCATACGTTGCATCAGATGACACCAAATGTTCAACCGATTAACGGATTAGAATAAAAAAAAAACATTCCAACAAATATTTATTTAATTCTCATTTATTTCAGCATAAAATTACATAAAACATTCATTAACCGACGCAACTGCAGTACGTTTTGATAATTAAATTGAATGTTGGTTTAATTGAAATAATATGACGCGCGATTTAGTTCAAAGATGGGATGATTGAAATGAAATCGCCGCAATTAGTGGCGAATTCGTAGAATAATAAAATTTAAAAATATATTTTTACATATTGTTAGTTAATGCCATTTGATTTCATTCAATTTTTTAAACATTTTGGTCTAAAAAAATTAAGAAAACCACCTTCCTAAGTAACTAAGTAACTAAATACCCTAAAATGGCAGCTTTGTCTGTCTTTGGAAGTTTTGGTCGCTTCGGAAGTTAGTAGTTTTGGTAGTTGGATTGATATTCAAAATTGCAAAGCCACTATGAGCAAATCAACACCAGGCAAATAATAATTATCTGATAACCGATTGCTCACGGTTAACATTACAATTCGAAAATTTGGTAGTTGGTAGCTGACTACCAAGTTTATTGTTGACTACCAACCAAACGTAATTTACGACATAGATGTTTACTGTTGAAGAACTAAAGTTGCTTTCATTCTAAAAAAAATTCATCCGTTTAGAAGAAAAATTCATCCGTTTACGTAAACTCCGCCTCTACATTCTATTGTTTGAACACATATGTCAAGTACACGGATGATCTAAACGGACGAATTTGAATTGGGCTTAAGCACCGACTGACGAAATGATTCTACTTGCTTGCCTGTTTATAAACAGAAAATTTGGTAGTCGGTAGTTTTGGTAGTTATGGTAGTTGCGAGCTGGATTGACATTCAAAATTGCAAAGCCACCATGAGCCAGGCAAATAATAATTGTTTGTTATCTGATAACCGATGCTCAGAGTTAACATTGCAATTCGAAAGTTTGATAGTTGGTAGCCAACTACCAAGGCTATAATTGACTACCAAGCGTAATTTTTGGAGAAGAGATGTTTGCTATTCGAGAACTACACGACGACTGATAAAATTATTCTACATACTCGCCTATTTAAAACATAATTTTTGGTAGTTGACGACCATGCTGATAGAGATGTGGAAAAGATGTTTACTGTTTAAGAGCTGCATGAAATTATTTAGGCCTATTTATAATTCAATATACCAAATTGGTGAAAGTTAGTGGAGATGTTTATTGGTTAACATCTGGATATCGACTAATGAAACTATTCTTCCTGCTTGCCTCCAGAAAAATCGACAAAAAAGAAAAAAGGACCTCACCAGGCTTTAGCCGGTCTATTCTTGTTGTCTTCATTTCCATACGAAATCAAAAAAAAAAAAAACGAACTGACATAAAGAACAAAAGAGAGAAAAGCTCGATCTGACTTTTCAAAATCTGTCGATTTATCTCGCACTCATTATTTTTTGTCAAAATATTATAAAGACGGCTGCGTTAGAATCCGTTTTTAAAATCGTTATTTCCTCCGAGATGACATTAGACCATACCTCGGTGGTATTCATTGGAATTCGCCACTAATTAGAACCGAGATTAGAACAAAAGAATTCGTACGGCTAAATAAAAGCTCACAGCGATGGCTAAGTAAGTAAGCTCACTTACACGTGAACTTATTGTAGCCGCGAAGTTAGTTTTTGGCCATTAAATTATTATCAAAGAGTTAAAGAGCTAGAGAGCATTGAATCTGGACTACGACCTGGATATAATCGGCAGAAATATGGAAGTTGTTAAAGAAAACTTTGTGGCCTTCGAGAGGAAAGATTCCGACCTCGGGTTAAAGGTGAATGACGCAAAAACGAACCGACCGCGCGAGCAGAATGTACAAATCAACGCACACACTTTCAAGGTAGTGAACAAATTTGTGCACCTGGGCTCTCAGCCGACAACAGCATCATGGACGAAATCAAAGGGCGGATAACTTTAGGAAACAGAAGTTATTATAGCCTGTTGAACATCCTCAGGTCCAAGTCGGTTAGCAGAGTTTCAAAGTGCACTTTGTACAGATCGGTAATAAGACCGGTTGTAACATACGGCGCGGAGTCGTGGTGCATGACACAAAGAGAAGAACAGACGTTACTCACGTTTGAAAGGAAAGTCCTGCGTACAATATTCGGACCGATTCTGGATCCGAATCAAAACAGATGGTGCAGACCATACAACTTTGAGCTAAACAAGCTTTATGGAGAGCCAGACATAGTCAGGATCAACAAACTGAATAGACTTTGGTGGCTCGGTCATGTGGAACGGATGGAGGAAAATGGTATCCCGAAGAAAATATTGAAAACCAAACCTGTGGGAAGAGGAGTACAGGTCGACCAAAGGCCAGATGGTGCGATGCAGTCCTATCAAATCTTCAAACAATCGGTGTCACACGTTGAGAATCGTTAGCCGCGGAAAGGTCTGGTTGGAGAAGCATGTTGGAGAAGGCCAAGACCCTTAATGGGTTGTAGTGCCGGTAAAGTAAGTAAGTAAGTAAAGAGCTAGAGAGTACAGACACGATAGATTTTCGATGGGAATGCATCCTGCTGTTCATTCACTTGATTTCGAATCGCTTTAAATATGTTTCGTCTTACCTAACAACTCACTGGAATTGATTTCAATTTCAGAAGTTTTAAATAGAATACGAAACTATTTCAAAACTATTATGTTTGTGTAACATAGAAACCTTCTTTCCTGTTTTATACAAGAGAGCGTACAAGGAGGATGTTATTATCAATTCCGCTCAAAGGGTAGCTATACGAACTGCAAGTTCTTTAAAAATGTTTGTTTCAATTTATCAAAATCCGTTCGTTCCGGTATTATATCGGATAAATAAATGAATTGCATCGATTGTATTGTACATCGAAACGCATAATTTCAACATTTTAATTGAATAAATTCCAGAAAACTTTAAATAGCTCAAAGTTCGTTTTCTATTGTATGGAGTTTGTCTTATAAGTTTCGGGATTTTGTTTACAGGTAAAACATTTCCATTTATACTTTACCCTTGATCTCAAAACCTTTCACGTTTCAATTCAGTAGAAATATATAGATTTCAATATAACTTGTTCTGTTTATAATGACTCACTTCATACTGTGAACGTATATAATGTTATGGTATAGGAACAGAAGCCCCAGTAAGGTTCATCAATAAAAGTACTACAGTATACAGAGGACTGGGTGCAGAGTTGTTTATATGCATTATTCTGTAATGCTCTGTCGGTAGCTATAAATTTTACATCTTTTAGGATAAAAGTTATGGATTATTTTATGTGAATATTTTGGTTCGTAAAATTTCAATTGATGGTTGGCTCGTACGAAACCTTGTTGGTATTACGGCATGTATCAGTGGTATGGTGTTTTGCCCTGTGCTTTGCATATATCATATATTTGCGTATTTATATACACGTTGTTTGTTTAAGCCGCATTTATGTTCGGGTTAAGAAAAGGATATTTTCTTTCATACATATATCGATGTTTGCCACCGCAAAATGTAATTCAATACCATAATCGATGCAGAAACCTATAATGCATATTGAAATTCGTTTCAATATGTCCAGTGCCTCAACGTTAGTAAATACAATGTTAAAGTTAAAATGGAATCTACAACAATGGAATATTGGAGAGTTAATCGATTGTCGTAAGAGAAATATGGTTATAATACTGTCGATGGAGTCGATTCCGTCTCGTTCCAATGTCTGACAGACATGGCCTGAAACCGTACGGAAGTAAATTTACACAAATTAACCGTCTATTGGCACCGGAAAGGCCGCTTACGTACAGACAATTACGAAAGATCATTGTAGTTAATGATTTGGACCGAGCGGCGATGATGATGATGATTATAGTAAGGTAAGTGTGGTACCCCTCATGCCGAATGGCTGAAAATGTGAATTTTGCATAAATCAATGATATCACGAAAATGCAGATCATGCGAAATGCATGGAATGCAGGTATTGACATCGAGGTTGGACGGATGAGAAGTGCAAATGCACTCACATCAATTTGATAAAATATAAAATGACAATCGAACCGAACGGTCGATTGGAAAAATACAGAAATTCAGTTCCAGTTTGACCATTGATCGGATACGTTCCCACTCAGGAAAGAGATTTTTGTAGACCAACTCGGTTTTGATAAGAAATAGTTCGTTTTGAGTATTGAACGGATAAGCTGAATAAGTGATTTCGGGTTGTGACTTGTGTCTCATATAAATCTGTTGAATAAATCGTATATTTGTGTCAAGCACAAAACATCGTATTTTTGTTTCGTACATCGGAAGAAGACTATTTCATAGACGGAACGAGGATCCGACATAAGTGAAGTAAATTTCAATTTTACTCACGCAAACAAGCACTCCACATAGTGACCGCGAACAGTGGTTTACTTCCAGTCCAGATCATTCCGCATCTGAATTATAACCGGTCGTCAATCATTCCACGTTCGATGACACACACATCAACGATGTTCAAGTGGCCATAGCAGACAATAGCGAAGCCAGAAAGTGCGAAATTGTTCAACCGAAATTGTCCAGATCAGCCAAAGTGACAAGATTTTGGTAGGCGATGTGCGGCAAATTATCTTGATTCCTTGAAGCTATCACAACACATTTATCAATGCCTCGGCTGGGATAACATCAATGGAAGACACACGTAAATACGCAACTTTTATGTAATACACGTAAAATCGAACAGTACAATCACAATCTCTTAACGTGTGGTCGTTCGTATTCTGCCGATACGTGTCTTGACTATGGACTATGGACAGCGAAAATGCGATGGAAACAGGCGTTTACATACACCATAAGATCATAGCAACTAAAGCGAAGGGATTAGTCCGCGATGCCATCAATTTTCCAGTCCTGCGGACTATGGTAATATACTGCAACCATGTCATCAATGTATATCGTCTCTGAAACATGAATATACCAGAACACAACCGAAGAGCACTGGAAATGCCCTCGATTTTCGTTGAAATTTAACGAACAAAACTTTGAGATCTGGAGATTTGGGTAAGCGTTGTAAAATTTTTTTTTTCGCTGAAACATGGGCGCGCGTTAGCATAGCGCCCGTGACGCAAGTCCTATTACTAGAAAAAATTTAAAAATTTTTTTTGTCGTAGACTGCAGAACCATATATACAGCAAATATTGAAGTTCTACAATTCAAATCCAAATGACTCCAAATTAGCTTCAAAAAAAACTAGGCGTCCGTACGAGTTCAACGAGCTATCACACGTTCTTGTAGCTTAAAATTTGGCTACGCAATAAATCTTCCAAGAAGCCAATATCCCATACATTTTGGTCTATTACAGTACTTTAAACGAAATGAAAAAATCCTACGTTACTTTGTGGTTTGTCCGTCCGTCCGTCCGTCCGTGTTTCCAGTTAGAGCCTATCTCCTAAAGTCTTCTTTAGAATTTCTTGAAATTTTGGGAGTAGATTCTAGTCGTCATTCTAAGACATTCCAGAAAAAAAAAATTGGGGGGAACGGGCCTCGTTTGGGAGCTAGCGCTCCTCGAAGTTCCCATATAAGTCCCATATAAGAACACCTTTAAGTGTGTGTGTGTGTGGATTTTTTGAGTGTGAAAATTTGAAAATTTGGGCAGTAGGAAAAATTAAATTTGGTGTATGGTTGGGCAGCTGGAAAAATTTGGTCACTTTCGGTGTATGGTTGGGCAGCTGGAAAAATTTGATCACTTTCGGTGTCTGGTTGGGCAACTGGAAAAATTTGATCACTTTCGGTGTATGTTGGGCAGCGGGAAAAATTTGGTCACTTTTGGTGTATGTTGGGCAGCGGGAAAAATTTGGTCACTTTCGGTGAATGTTGGGCAGCGGGAAAAATTTGGTCACTTTCGGTGAATGTTGGGCAGCGGGAAAAATTTGGTCACTTTTGGTGTATGTTGGGCAGCGGGAAAAATTTGATCACTTTTGGTGTATGTTGGGCAACTGGACTTATATACAGTTATATTGACATATATATAGCTATATTGACCTATATATAGCTATATTTACCTATATATAGCTATATTGACCTACATATAGCTATATTGACCTATATATAGTTAGTATATAGCTATATTGACATATATATAGCTATATTGACCTATATATAACTATATTGACCTACATATAGCTATATTGACCTATATATAGTTAGTATATAGCTATATTGACCTATATATAGCTATATTTACCTATATATAGCTATATTTACCTATATATAGCTATATTTACCTATATATAGCTATGTTGACCTATATATAGCTATGTTGACCTATATATAGTTAGTATATGACTATATTGACCTATATATAGTTATTATATAGCTACATTGACCTATATATAGTTATTATCTGACTATATTGACCTATATATAGCTATATTGACGTATATGTGGCTATATTGACTTATATTAACCTATATATAGTTACTATATAGCAATATTGACCTATATATGGTTATTATATGACTATACTGACCTATATATAGATATGTTGACGTATATAGTTAGTATATAGCTACATTGACCCCTATATATAGTTAGTATATAGCTATATTGACCTATATAGTTAGTATATAGTTAAAATTTTAATTTTTTTTTTAAATTTTTTTTTTTAATTTTGAAAATTTTTCAAAATTTGAAAAAAAATTTCAAAATTTGAAAAAAAATTTCAAAATTTTCAAAAAATTTCAAAAATTGTCAAAACTTTTCAAAAATTTCAAAAATTTTCAAAATTTTCAAATCTATCAAATTTTTTAAATTTATCAAATTTTTCAAATTTTTCAATCTACTAATTCTTCCAAAAGAACTGATATCAGTCAAAAACACTCAAAAGAGTAAAAGTGACGCAAGTCACTGTGCATACTTCCAAAACAACTGATATCGCTGGAGGTGACGCATTCTCCGCTTGAACGCAAAAACTGTAACAGCAAAAATTTGACCAAAGAAATTCTAGAAACAAAATTTTACCAAAAAAAATTTTGCGTCACAAGTGGCAGATGTTGAGGAAAGTACTTTTAAGAATTTTTTTAAAATAGGCAAGAATACGTCCTAATACGTCCGAATCATCTGCCACTTTGTGACGCAAAATTTTTTTTTGGTAATATTCATCAAGTCTACTACTTCTCTTCTTCAACATTGTTCAGTGTATAAACAACCTATAAACAACGACACTTATATGTATTATATTAAGCAAATTACATGCATATACCGCAAATTTGTTGAAAGGTGAATTTTATTATAATCATTGCAACAGTCAACATGAATTAAAAAATGATCGTTTTCGTTTTGTTAAATACGTTAATTATGTTCCACTCAAAATATTCAATATGATTTTACTTGAGTTTTGCTTCAATTTTCCGATTTTCCTGTTGTTGCATTTTGAACCTAATTGAATTTCATAATTGGCTATGGTATTGTCGATGAATTCGATTCCGTCTCGTTCCAATGTCTGACAGAAATGGCCCTGAAACCATACGGAAGTAAATGGTCTCCTGCTTCTCGGTCCCTAACTAAATTAACATCAACAACAAAAACAAACACAATCAACAGCCTGATTACAACAGAAAAAAGAGAGCAAATAACAAAAAACAAAAAAACGAGAGTAAACAACAAAAACAAAAACAAACAGAGCTACTTCAGCTCTTCCCTCCAAATTTCACGTTAAGTGATTCAAGAGAAAAATCGCTGTTTCGACCTCAGGTGTTAATAGCGGTCCCAGGCCAGCGTGGTCTGGCCATCGTCAGTTGCTCTAAGAACACCCTTCACAAGACAGCAGCAAACGTTTGACTTGAACTGGTATTTTAAAGTTTGCATGAAAACGTTTTGCCATCTACTGATGGGAAAGGACATTTCAGTGAAAAGCTACTTCGAATAAACCCATCGTAGCATCAGATAACAGAAAAAACCTTTTCGCATCTCGCAACCAAAGCCATCAAAAGTTCCAACAAAAATTCCAATAAAAATTCCAATAAAATCTTTTCTACGAAATTCTCTCACCTCTGCCTTTCGGCCCTTCGCCTCGTCATCCTTTCTCCGCTGTTGCTTTTCCATCGCCGACAAAGAATTCAGGGACTAAAACTGCTCTCAAACGCTAAAATTGCTCAAACCACTCAAACGCTTGAAAAATAACGGAGACAGAGAAAACTTCCTCAAAACACGCACACTAAGTTTGCACGAATCACGAATGGTCAACACACTACAAACGGTCAACGTACCACGAACGGTCAATGCATCATGAACGGTCAATGTATCACGAACGGTCAATGCATGCGTTATGAGTGGACGACAATGCATCATGAGTGGACGGCAATGCATCATGAGTGGACGGCAACGTATTATGAGTGGACGGCAACGTGTTACGAGTGGACGATCAATGCGTTATGACTGGACGGCAAACGTATTACGGACGATCAACGCGTCATGAGTGGATGGTAAACACATCATGAATGGTCAACATATCATAAATGGACAACGTGTTATGAATGACTTGTTATGAACGACGTGTTATGAACGTGTTATGAGCGGGTGGTAAATGTATCATGAACGTATTATGAACGGTCAACGCGTTACGAGTAATGAGTAAACGTATTATGAATGGCCAATGTTTTATGACTGGACGGCAAACGTATTATGGACGATCAAATGTATTATGGATGATCAAATGTATTATGGATGATCGGATGGCAAATGTATTATGGATGATCAACGTGTTATGAGTGGATGGTAAATATATTATGAATGGACAACATATCGTGAATGGACAACATATCGTGAATGGATAACGTGTTATGAATGGACAACATATCGTGAATGGACAACGTGTTATGAATGACGTGTTATGAACGGGTGGTATGAACGGGTGGTAAATGTATTACGAACGTATCATGGACGGTCAACGCGTTACGAGCAATGAGTAAACGTATTACGAATAGTCAATGTGTTATGAGTGTATTATGAGTGTATGGTCAATGTGTTATGAGTGTTTGGTAAACGTATCATGAATGGTAAACGTATTATGAATGGTCAACGTATTATGAATGGTCAACGTATTATGAATGGTCAACGTATTATGAGTGGTCAACGTGTTATGAGTGGTCAACGTTTTAGGAATGGTAAATGTATCACGAATTCTCATTGGCAAGTGTATCTAGACTTGTAAGTGCATCCTGACTGGCAAGCGCATACCTCATAATTTGGGAAGTGGATAGAAATCGTTATGAATGTCTGTAAATGATTGGTAGTGTGTTTGTGGACATGTAATTTGAAATGAAAAATTGGTGCCAGGACGGGAGACGAACCCGCAATCTTCACCTTTCCGGGGCGATGCTCTTACCACTTGAGCTACCCGGCACACTTTTTCATTTCAATCTTTGTAGTTTCATTTTGTCAATGCAATGTTGATATGTTGCTATGTTGTTAGTGTGTACGAATTGATTGTATTAGTGTAATGTTAATGTGATGTTAATTGAAGATCCGGTTGATTGAAGATCCTGTGTAGTTCAAACGTTGCGTCCTTATCCAGGACGTTTGGGTATACCTAAATTGTGATGCGTTAGCACCTTTCGTCGATATGGCGACGAAACCGTGACAAATCTCATAATTTGGGAAGTGGATAGTGTATATGGCTGTATTTCAATGTAGAAATCGTTATGAATGTCTGTAAATGATTGGTAGTGTGTTTGTGGACATGTAATTTGAAATGAAAAATTGGTGCCAGGACGGGAGACGAACCCGCAATCTTCACCTTTCCGGGGCGATGCTCTTACCACTTGAGCTACCCGGCACACTTTTTCATTTCAATCTTTGTAGTTTCATTTTGTCAATGCAATGTTGATATGTTGCTATGTTGTTAGTGTGTACGAATTGATTGTATTAGTGTAATGTTAATGTGATGTTAATTGAAGATCCGGTTGATTGAAGATCCTGTGTAGTTCAAACGTTGCGTCCTTATCCAGGACGTTTGGGTATACCTAAATTGTGATGCGTTAGCACCTTTCGTCGATATGGCGACGAAACCGTGACAAATCTCATAATTTGGGAAGTGGATAGTGTATATGGCTGTATTTCAATGTAGAAATCGTTATGAATGTCTGTAAATGATTGGTAGTGTGTTTGTGGACATGTAATTTGAAATGAAAAATTGGTGCCAGGACGGGAGACGAACCCGCAATCTTCACCTTTCCGGGGCGATGCTCTTACCACTTGAGCTACCCGGCACACTTTTTCATTTCAATCTTTGTAGTTTCATTTTGTCAATGCAATGTTGATATGTTGCTATGTTGTTAGTGTGTACGAATTGATTGTATTAGTGTAATGTTAATGTGATGTTAATTGAAGATCCGGTTGATTGAAGATCCTGTGTAGTTCAAACGTTGCGTCCTTATCCAGGACGTTTGGGTATACCTAAATTGTGATGCGTTAGCACCTTTCGTCGATATGGCGACGAAACCGTGACAAATCTCATAATTTGGGAAGTGGATAGTGTATATGGCTGTATTTCAATGTAGAAATCGTTATGAATGTCTGTAAATGATTGGTAGTGTGTTTGTGGACATGTAATTTGAAATGAAAAATTGGTGCCAGGACGGGAGACGAACCCGCAATCTTCACCTTTCCGGGGCGATGCTCTTACCACTTGAGCTACCCGGCACACTTTTTCATTTCAATCTTTGTAGTTTCATTTTGTCAATGCAATGTTGATATGTTGCTATGTTGTTAGTGTGTACGAATTGATTGTATTAGTGTAATGTTAATGTGATGTTAATTGAAGATCCGGTTGATTGAAGATCCTGTGTAGTTCAAACGTTGCGTCCTTATCCAGGACGTTTGGGTATACCTAAATTGTGATGCGTTAGCACCTTTCGTCGATATGGCGACGAAACCGTGACAAATCTCATAATTTGGGAAGTGGATAGTGTATATGGCTGTATTTCAATGTAGAAATCGTTATGAATGTCTGTAAATGATTGGTAGTGTGTTTGTGGACATGTAATTTGAAATGAAAAATTGGTGCCAGGACGGGAGACGAACCCGCAATCTTCACCTTTCCGGGGCGATGCTCTTACCACTTGAGCTACCCGGCACACTTTTTCATTTCAATCTTTGTAGTTTCATTTTGTCAATGCAATGTTGATATGTTGCTATGTTGTTAGTGTGTACGAATTGATTGTATTAGTGTAATGTTAATGTGATGTTAATTGAAGATCCGGTTGATTGAAGATCCTGTGTAGTTCAAACGTTGCGTCCTTATCCAGGACGTTTGGGTATACCTAAATTGTGATGCGTTAGCACCTTTCGTCGATATGGCGACGAAACCGTGACAAATCTCATAATTTGGGAAGTGGATAGTGTATATGGCTGTATTTCAATGTAGAAATCGTTATGAATGTCTGTAAATGATTGGTAGTGTGTTTGTGGACATGTAATTTGAAATGAAAAATTGGTGCCAGGACGGGAGACGAACCCGCAATCTTCACCTTTCCGGGGCGATGCTCTTACCACTTGAGCTACCCGGCACACTTTTTCATTTCAATCTTTGTAGTTTCATTTTGTCAATGCAATGTTGATATGTTGCTATGTTGTTAGTGTGTACGAATTGATTGTATTAGTGTAATGTTAATGTGATGTTAATTGAAGATCCGGTTGATTGAAGATCCTGTGTAGTTCAAACGTTGCGTCCTTATCCAGGACGTTTGGGTATACCTAAATTGTGATGCGTTAGCACCTTTCGTCGATATGGCGACGAAACCGTGACAAATCTCATAATTTGGGAAGTGGATAGTGTATATGGCTGTATTTCAATGTAGAAATCGTTATGAATGTCTGTAAATGATTGGTAGTGTGTTTGTGGACATGTAATTTGAAATGAAAAATTGGTGCCAGGACGGGAGACGAACCCGCAATCTTCACCTTTCCGGGGCGATGCTCTTACCACTTGAGCTACCCGGCACACTTTTTCATTTCAATCTTTGTAGTTTCATTTTGTCAATGCAATGTTGATATGTTGCTATGTTGTTAGTGTGTACGAATTGATTGTATTAGTGTAATGTTAATGTGATGTTAATTGAAGATCCGGTTGATTGAAGATCCTGTGTAGTTCAAACGTTGCGTCCTTATCCAGGACGTTTGGGTATACCTAAATTGTGATGCGTTAGCACCTTTCGTCGATATGGCGACGAAACCGTGACAAATCTCATAATTTGGGAAGTGGATAGTGTATATGGCTGTATTTCAATGTAGAAATCGTTATGAATGTCTGTAAATGATTGGTAGTGTGTTTGTGGACATGTAATTTGAAATGAAAAATTGGTGCCAGGACGGGAGACGAACCCGCAATCTTCACCTTTCCGGGGCGATGCTCTTACCACTTGAGCTACCCGGCACACTTTTTCATTTCAATCTTTGTAGTTTCATTTTGTCAATGCAATGTTGATATGTTGCTATGTTGTTAGTGTGTACGAATTGATTGTATTAGTGTAATGTTAATGTGATGTTAATTGAAGATCCGGTTGATTGAAGATCCTGTGTAGTTCAAACGTTGCGTCCTTATCCAGGACGTTTGGGTATACCTAAATTGTGATGCGTTAGCACCTTTCGTCGATATGGCGACGAAACCGTGACAAATCTCATAATTTGGGAAGTGGATAGTGTATATGGCTGTATTTCAATGTAGAAATCGTTATGAATGTCTGTAAATGATTGGTAGTGTGTTTGTGGACATGTAATTTGAAATGAAAAATTGGTGCCAGGACGGGAGACGAACCCGCAATCTTCACCTTTCCGGGGCGATGCTCTTACCACTTGAGCTACCCGGCACACTTTTTCATTTCAATCTTTGTAGTTTCATTTTGTCAATGCAATGTTGATATGTTGCTATGTTGTTAGTGTGTACGAATTGATTGTATTAGTGTAATGTTAATGTGATGTTAATTGAAGATCCGGTTGATTGAAGATCCTGTGTAGTTCAAACGTTGCGTCCTTATCCAGGACGTTTGGGTATACCTAAATTGTGATGCGTTAGCACCTTTCGTCGATATGGCGACGAAACCGTGACAAATCTCATAATTTGGGAAGTGGATAGTGTATATGGCTGTATTTCAATGTAGAAATCGTTATGAATGTCTGTAAATGATTGGTAGTGTGTTTGTGGACATGTAATTTGAAATGAAAAATTGGTGCCAGGACGGGAGACGAACCCGCAATCTTCACCTTTCCGGGGCGATGCTCTTACCACTTGAGCTACCCGGCACACTTTTTCATTTCAATCTTTGTAGTTTCATTTTGTCAATGCAATGTTGATATGTTGCTATGTTGTTAGTGTGTACGAATTGATTGTATTAGTGTAATGTTAATGTGATGTTAATTGAAGATCCGGTTGATTGAAGATCCTGTGTAGTTCAAACGTTGCGTCCTTATCCAGGACGTTTGGGTATACCTAAATTGTGATGCGTTAGCACCTTTCGTCGATATGGCGACGAAACCGTGACAAATCTCATAATTTGGGAAGTGGATAGTGTATATGGCTGTATTTCAATGTAGAATCTCATAATTTGGGAAGTGGATAGTGTATATGGCTGTATTTCAATGTAGAAATCGTTATGAATGTCTGTAAATGATTGGTAGTGTGTTTGTGGACATGTAATTTGAAATGAAAAATTGGTGCCAGGACGGGAGACGAACCCGCAATCTTCACCTTTCCGGGGCGATGCTCTTACCACTTGAGCTACCCGGCACACTTTTCATTTCAATCTTTGTAGTTTCATTTTGTCAATGCAATGTTGATATGTTGCTATGTTGTTAGTGTGTACGAATTGATTGTATTAGTGTAATGTTAATGTGATGTTAATTGAAGATCCGGTTGATTGAAGATCCTGTGTAGTTCAAACGTTGCGTCCTTATCCAGGACGTTTGGGTATACCTAAATTGTGATGCGTTAGCACCTTTCGTCGATATGGCGACGAAACCGTGACAAATCTCATAATTTGGGAAGTGGATAGTGTATATGGCTGTATTTCAATGTAGAAATCGTTATGAATGTCTGTAAATGATTGGTAGTGTGTTTGTGGACATGTAATTTGAAATGAAAAATTGGTGCCAGGACGGGAGACGAACCCGCAATCTTCACCTTTCCGGGGCGATGCTCTTACCACTTGAGCTACCCGGCACACTTTTCATTTCAATCTTTGTAGTTTCATTTTGTCAATGCAATGTTGATATGTTGCTATGTTGTTAGTGTGTACGAATTGATTGTATTAGTGTAATGTTAATGTGATGTTAATTGAAGATCCGGTTGATTGAAGATCCTGTGTAGTTCAAACGTTGCGTCCTTATCCAGGACGTTTGGGTATACCTAAATTGTGATGCGTTAGCACCTTTCGTCGATATGGCGACGAAACCGTGACAAATCTCATAATTTGGGAAGTGGATAGTGTATATGGCTGTATTTCAATGTAGAAATCGTTATGAATGTCTGTAAATGATTGGTAGTGTGTTTGTGGACATGTAATTTGAAATGAAAAATTGGTGCCAGGACGGGAGACGAACCCGCAATCTTCACCTTTCCGGGGCGATGCTCTTACCACTTGAGCTACCCGGCACACTTTTCATTTCAATCTTTGTAGTTTCATTTTGTCAATGCAATGTTGATATGTTGCTATGTTGTTAGTGTGTACGAATTGATTGTATTAGTGTAATGTTAATGTGATGTTAATTGAAGATCCGGTTGATTGAAGATCCTGTGTAGTTCAAACGTTGCGTCCTTATCCAGGACGTTTGGGTATACCTAAATTGTGATGCGTTAGCACCTTTCGTCGATATGGCGACGAAACCGTGACAAATCTCATAATTTGGGAAGTGGATAGTGTATATGGCTGTATTTCAATGTAGAAATCGTTATGAATGTCTGTAAATGATTGGTAGTGTGTTTGTGGACATGTAATTTGAAATGAAAAATTGGTGCCAGGACGGGAGACGAACCCGCAATCTTCACCTTTCCGGGGCGATGCTCTTACCACTTGAGCTACCCGGCACACTTTTCATTTCAATCTTTGTAGTTTCATTTTGTCAATGCAATATATATATTATATATAACTATATTGACCTACATATAGCTATATTGACCTATATATAGTTAGTATATAGCTATATTGACCTATATATAGCTATATTTACCTATATATAGCTATATTTACCTATATATAGCTATATTTACCTATATATAGCTATGTTGACCTATATATAGCTATGTTGACCTATATATAGTTAGTATATGACTATATTGACCTATATATAGTTATTATATAGCTACATTGACCTATATATAGTTATTATCTGACTATATTGACCTATATATAGCTATATTGACGTATATGTGGCTATATTGACTTATATTAACCTATATATAGTTACTATATAGCAATATTGACCTATATATGGTTATTATATGACTATACTGACCTATATATAGATATGTTGACGTATATAGTTAGTATATAGCTACATTGACCCCTATATATAGTTAGTATATAGCTATATTGACCTATATAGTTAGTATATAGTTAAAATTTTAATTTTTTTTTTAAATTTTTTTTTTTAATTTTGAAAATTTTTCAAAATTTGAAAAAAAAATTTCAAAATTTGAAAAAAAATTTCAAAATTTTCAAAAAATTTCAAAAATTGTCAAAACTTTTCAAAAATTTCAAAAATTTTCAAAATTTTCAAATCTATCAAATTTTTTAAATTTATCAAATTTTTCAAATTTTTCAATCTACTAATTCTTCCAAAAGAACTGATATCAGTCAAAAACACTCAAAAGAGTAAAAGTGACGCAAGTCACTGTGCATACTTCCAAAACAACTGATATCGCTGGAGGTGACGCATTCTCCGCTTGAACGCAAAAACTGTAACAGCAAAAATTTGACCAAAGAAATTCTAGAAACAAAATTTTACCAAAAAAAATTTTGCGTCACAAGTGGCAGATGTTGAGGAAAGTACTTTTAAGAATTTTTTTAAAATAGGCAAGAATACGTCCTAATACGTCCGAATCATCTGCCACTTTGTGACGCAAAATTTTTTTTGGTAATATTCATCAAGTCTACTACTTCTCTTCTTCAACATTGTTCAGTGTATAAACAACCTATAAACAACGACACTTATATGTATTATATTAAGCAAATTACATGCATATACCGCAAATTTGTTGAAAGGTGAATTTTATTATAATCATTGCAACAGTCAACATGAATTAAAAAATGATCGTTTTCGTTTTGTTAAATACGTTAATTATGTTCCACTCAAAATATTCAATATGATTTTACTTGAGTTTTGCTTCAATTTTCCGATTTTCCTGTTGTTGCATTTTGAACCTAATTGAATTTCATAATTGGCTATGGTATTGTCGATGAATTCGATTCCGTCTCGTTCCAATGTCTGACAGAAATGGCCCTGAAACCATACGGAAGTAAATGGTCTCCTGCAGCGAAGAAAATTGTTTTGCGGTAAATCCGTGTTTCCATTGCTTGCATTTCCAGAATTATTGAATCTTATTATTAATTTGCTCATGCACATATGCAACATGAATTTGTAAGGACAAACTTCCTTGTGTGACTCTACCGAAGAAGGCGATGGCTGAGTGACTGTTTTCTTTTATGAAATAGCTGAAAGTTTCCCTGAGCCCTACCCACCGATCCAAGGATATTGTTTATCAATTTGCTGGAGATTTTAATAAAATCATTTTATATTATTCTAGCCTGTCAGAAACAATAACACCGACTCATTGGACAGATGCCGTACGTTTGAAAACAACAATTTCCATAAATTGCTGGAGATTCGTTCATCCCTTGGTTTTTTATGTACCTGTTTTGTTTAGAATATCGTAATTCTGTTTTAGGTAGAATCAACATCTGCTTTTGAGACTCTCAGTTTAATTAAACTTAATTTTTGAGATCCTCCCTCCACCCTCACGCAAAATGTATTGAAGAATTTTTTTGGAAGTGGACCAGGCTCCGTCGGAGCTGTTTCTTAGCAACACTTTCTTTACATTCCCAGATAGGCCTTGACCCAAATAGTCGAAAACCGCAGTCGTTTCATTTTAATATTCATTTATTGGTGAAAGGCGAAAAAGGGTGTTTTTTGTCCGTGATTTACTGCCGCTACGGGCTAAGGACTAGGACATACATGTGTGTGGGCTCATTGGATAAGTATTGTCCAGGAGATACGAGGCAAGCACAAATATCTTACATGTCCTGTAGTACAGGACCTGTACCATTGTTCGAAAATGTTTCTGTCAAAGAGCAGAAATTTTAATAAACTTCGAAAGGTGATATCTCGCACCAGGCGAATGATTATGATTAGATCAATAATGCCCTGATAGAGGCTAAGCCTAGCTTTACAATTATACCCCCCCAATTGCCATTGCAGACACCGGTTCAGGATACTTTTTTGGGCATAAAGTTTATAGTTTAAAATTTTAGAAAAATACGCGAATTATGCCGTTTTTGATGTGTGTATTCGCCGATCTAACCATAAACATTAGCCAGATGCGAGATATCGCCTTTTGAAGTTCATCAAAATTTCCGCCTCTTGACTGAAACATTATTTTTGTCGTTTTTGAACAATGGTACGGGACATGAACGATATCTGTGCTAGTCCCGTATCTCCTGGACAAAGCCTATCCAATGAACCCACACACATGTATGTCCACAGCCTGTAGCCCTTTTTCGACCCTTTTTCGACTTTTTAGGTGGAAGTTCACCAGCCAATAAAAGAATATTAAAATGAAATGACGGCGGTTTTAGACTATTGGGGCCAAGGGCTAACTGGACATGTAAACAAAGAGTCGCTAAAAATAGCTTCGACGGAGCTTGGTCCACTTTTAAAAAATCCCTCATTACAATTTCCAAAAATATATAAAGACCGTGACGCAGGCCTTAAATCCACTCTTTCATCTTGCGTTACGTAGTTTTTGAATGAACCCTAAAGGATCCACATATAGAGCCTTTACGGCTCCGTTTACAAAGTCAAAGTTTAGATAGTTCCTATAGTTGAAATCTTGTTTTGTCAAGTTTTGGAGCATTCCCACTAAGTAGAGACCTGCTGTCTGACGATATTTTCAACACATTTTGGATTCGCATTGCTGGGGACAAATACACTTCGTGTTACCTTACCAGAATATATGGTAATATGAAAGATATCGTCGAATGAAATATTGTTTCAGACATAAAAGACAAGTATTTTCGTGAAAGCACGAATCGCACAGTATCAGTTTACCAAAAAGTTCTCCGTTTTCATTCCATTTTGCCTCCGTTTACGATTAAAAATTGAATTTGATTTACTGGCTTTTGTTTAATTGTCATGGAAACGAATGAACTGATTCCTAAAGCTCAAAAACACACTAGACATCGGAAATGTGTTTCGACCAAAAAATGTTTCGTTCTTTGATGCTTCACGAATACGAAACTATAGCAAAACGAATTTTGATCGAGACAAGTTTTCGATGCCTCGTTTGTTTTGAGCTTAAACGGAGTGCAATCCATGCTTAGAAATGTGTAGTTATTTTCTCGGACCTTCGTTCAAATCTATTCCACCTATTATGGTAGCAAATTACGTATGCCATAAACACATAAAAAAAACAATGTAAATGTTTTATTATTCGTTACAAAGGCGTCAGTGTATATAAGTCGCAGCCTTTCCTTTAATGTTCCGTTTGTAGGTGTGTATAAGAGTAACATTTAAATCAATTCCGTATAAATCAACTTTATGTTCTATGCACAATTTGATATATAATGCGTGTATATGTGGAGCTGCTCTATATCAAGTAATTTATTATTATATTTTTTATTTCCTCTCCCGAATGAACAAGAAGAAAAAAAAAGAACAGAGGAAAAAAAATCCAAAAACTTTCATAACGTCAAAGAATGGGCAATTTTTAACGAATGAATAAATCTTACTTATTGCCAACAAGAAAGAAAACAGGCGACCAACAAAATGAACAAAAATATCTTCGGGTGACTATATCCTTTTTCCTTTTTATTACATTGCGATATTTGCTTGGGTAAGGGAAAATATGAGAACTATTTTATTTTGTCATTCGTTATGTGTAAGTATATGGAATTAGGTGAAATTGTGAAAAGCTATAACAGTTATGTCTCTGATATTATGCTGGAAAATGGATACAAGCTTTTCGTTTTTCCTTATTTTCATTGTTCAGTTGCACGAACAAGAGAAAGAGAAGAAGGAATCAATTTGACAACCTTATTTGGTAAATTGATATTTGAAAATCTGGAAGGACTAAACGAGCTGTGAAATTGATGTGCGTTTTGTACATTTTAAAGTGAATTGAATTGACCAACTCTCAATTATTTGCTTTTCACTGTATATTACTGTGGTGACCTAGCTGGGGTATGTGTGTGGGTTTCACATTTTGTGTTATATACTCAGAAGAGTGATGTGGAACATTTTCATAAAAATATATGGTAATATGATGTTGTCAAAAAGAAAATAATAAAAAAAAAAATCCAACAAATACTGTTATTGCACCGTCATCACTTTTATAGTCGTCTTCATTTGCATATAAATTCTTATTTTAAGATATAAGATAAATTAAGTGGATCTTAAATTTTGCAGATATATTTTGCACATTTAATAACCAAACAATAAAATGATAAAATGAAAAGTTTATCCCTTGAAAATATTGTTTGTTCAAAAGTCTGCGAAAATAACATCACAAAAGAGAAGTTGTAAGTAGTTTTCTGAAACGGAATAAGTGTGAGTTAGTTCCCTTACCACCAGAGCTCACGGGGAATAAAAGATAATTTTCTCGCTAAAGTTTTTATCGAAAGACTTGTTTCCGAATGGAAACTCAGTCGGAAAAATAGGCATAACCATTTCTAGTGTCTCATAGATTCAACTTAGATGAGATCAGAGCGCAAACAGCGTGAGTATAATGCACACAAAACTATTCGAAGCTGGAGTTATTATATATGCCGACATATCTAACTAGAATTGTATACATACAACAGTTTGTAGGCTTAGTGATGAATTGAAATTACATTTCAATTATGATTCGCTAGACTTGTTCTAGTGCAAAATGGTTTAGTGTTCTCAGAGCATCGTATCAGCACGGCAGAGTTAAGTAAACCAGGCAGAAACGCTTGATTTGACTAGGGCCCTGAATTATCTAGTAGTCTTATATTTTTGCGAATAAAATTATTCAACAAACGTCACTGTTAATTTAAGTTCATTTTCATACAGTGTGTTAGGTCCCTTATTTGACGTTTCAAAAATTAACCGCTACTGCCTGGTTTATTTTACTCTGCCGTGGTATCAGTAACACTGTCGCCAAGGCCTGATTCGAAATGTTATTTTTTGAACTAACATTCCAACGTAAAACGTCGGCAGACGCTCGTTAACCTGTCCATACGGCTATTCATCTGTTATCGATAACGACGACAAAAATAATGACAAGCTCTGGTTAATATGGTCCTTTATATAGTCAAATGCATGTAAAAAAATGAAGTACAAGATTCGAAATGAACAGATTAAAAGTACTTTACGTGTTACGGCATGTTTCATTTTCATTTACATTGCCTAATCACGTAAGGCATTGTACTTACGAGGTTCCAAGTTGTTATTTGACAACACCCCACTTATCAAATACACAACTTGGAACCTCGGAAGTAATATACTATTGATCGATGGATGTAATAGATCCGATAATTGCTTGTTGTCTGTAACCCTCTTGCGGTCTTGTGATCCCTAGTTTCTTATCTCGTAATTTGGCAAATTTTTCTTCCTTGAGTTCATAGGTTACCTGCGTAGCTTTCTTTATATACATGCGAAAAACTTCAACCACCCCTGTATAATATCTCTGGATTCATCAGACCGATCTCATCATGTTCGAACTCACGTTTACTTTTGTTATTACCAATCTAAAGAAAAAATTATCACAATCAGTTACGTTTCTTTTTCAAGTTGAAGGGTCCACTGACTCACATTTTTTCTGGCTGATTTAGCCCCCCCAAAAATCATTCCCTTAATCAGTTATGCGACACTGCCTCTGTTACAAACGTGAGAGGAAACCTATAGTAATACTGCACGTTGTACGGGTCTAAAAATGTTAGATTTCCTCGCCGAAATACGGATGAAATGAAGTCACTTCAATCTGCTCGTTATCATACCCGCCTCCCTAAGGACATGAAGAAATGTTCACAAACCTTATGTGAAACGAAAATTCAATCTTATCGCAAACATCACAAATATCACAGTCCAGAGACAGAAATCGCACCGAGACGTTTAAGATTGTGTTCATTACGATTACATGTTTCATGCAGGTTTCAGTAAATTTAAATGACTATGACGGAAAATATGTTCACATAAGCTGAAGGATTTTAATAAAGCACACAATTAAAATGTGCAAAGTTCACTCTTTCGTATATTCACTATGTCAAATTCTCAACTTTGAACTGGGTTGCGGTTACAGTTGATGTGCATGGATGCGAAAAAGACTGAGATTATGTAATGAAAAAGAATTATCCAAGCAAATGTGAATTGATTAGAATTCAGAATTAAACCAATTTATATTTAATTTTCGACATTTGAAATATAGCACGACAGATAAATATGGCACGTAGCAGTTTTGAATTGTCTTAAATTTTCTTAATTCTTTTTGTTTTATTAATTAAAATTAAGCTTGAAAACATCCGAGCGCAAAATAGTTATTTATGCAACTAGTTGCGAAAAGTGGTAGTTTTTGTCACTAGAAGTCGCTTCGCTCGTTTGATAACCACATCGTGTGACAAAAACTACCACTTTCGCAACGTGTTGCATACAAAATTTTCTGCAACAAGCTGCGAAAAATGAACTTTTGAAATGCAAAACATAACTCTACCTTTAACATCCATTCTCCTGTATCAACGAAATATTGTATGAACGATCAAGTAGACTGCATTCCCAATTAACCAAATTCTTCCGATTTGAAAATCGGACTTCTTTCGGAAAAGCTTCGGAAAAAGAACAAAAGAAGTTCATCTAAGCTTTTCCGAAAGAAGTCCGATTTTCAAATCGGAAGAATTTGGTTAATTGGGATTTATGTACGCTTCAAAAATTGGTTCACAGCTACTATATAGCTCAATAGCCGAATGGTTAGAGGTGTTGCTCGATAAGCATTGGATTTTGGTGTCGGTGGAAATTTGGTCAGGGCAGAATTTTTATTTACAGTTAATGGTTCAGATGTTCAGAAGGAGTGGTGAAAAGTAAATCCATTTCACCACTAGTGACGCAAAGCATATATGAAAATCCATTTCGCAACTAGTGGTGAAAAGTAAAACATATAAAACCAGAGAAAAAAATACCCTTCGATCGCCACCCAAATCACGCATGAAAAAGTTCAGTTTTCGCAGCGGAGTTGCAGAAATACTATTTCAAATGGCAATTATTATTTATATGTAGTAGGTACAGTTAGAAAGACAATCACATCGTCTGGATCTGGAATTAATCTGTCAAAAACTGGAAGGTCTACTGTTATAGACACCTAAAACCAAACTAAATGTCGAGCTCTACATGACACCTTGAAGTAACACGATAATCACCAGTCAAAGAAATTTCTCACAAGTTTCTTGAATAGAAATAAGGACAATATTTACACTTCGAAAGTACTGGTCGTGGTTCATCTGCAAGTGTTGCAACTGATTTCACTGGAAATTTCCACTAGATAATTCTACCTTTACGAGCTTGGTTTTTTGTATGTGGTGTAGGTGTATTAAAATAGAAACCGATCCCCACATCGTTTTTACATTATTCGACTCTCGAATAACACGCGTCTCTATTGCTATAGTGAATTTATTCCATTTTCAAGGCCTTTTCCATTACGACAGCATGAATTATAATCGAAATCGTTAAATACAACTGAATAAAAATCACTTCACGTCAGTTTGCACCGGATACTTGAATGTACTCAGTAAAAACGCATAAATAATATGTCGATTACGATACTGTCTCCCCTTTCACGAATATACACATTGCATCGAATACCGGTAAATTTTCATTAAATATTAATACGCAACCATATCGATGGCTTTACACCATCAACAACCCTCTCAACATTTTCACAGCAAAAATGCTTAAGCCAAAGTAAATAATTACGCCCGAAAGTCTACAGATAATGACTAATGTCCATTTCGGAAAATATAACTAATATCTCCAATTAGGATAATCACCCAACTTATATCTTCGAAATCAAATCGCACAAAATTACCTACAGCCATATGATATTAAAATTAATAGATTTCCATCAAAACCTAAATTCTCGCATAGACCTGCCTGCAGTGTTATATCTACTTTTCATGTAAAAGGGTTTCCCAATTCCATACAGTACAGTAAATAACATTTTCATTCTACTAAACAGTGTGTGTTGACTATAAGAAGCGAAGATACAGAGAGAGTAAAAAAAAAAACTGTTGAGTTGAGTGATACAAATATTGATTTTTTCGGTCATCCATCAACAATATATTTCAATTCTAATTAGGGTTTAACCCGGAAAATTGCTTTGAAAATGGCAAAAGGAAACAAGAACCATCAATGGTGGATAAAAACGCCAACAAAAACCGAACAAAAAAGCAATTCTTTTTCGGAAGAACTCCAACACTTAATGTACAATACAACGTTACATTGTTATCGATGGCTGGTAAATGCGAATATAAGTAATTGGGAAACGTATGTGGCTCATGTTGGATTTGGGGCTGTTAAAGAATTTATTTATTTAAAAAAGAAAAACATCTCCACAGTTTTTTGTGGGTGCTGGTACATATTGCAGGAGCAGGTGGAATTGTGTTCGTACTTGTACACGCTTATCATATGTATTCGACTAATCCTATGGTTACCACTTTGTACGATACGTTGTATCCAATTAATGAAGTTCCATTCCCTGGTGTAGCTATTTGTAACAACAATCGAATATCTTACAATGCAGCGGTTACATTGTCTAAACAGCTGTAATATCTGAATGACCATTAAGGGTGTTATGAAACGCTTTGTTAATTGATTAGACATATTGAATTGGAGAATTCGACCCTCGCAGTCCAGTGAAATGAAACAGTTTCTCTGATTTGGGAGTTGTTGTGGATTGTAATTGTTAAAACATAAATGTTGTCTAACAAATGAAAACCTAGATTCTGGGATTTAATATACATCATAACGCATCCGAGCGCGTACCTAGCAAAAACGGCAGAAAATGAAAACGTAAATTTCCAATCGTATTGGCAAAAGAAATCTTGTCGAAGCCAAAACACCAGATCATAAAACTTGTAGCATTTCACTTTTTTTCGAGCATTCAGCCACATTCCGGAATCCGAAAGAAATTTCTGTCGCCAACGGCAAGAACGAAACCTTTGAATTCTTTTATTAACTTATCAGAAAACCACATGACATGTCTCTTTATAAACATCACTTTTGATGTTATTTTTCTTCTTCAAAAACTGAACAAAACGAACTAAATGAAATAAGACACTGCGAATATCATTTTGACCTGGTGCTCTCACCACCCAAGTTAAATAATAAATCTAATAGTGTTTCAAAGCACCCTTTTAACAACATTGTCAAACTCCAATCGGGAGTACCCTTTTTTACCAGTTATATACAATTTAATTCAGAACCGACAAATATAAAAGCCGTTTCAATGCAACGTATTTTTTGGAAAATGTCAAGTTACTTGGAAAATTGTATGACAGCGAAGCGGTAGTCGAGTCAGAGGCAATAGCATTTCAAACCTATCTGGATATGTTCGAATCAAACGACACGTTAAACCTTAGCAATATAACGACCCTCATGAAAAAGGTAAAAAAAAAATCAAAATGTGTGTGACTATGTGACTCAGGGCTTATTTTTATATTTTATTTCACGAACGTCACTAAATTTCCAGAATGTCACAAAACTCGAAATTAGATCTTTCTTTTAGGGCAAATGATGTCTCGTCGTTGCGAGGGGGGATTACAAGAATCGTTATCATGTTTTTGGCCAAGACATCGATGATGGTACATTTTAGTCAAATGAATAAAAATGTAGCAAACGACATGATTTACGTTTTTAATCCTTTGGCCAAAAAATGATGTTATGGCGTCACGATGAAAAGTCAGTTTGAAGAATGTCTTCAACAAAAATAGACGATCCAACGATTCGTTGGGTTAACTTTGACTCTTTATTTGTAACAAATAGTGTGACGTGTTTTGTGAGCTACCTGTTACAGACGGCAAGGATATGATCAGTATTACTATGGGTCTATTACTTCCATCGATCAAAGTATTTTTAATCTATTTCAAATCTTGTACTTCAATTTTAACATGAATTTTACCATATTACCCAGAGCTTGTCATTATTTTTGTCGTCGTTATCGATAACAGATAAATAGCCGTATGTGACAGGTCAATGCCAGGCCTGTACTGGCTATACTGGGCGATCGGTTGATAGCCGATGCGCTTTTTGCCTTTGGCGCTCCTGAGGCCAATAAAGTTTATTTAGGCACCTCTGAGCCTTTTTCAGCCGATTCGCCCAATGCGCCTTTTGGTAGCCAGTCCGGCCCTGGCCAATGCAGATCTCAGCTCAGATGGATTAAATTTCGTAAAAACAACGAACTCAAGCAAAAGTGAGCATAGTCGACAGCTGCCAAATAGAGTACTATTTTGTTAGAGTTCGTTGGTGAAAATCACTAAATGTTTTGAAAGAAACGTAGGCCTTAATAATTTGAACGAGGCATTCTTTTCATTGTGAAGCCATGATGGGTGATTATTGGTCAAAGCTTACAAAAATGTAGATCTTGTCGTCTACTTACAATTTTCTACGTATGGCTAAAAATGTGCCATCATGGCTCTACGGTGAAAATTCGATTTGAAAATACTTCCACACATTCAAGCGAAAGAGCTTCGAGTGATGGCAGGCAAATAGTTCAAAAATTGTTGCTCAAAATCAATTACAATTTTTTTACATTGCTAAAATTTGCCTTGCCTTGAAATATTTGTTCATACTTTAACTTTTTATACAAAGTTCCAAAAAAATACTTTCATTATTTTACTCACTAAGCCCCAGAAAATGAGCTTTAAGGCTCATGTCAATGAAGCAATAACTCATTTCCCGGGGATGCAGGGATTAAATACCTTTGCCAAAATATGCCACTAAGGTTTACGATTATTTAATGAAATTCGTGAAGTTCCCTAAAATTCGTGATACTTTGTAAAGTTCTTGGAATTTCGAGAAATTCATGACTTCTACAGCAGATAACACTTATCTCTTCATCCACTATTCCACGATTGTCAATTTCACAAAATTGATAAATTTCATAAAATTTCACAAGAAATAGGCCCTTCACTCTGTGTGTACGACGACAGTTGTATGCAATCCTTCTCACATTGAATGTAGCCGCACAAATCTACCTTTGCATATAAAATCTAGATCTAGAAATTACGTTTTCGTAGAAGAACCGTTCAAACAGATTTATAAGCCAAGAGAAAACGAAACAAAATAAATAAAATAAGAAAAACACATCCTTTTTTCTGTTTATTTTATAGCTTTCACCTGAATGTTCGGATATGCTTTTACGATGTATCTGGAGAGGAGTGGAACTGCCCTGCATGATAAAGAAAAGTATGAACGAGTTTCGCTTAACCCAGTACGGATATTGTTGTACGTTTAATTATGTACGCTATGATTACGGCCAAGCGTAAGTACCAAAACTCTAAACAAAAAAAACAAAAAACAGAACATATATACCACTGTAGTACCCGGCTTTGCTCGGGATTATTTTAATGTAAAAATATTTTAATATTTTTACGAGTCAAAATAAAAATTTTCTTTGAAAAACATTTTCACGCTTTGAAAATAAATTTTCCACAAAAAATATTTTCACGCGTTACAAAACATTCCATGCGTCAAAAATTTCACGTGTTACACAAATGTTTCCACGCATCGATGACACAAACAGGCAAAAAAAAAGTACGTCAAATTCACGCCATAAGTGCGGTCGAAATTCAAAATGGAAAGTGCGGATGTCTTTCTAACGTAGCGTCATTTTCATACAAAGAAGCGTTGAATAGTATTTTGCATAACAAGGGGCGGAAGTAAAAAAATTCAAACGTGTGACGATTTGAATTTTTTTACTTTTGCCCCGAGTGATGGATACTATTTTTTATGCCAAATACTGCGGAAGATTTGTATTTTCGGTCCGAAACAAAACATAATTTTAATTAAACTGTTGAGTTATCAACAAAATTTGCTGTAGAAACATCAAAATGCCGAAAAGCGCGGGGGTCCAGGGGGTATAAAAATAAAAACAATTTAACAAATGAAATTACTGTAAACATACATTCACTTGCTCACAAAACATTTGGCTATCGTCAACACAACACTACACTCAATGCGTACTTTCAATCATGTGAACATGTGTTTTCGAGACATATGAGGACCGAAAGTAAAATGATGACAGTGACATTTACTTTCGGCCCGCAAATACGCAAGCCCACGGGGCGAAAGTAAAATGATGACAGTGACAATTACTTTCGGCCCAAGGCCTGAATTTTTTAACTTTCGGTCACCATTTGAGGACCGAAAATACAAACTTTCGCAGTATTTGGCATAAAAATGTATTTTTCATGTGTCGGGGCCGAAAATGAGGGAGTTTCGAGATTTTTTTCGGGTTTTCGAACCCTTACATGAAAATGTTTTTGAGTATCTGTTTTGGACGATTGATTTTAGGCACTTTCGCATGTAGCCCTCACTTCGTTCGGGCTACAACTCGCGAAATTGCCTAAAAACAATCGTCCAAAACAGATACACAAATAACTATTTCAGTTCACTTTTTCATCGAATCGTTCACTCAAAATTCAAATTTTAGGCACACTTACGGCGTGAATAACGCATTAAAGTGAAACAAATTTCACGCGTTCTTTCTAATATTTCCTCATTAGTCGGTATGCCAATTTTCAGGTCTCCTACAAAGAAACAAACAAACACACAAACAAACCTTAAACTTTATATTATAGATTATACGTGGCAGAGAAACATATCTGACGTTGTAGAGTACATAATTCACATCATAAACAACAAATTGTTGAAATGAATTATACTACCGGTATTGTAAACTGAAGTATGCCTTCGTGCATACTACATAATGTATAAGATAGTATATATTGTGGTTACACATTTTATATATATGCGATTTTATACGGAGATATAGGTCTCAATTAAAAGACAAGATAATTTTATTTATAAAATACAATAAAAACATTGCCTTTTTTCTCCGGTTAAATAACATTATGGAATCGTTCCCTGTAGGCTGAAAGGAGATTCATATTTTATTGAAGAAACGGGACCTGATTCGGGACTAATTTTGCTTGTAGATGGTTCAGTGCATGATTACCATTACCCGCTTTTCAGTTTTAAAGGTTTCATTGTAAGTATATACAAAACAAAAACCATAACCTATGGTGTATATATAGATAGACATTATAGACATAGACGAGAGTATCTTTTGCCCATTTACTTAAAATATAAATCATAACACACACAATGTATATATGTTTTGTTGCTTTTGATACTAAAATGTGTAAAATGTTTTTTGCTGTAAATTTTGTTGGTTGAGTAAATAATGTTGCGCTTCTATGTGGGTAGAAGGTAAAAGGAGAAATTTATGCTTATGACTCTTCTTCCAAGCTTATTGCATAAAGCTATAAAGTATGTGTACGTGTGATTTCGTTCTTTATTTTCATTTCTCTGTCGCATGTATGCATCTTCGTTCGGTGTCTGTCTATACTATATAACACGTATATACTACACGGTACGCCTCGCCGTCATTTTTTGTGTGTATAGTATAAAATAGAGCTCACCCAAGACTGTGTAAGGTAGACTTGTTAGTTGGGTATCACATTTTCAATATAATATGTAGCGATACAGGAATGTGTGCGTTGAAAGCCCGAGTGCATATTAATAAACAGGATGTTTATAAAATAATATCTTCTAATTTCACAAAGAAATCATTTTTCGTAAGTGAAGTTGAGTTCTGTTTTACAATGTTATGAATGTTGTATAAATGTTATGAACAAGTTATGGCTCTTGGGAAATAAAGTCAACTGACGCAGACTAATGTATGACTTTGTCATCCAGCAAAGTTAAGTGATAAGATCGTTTTGTTTTAATTTGGAAAGTTTAAATGAAAAAAGTAACGGTTAGCAGTGCTTCCTATGTAAAGAGAGTAATGTTGGGACTTCCTATCGATTATTTCGTTTGAATTCACATATTTTCAATTCAAGTGGCACTTAGTCCCAGTGCATGTAAATCAACGGGTGGTGATACCACACACTTTAAGAAACACACAGAATGCTTAAATTGGGAAGAATGGAGACTGAGCGAAGCAAAGCACAATAATATTCGCCTGGTACAAGGATAAGCCATTATTCGTCACCAAACACAGCAATACAAAAATCTAGATAAAATCTTCAATGACACACAGTTAATGTCAACCGAATTTGTGTCTAAGTCTGCCTCGTCTGTTTTACCAACTCGTCCACTCATCTAAACACGCTGTTGATACCTCTTTGCAGGGACTTCATAGTCTCATGTACGCGCGTGTAAGTGGTAAAAGACACAAATTCGGTTGATATTACTTGTACGATTTAGGAAAATTTGAATGGATTCAAAAACAGTAGCAAAGCCAGTAGCAATTGTGGCTTTGACACATCGAGACCCATGTGGTAAAAGTTACAAACGACAATCACCCACATCTATTTATCACCGCAATAAAATCTGCTATCTTAATATATCCCAAAGTTGTTTACTTTGTCATGCCAAATCTCCGCTTTGCTGCTCCTTTTCATGTCATTTAATTGCATTTTTATTGTGCGGTATACTTCAAAACCATTATAGCCTCAATAATCAGTAGATAATCTGAATTTATCGACGATTATTTCATCGATGTGTAGCATGAGACAAGTGTACGACTGCCGAATGTGTAAGCGTGTATACCGAGCGAATACGAGAACTTTGTGTGTTAAACAATCTAATCTAATCCAAACTAAACTCATCGAGAATGTAATATCCTTAAAAGCCAGAATAGTTTCGGTGAAAGAGTAACTAAATTCATATTATAATACTCCATGAAAACCCTCAAAATTACATGTTGATGTAATTGGAAAATTTTTTGTCAAAACTGGTGATATTAATTTCTCGTAACACAGATTAAAGTTTCCCATTCGGAGATCTAAAGTTGGTTGTGTATAATTGTGTTGTATTATCAAAATGTAGAATATAACATTCGCATTCGTACCCATGTGGAAAGTAGCAACAACAACGACCAACGTTACCCGTATTACAACTATTTCACAAATGGCTATGTGGTGTAGTTTTAGGAAATCCCAACGTTTGGTTTAACTTGAAATCCTCTTATTAGGTACCGTTAGTGATCGCTTTGAATGTTTGTTTGTGGAACAGATAATAATCTGGGTTTTCGTATAGATACGTCCCGTATAACCATATCCTCACATACACATGTGTATATGTATAATGTTTCCATCATTTGTTTGCTTACCTTGACATGGCTTTGTATTAATTTCATACTTAACGTCCACAAGCACTGAAAAGAAATTTTTAAATTTCATTGGGAACATTCGTTCATCGAGTAGGTAACTACACAAAGTGTCTGTTAAAGCTTACTATATGCTAGCAAATTAGCTTTATTCTAGAACGAAGCTTTGCAAATAAGCCGTGGAAATTGATAAGTGAATGATTACTGCTACTGTTCACTTTCTCATCAGGCCTATGGGGACAGTGGCAAAGAAAGGACGAATCTCTTGGATATTATTTAAACCTTTTCACATGTACACTTCTAGCGAATCATTAACAAAATGAAGGTGAAATTAATATATCGTGGTCGTGGTATGCGGCTCCGCAAAGCTGCAGCCATGTCTATTTAATTATTTTTGGTTAGAAATACTATTTTCGGCAAAAACATTTTCTACGCCAATTGCTAACGTTCTTTTGATGTAATTTATGAAGATTCTCTCACGAAAAATTACATTTCGAGGGAAGTCAACCGAGAAAATGAATTTCCACCTTTTTTCGAGGTAAACACCGTGAGGCGTGAATAACTTTATTTTATATGCTTCGCTTTCGCCCTTTTGGCTTACATATCTGTCACTTTCGGCCCGTGGGCTTACATTTTTTTCTTTCGTCCCGCAGTAGGAAGCATAGAAAACTTAATACGTAACTCCTTCGGCCTCCTCAATCGATACGTGAATAACTATTCTCCACTCAAATGCTGTGAGAAGATGGCGTTTTGTTCTCTCTGATGACAGTTACTTACTTACTTACTTAACAGCCATTTTTAACCCAAGCGGGCTTTTGCTCCACTACAGTATTTCGCCATCTTTGACGATCCTCGGCAACAACTTTCCAATTGCGAATACCCAGCTCACGTAGGTCCTCTTCCACGCAGTCAATCCACCTTTTCTTTGGGCGGCCTCTGAACCTAGTGCCGTCAAATTGGCTCACAAAAACTATCTTTGCCACTCTATCATCGTTCATGCGGATCACTTGACCCGCCCATCTTAGTCGTGCCACTTTGATGACACTAACAATGCTTTCGGCATCAAAAATTTCCATGAGCTCGCTATTTGTTCTGATTCGCCACTTTGACTGGTCGACAGATAGAGCGTTGAATTTTTCTTTCGAAACACCTCAGCCTGTTTTCTTGATTTACTGTAAAAGTAAAGGTTTCGCAGGCATAAGTAACAACACTCCTAACCAGAGTTTTATATAGCCGATACTTCGTGGTAATATTTAGTAGATTGCTTCTGAAGAGGTGTTTCAATGCATACGAACACCTACTAGCATGCACCGTTCGGGTTTTCAGTTCTTCATCCAGTCGTTAGCAACGTTGACAGTGGAACCAAGATATTTGATGACAGTTGAGGTAAGAAAATGTTTATTTTCTCAACTCTCTTTTGTCACTTTGTTTTGGTTTTGAAAAATCATTCAACAAATTGATGTGTTTGTTTCGTATATAACGGTTATTCACGCCACGCACGGAAAAAAAATTATGTGTTCACGACAAGGAGAAATTGGAATGCTCAACTCACGACGATATAAAAACAATCGAAGGATGGCTAATTCGAAACACATTGTTATATAACTAATGCGTAGCGTCACTAAACAATTCTAGCAAAACAAAGACCAAATCTACCTTTTTTTCATCGTTTTTTGCTGAAGCCTCTCCGATTCTTCTCCTCTGGAAGACCATCGGATATATTTTATTTCAACAAAAAAAGAATTTCGCTTCCGAGAAACCTAATCATATTTATTAGCAGCGAACTGAATTAAATATCTTGAAGCTTACAAAAACGCTAGAAGTTGTAAGAAATGCTATTTTGCCTACTGATGTGTATTTCTCGTGCGAAAGGTTAGAATTTCTATCGGCGTTAGATCCACTACACACACAAGTAATCCGCTTGCAGTTATCGGTGTACATTTGGAGATTATTCACCTCTCAATGCTTATTTAGACGACTGGGTGGTTGCGATCCTAAGCCGAAGGTGGATAATAGTAGATTATTCACCTCTGTCCACATGTTTATTTAGACACTTGGGGAGTTATTGCATGAGCCGAAGGCGAATGATATAACCCGAAGTGTCTAAATAAACATTTGGACAGAGGTGAATACGCAATTTTATCTACAGACGGTGAAATAATAGCACTTTTTCACTGCTATTATTTCACCTAGGTAAAGCTTTCGCCCCGCGAATTGACAGCTTTACTTTCGGTCCTCTTAGCTAGCATACAAAAATATTAACTAATTCTAAGAATATTCAACGACCATCCCATTATACACAATCTTCAAACGCTACGCACTTCAACTGGAAATAATTTTATTTTCACAGAATACCAAACAAGGCGATGTGTGTGTTAGATAATCAAAGTCGAAAATATCTTTTTAAATAATTTATCAGCACAAAACGAATGTAACATCATTTTCTGCACCTGTAGAGAAAATTGAGTTTTATATTGTTTTGAATACGTTATTGCTACAACTCTCGTATGTATATGCATTATGTAAAAGAAAAAAAAAATCATTTCCCATTCAGGTTCAAATATTCAATCCACTTGAATATCCTGATGTGCCCTCCGGCGGTGTGTCTGAAAAGTTGGTTGAGGTCGGAACGGAAGCTTTTATACGAATTGATTCTATAACATTTATAACCAATGATGAGTCACGGAGATTTGCACCGGAAACGGTTCGTTTAATATTTCAATAATAAATTGATTTTCACAGAATCGAAATGATAATATACAATTGCAGAGATCTTGCTTATTTTCAAATGAACGGCCAGAAACATTCGGACAGAACTATAAAAGAAGCGATTGTGTCGTTGGCTGTCGTATAGCCAGCATTCACTCACTGTGTAATTGCGTTCCATTTTTTGTGCCGGTGATTGAAAAGAAAAATGATTTTTCGAACTTGCAACTGGCACATAAATGCACGTTACAGCACTCGTCCTGCTTGACACACTACAGAGGTATGATCAAAATAAACTAGCCACACATTGAGAAACGTGACCCGAAAATGTGATTGAACTTATGAAATAAGTTGAGTGCGGGCGGTATAGAATGACAGTAAAGGTATATTGCAACGATTATGATGAGAAAGAACCGAGAATAATGCACTTCGGAATGGGAATCAGCAAATGTGAATTTTATATCCGGAAATGATTGTAGAACAAAGGAAATATTAAAACGGTTTTCTCAATCGTTTTTCATCGATTTGCGTTTGCTGGCTGTATATATACTGTGATTTTACCGGATTTTGGGTTGCTTTAGAATATGTTATTCGGGTAATATAATAAAATTTGATGGAGAAAATGGCGCATACTGTCGCGATGTATTTTACTTTCGCATTCATTTTCTAAATTTTAAAATAATTTTCTTCGTTTTCGCTTCATTTAATCGAATGATTTTCGACGACATATAATCGCCTGAATCAGACCAGACGGTCTAATTCGATTGATTTAAATAAAAAAATTCGTTGATTTACTCAACCATTTTTTCCTGTTCTTCGAAGTTTTATGAACTTTAACTGGCAAGATCGACCACGACAATTTTTCATATTTTTTCAAGCGGTTTTCAACAAGCGAATAGACTTGGAACTTTGTATTTCGCCAGGTGTGTTTTACACTGTTAAATTAACCTGTTCCTTTTGGAAATAATAGAAATATGATGGGCCAACGCACTTCAAGCAAAGGTGGTATTAATGACAGTTACCAAGTAGAGATCTAATTTGTATGTAAAAATTTCCAGTTTTTTTTACAGTGCCAAAATTTGTTCGATACACTGTCCAGTTTCAGTACCCTATTTAGAGTACCACTCATTGAAGTGCGTTGGTTGGGCATGATAGTAGAAAACAAGTAGGGCTCGGAACAGTTCATGTCAACCTGAAAACTGACTCAAAATATCTGACTCCTAATTGTTGAACTTATGACCTGATTTAACCTGAAACCTGTATTTACCTGAAAAAGAATGACCTGTCGTGACTCGACCAGCCAGTTTTTCACTGACATTCATTTTACATTGAATTTTCCAATTCCAATTTTTTCAGTGCAGGTCAAGTCATAACCAAATGATCAAGGGGTACCTGACCTGGTCCGAATGCTTTACAATTGATATTTTAAATTTGAAACGGCACCCGTTTTATATGAAAATATTTACAGCAAAGTGGGCAACTTTCCTGTTAACTTTGGAAAAATTTCCCGGTTTGGAGAAAGACATCGAAGACGGTTTATACTGTCCACAATGTTTGGCCACTTGTTCCGAAACCATATACAATGTTAAATCAACTGCGCTTCCATTACTCGTCCCACCGAAAAACAGCAATACAATTTTGTAAATTACACCATCCAGATAGCGGTTACTACTGCTATAAACACAGCATTAAAATTACTGTCATGTGCCGTTTTTTTTTAGACGCAACATTGTCAATGTATCAGACGTTGCAGTGATACGAATCTATCATGGTCAACCGGAAACATGGCTGTATAAACAGGCGCCAGCGGTCCAATGGTTCGAAATCATAAGTAAGTTAATTAAATTGAATTTTCTGTAACACAAAATATTACATTCACTTTCTCATATAAAATGCCATTAAATTAATTGCCTAAAATGCCATTTTCACTTAAATTGACAATTCAAAAGGTAATCTTGGCGGCATTTGCGGTGTTATAACAGGCTTTTCTTTGATAAGTTTGGTGGAAATAATGTATTTTATAGTGAGGAGAATCGTAATCGAGGTATCTAATTGGTATACAAAATCAACGAGGCGTGATGAAACATTGAAAATTATGCCGTAGAAGGGGATCATTTTCAATTAATTAATGTAATGAAAATTATGTACTTTAAGTACACCACCCCCCAAAAAAAACAATAGAGCCGTACACTCCATATAAATATGTATAATTATAGATACAAGCACAAACACACAAGGCTGCAGGGCTTATTTTTGGATATTTAAATTCGCAGAATTCATAAAAATTACGGGCAAATTCTGGAAAAATTCATAAAAATCTGAAAAATTACAAAAAATTGAAACAAATTTTAAAAATTCTGAAAAGTCCTTTTTGGAACTTTTTCAATATTTTCGGAATTGTCGGAATTAAAATTCTCAAAAATAGGCCCTTACTAAGCGTAGGCTAATACTGAAAGTCAATTTATTTGGATTTTATCTGCACATAAATTTTGGTTTTTTATTTTATTCTGTAGATTGGGATCGGTCAAAATAAATATTTAGATGATAAGCGGTTTTTGATTATAACTAAATAAAATTGATATGCTCACGAACAACATCAGCCAGACAGTATTAACGCCAATTCTGCATTTTATAATAATCTATTTGAAAATGTTCATAACATCATATCAATCGGAACTTACCATCCCTAATACACGAAACACACACACACACCTTCCGTATTACGAATAACTAAACTGATAGCGGAAATTACATTTTTCCACAATTTATTCTTTTGTTTGTTATTAGCATAAATATATTAGTTAGGGGAAATTGTGTTTGCTGTGATATGGTGATTGACGAACCATCTATAAATTTCTCCTGGTTTCCATTCACCCGAGCATAATACCATGTATCTCGAATCCGAAAACGATATGCAAAACTAATTGGAATTTTGATAGATTCATACCTAATTTTCCAATCACATGCAAGTGAAATTATTAACCTTTTATAAAATAGAATTACCGATCAATAGCAAACGAGATTATTTCATCTCTGTGTGTGCCCAATCAAACTATATGCAGCCGGTGTCAGACACAGCAAAGATAGAGCAAACAGCAGAAATTGTAGATTTGGTTATGTAGCTGCTCAGCGAATTATATTAATTGGCCATGGCCGGTCAGTGGAACGTGTATTATCATGATAATTTGAACCGTATTGCATTTTGTAAACAGCGACACTTCAGTTCATTAGACTGTAAAATGATTCGATTAGCGTCAATTTGAGTAAAACTATGCCTTAAGTAATTTTCCGAAAATTTATCCACAATAATTATGCTGTCGACTAAAAGTTCTCTGGGCCATATCTGCCTTTGAAACGATGTAACAATAATTTTGCATGGTCGTTATTACATTGGACTTGTTTTGATTAGTTGGAAAATTTAAACAAATGAAAACATAGATCGCTTTACTTCACTTTTACGAACTTTTATTATTGTGCAAGTTAACAATGGGAATTTTGACAGAGAAAAGTTCATATATTCAATATACGGAATAGTTGTTTTGCTCGACTTTGAGTTTTTTTTTTGTTTCTTTTATCTGCCAGCATATTAATTGTGGATACATTAATCCGATGTAATTTTGTAAAAGCGCTCTGTTATATATGACAGCTTACGGCTATTATTCATCGTTTAACATGGGGGTATAAAGTATAAGCATGAATAAGATATGATTTTGTTTATGTTGGTACGAATATAATTAGTTAAATTAAACAGTATCAGTAATTTCGAAGAATAACGCCGAATATGTACGGTGTTTCGTATACTTTTGAGAATTTAATGTAATCCAAAGCACAAATATTAGATTTTAATGGAATTAAGTTGTACAGACAAATGAGGGGTGACACACTTCTTGATTTAGTCCATTTAGTCCTAAACGATACAAAGCTTTCATTACCAACATCTTAAAGCTGTTTGAAATAAAGGCATTCTCTGTGTAGGGAATGTAGGCGATAGCGTTTTTAAAACGACATTCCAACTTTATGTGTAGGATTTTCTTCCCACTGAGAAATTATAAGCATTCGAATTTCTTTTCCGCATTTTCGCCTTTCCGAATCGATCGATTTCACATTTATCTCCAAAATAAGTATAACTGTTCATATGGTTCATGCTGTACAGATCGGTAGTATTTTTGTTTCAGTTCAATTCACCGCAATTCGACAGCGAATATTGAAAACCGAATCTCGTTCATTACCAATTTCACTCACATTTTCAGATTTTGCAAATTTTCCAATTTGAATACAATTACCATTTTGTCGTTGCATGTGTATGGATAGAGAGATGGAGAGCAAAGGAAAACATTTTTTTTTTCGTTTCGTTTATATTACTTTCGTTTATTTTTAAGAAATTATTGAAAAATATCAACTTGTGTTCACATAAATTATTAAATTTACAAAAGGAAAAAACACTATATGCCGTACGGAATGAATTGATTTTTTTTTTATACAATCACTTGATGTTACTTTTTTATTTCAAAGGTGTTCCATGCGGTTTATTAAAATAAGATTATTATTCTATTTCACATTTAAGAAAAAAAATCTCTTACATCTCCATTTTTTACGTTTCAGCAATTCAGTGTTTTTTTGTTTTTTGTTCTTCGTCTCTTGAGTAGTTTTCTCTATGAAATATTCCGAGGGTTTATCTGTCTGTATATTTTTGTTTTTATTTTATTTTATTTTTTTTCTCTTTTGCTAAATTATTTCATGCTATAGAACTTTATCTGGAACGATAAATATTCACTTTGTTTTGTTATACAATTATATCAAATATACATAAAAAATGCAAAAATTCTTAGGAAAAAAACACAAAAAACAAAAGGAAAATGAATATGTATACACACTCAGTACACATCTTTATATATATATTTATAGAATTAATAATTTATAAGAGAGAACAATGTCGTACACATTTAAATTCAGTTTTTTTTATCATCAAAATAATAATAATAAAAAAATGTCAAATGAAAATAATAATAAAAAAAAAGATTTTTCGTTTGCTATATTAATAATTGCATCACAATATTGAAGTTCAAATTATGAAAGAACTATGGAATTAAAATAAAATCGGGGTAGGAGGTAGTGCTACAGTTCAGTGCTCATTTCGCCCACTATTGTGGTCTGAAAATTAAATAAAAAAATGGGATTTTAAATATTTATTTTTGTGTTAATATTTTGTTTTAATTAAAAATATTTTAATTATGTCCTACAAAAAGGGAGAATAGGCAATTTCGTTATCATAAAAAAATACATTTCCGTTTCATCTTGCTCTATTGAATTAATCAACAAGAATTTCATTTTTTTATTTCTTTTATCTAATTGGCGCACTTGTGTTTGCAGTTTCTCAATTCAGAAAGTCATACAGCCTTATTGCCCTCTATTTGCTAAGTTGTTGAAGCAAATAAAAAAAATCTTTATAAGAATTTTAATAAAATGTTTTGCATGCTGCTCGGCGAGATATTGGTTTTAACTCTTTCCTATCTTACCTATCGCCTGTAAAATGTGCTTTTTAGTAGTCAGCGGATGGTATAACTATTTGTGCTGCTAGAAGACTGTAACACTGTTACATGGTATTTTGCATATAGATCATGGACCGCTATCCGAGTTGTAAAAGATTAAGTAATTTTCGCTTTTTGTTTTAATCTTTAAGTAAAAGATTCCCAATCATTTTCGCTTTTTGTTTCAATTTTTGTTTCCAAACAAGTAGCTCTTTTGAATGGGTTGTGATTTTCGCCATCTTGTTTTTGGCAAAAATTGCATGTATGTAGAAAGACTAACAGATGACGCTAGGAGTAACTCTATGATAAATTTGAATATTTGTATGGAGGATGTGAGATTTTTCTGAATTTAAAAGTTTTGGAGTGCGGAAATCAAAGTTTTTGATTTTTCTTGTTAAAATTAAAATGTTTTCTGTCGTATAAAAATAGTTCCGCATGAAATTTCAAGAAAAAATAATTATTCACTGGAACTATTTTTAAACGATGCAGAACGTTTCAATTATAATGAGAAAAATCAAAAACCTCGATTTCCGTACTCCAAAATTTTTAAATTCAGAAAAATCTTACATCCTCCATACAAATATTCAAATTTATCATAGAGTTACTCGCAACGCCATCTGATTTCCCCTGATTTCCCCTCTCGTTGAACGAAACTATATCACAACCCATTGTTATATGCAAACTGAGGTTACGCAGGTCGTGTAAGATAGAAAAAATTTTATGTGAAGTAAATGACATGAAATAAAGGACGTAATCTAATATTAGGAAATAATGACCTGTGAAGTGGAGACACGACCTCCTCATTTTAGTTTGAGGGATTCTTTTGAAAAACAGCCTTTTTTATATGTGGTTAGAAATGTATTTGACCCGAGAAGCTCGAATTTCTCGAGGTACACGTACACAAAACGTACATGGTCGTGTGGGGTTTCATTTGAAAGGTAATTGAATGTGCTTTTGGGCCAAATAGGGTCTTATGAAGTTTGGATGCATCTATGATGAAATATGTACACCCAAACATTTCAACTTCTATTTCATCGTAGATGCATCCAAACCACATAGACCCCATTTGCAAATAGCACATTTAATTACCTGTCAAATGACACTCTGCACGACCATGTACGTTTTGTGTACCTCGAGAAATTTCAGTAAGAACAGTGTAAGTCTTCGGCTTAAAACTTTAACGGCACATATTTCAGTGTCGATGAATTTTAAACCCATAAGTCCCTATTCGGCTCAATAGAACATGTGATTACCTATCTAATGACACCCCACACGACCCTGTACGGCTCGCGCAACTGGAGAAATTTTTGAAAGAAAAGTGCAAGTTTTTGGTTTTTGATCACCTTTCACCAGCCACACAAACCTCGAAGAATTTTTTTGGAAGTGGTTTTGGCTTCTAGGGTCGAATACCTTTCTAGGCACATATAAAAAAGTCCACTGGAAAATGCGTTCGATTTCGGTAGGCTGTTTTTCAAAAGAATCCCTCTTTGTTATCTGTCAATGTGCACTTAAATCACCGCTGGATTGGAAGGTTTAAACTGACTTTCTTCGATTAAGGCAAAAAAGGACTCCGTGTAAGAGACAAAATTGAATTTTTCCAATATTCTCTTTGTTTACTTGACAGCTTGCTCTCTCACATGGAGTACTTTTTGTTTAGTGGAAACCATACTTAAGTGTCTAATGTATGTATAAAATCGTTTTCTGGTTCACTATGATCAGGACTCATTGGTGTGTCTAATTGAATGTCGTTACATATCACAATATATTATTAAAATTTCGTGATTATAGCAACGATTTCGTATTGAAAAGAGCACAAACAATAAAATGACACACATACACCAAAATATTGTACATCCAAAATTCCATTCTCAAAAAGGAACGGGTTAAATGGTACTGTATATCCTACGATATAAGTTTCTTTGAAAACATGGTGCAGATCTGCAGAAAGACTATATTTACATTAATTTATTGCAATGATCAGAGTATCACTCGGCCAATAAAATGCTAGAACGAACGAACACGATATCCAATAGAGATAATAAACTGTTGACCATCACCAAACTTCATAAAAATTCGTTTGAATATTTTATGTTAAGTTATGTTCCGGGTACTACAAACAGTCTAAGTTTTCCCATAAATGTTCTGAACTATACTGAGATGTGATAAGTTTCATCGATTATGGATTTGTATGCGATAAAATGCAAACCATATAGAAAATTAAGGCAATTAAACGTAAAAAATGTGGCACCAGAAATACATTTTTCCCACAGAATGTGTTTGTGTGTTCTCATCCACCACCCCTCAGCATACATAATTCATTGCCGCATTTTTTTTTTCGTTAAAGGTCAAAATTCAAATATCACAAAAATGTACAATAAACTCCAAACGTTACCAATTTCATATCGATTTCTGTAACGATTATGGCAACCTATTTCGGAAAACACAATAACATGAGTTTCTGCGGATACTTGGCATTACAATATCCCAATGTGTATTTATATGTTATAGATCTCGTCTATGCTATTGGGAAAATATAGGGTGATAGTGACAGAAAACACTCGCCGAACGAAGAAATACTACCAATATATTATTTTGAATTTTATCTTTCCACCGTTTTGGGCTGCTGCTGAAGATGAGGAGGAAGTGGCGCAGAATAGAAGAAAGGCAACACACACAAAAAAAACTGTGTGGCGGAAAAAAAAGAAGAAACTTTTGATACTTTACCATTTTCATTTCGTATGTTGAATTTATGATCTTATGAAGTATGGTTCCCATAAAAACCATTGGAAAAGTTATTTTATTCTCTGATCTAATTCAATAGAGCTTTCCGAAATCATATATTTATGTGTTTATTTACATAATCTATGGAATTTTCGGGGTTGGGTATGTGTGTGTTTTGTGGGGATATTATATTTTGTATTACACTCAAAAGAATTATATGTATTTCTATCAGAAAATGTAATGTATGATGCGAATTATACTGGGTAAAAGCTTATAATATGCCTAAAAGCTTTCAGCGATAAAAGCTATTCAAAATTAATAAATACGAAACAATGTTTGGTTGGATCAATGTACAATTATTTGGTTATATCGATACGATTTTTTGTTTATTATGAGCGGGGTATATTTAATAGTGAAGTGACAACAAAAAAAAGGATAATAATATGGTGCAGGTGGTGTTAATGATCTTAATATTAATATATTGCAATGAGTCGCAATAAAAATAATAAAAATAATTGAAAATGTTTTGTTTGTTTGGTGTTTCAAAATATCAACTTACCGTCTACTACTTTGAATTATTGGTGTTAGTATTAACTCTAAACTGTTGGATCGATTGGTGGACTTTGCGCTTGAAGACTTATTTGTCTGAGATTCCGGCATTACATCTCTACAGGGATTCTGATAAACACAATTTTATTGGCACTCAAATTTGATAAAATTCGGACGGGTAATTTTTTTTTTGTGGTTTTGTAAACGAATTAGTTTCGTTCCATTCTTGACAAGATGCATCATGCGTCATTCATCATACAACAATTAATGTTTATAATAGCTATAAACTAGAGACGTTTTTTGTTTGTGCGTGGATAGAAACATGCACACTGCCATGATAAACACATCAAACGTTTCGTTTCAAATATCCAAAGTTTTGGTTTGTAAAATTTTTGAAACGAAAATGCTTTAGAGGAAAGAAAAAGAAAATCTTAATGAAATATCGGAAAACGAGTTAGGAAAATATTGCTTTTTTGAGATTAGCAAGACGATTCTTGAGTTTTTTTGCAAACTGATGAATTGCTGATTGATCCGAGGAAATTTCCAATAATTATCCAGAGTAAACATAAAGTTCATTTCGTCTCTATTCGGTCAATTTTATGTTTCTGATACGTTAGTTCGTTAGTTCCAAATGCAATTAAATCTGTTATACTAGGTGTAAGGTTAATTATTATCAACAATAACAGTAAATCATCCGTCAATGTACATGTTACCCCACAGCAAAGAATCAGCTTTGATGTTAAACATAAATGCGGAGCAATGTTATTGGCTACTTTTCAATCGAACCCGGCCGCCGACAGCGACAATAATATCTAGCAAAGGTTCCATCGAAAGATTCATACTGTTCGCAGAAAACGTCTCTGCGTTATGTGATGAAACAAGCCAATTATTATGTTTACTGCAGCGATAAAGTGTGTGCTTGACAAATGACGCCCGTCGGTTTTATAATATAACTATAAAGGTTAATCTATTTTCCGTGCAAAGATTACGTAAATTAAACAAACAGCCAAACGGTACAAATGTACCAAAAAATATTATCTAACTCACTGATTCCACCACCGAAAATGCAAAATTACTTTCTCAACAATGTGGAATTAATTTTTATCCACGACGCAGCGCCACAGTGTTGGATTACATAAAAACGAAATACCCATTTACTCACGCAATCCAACACTGCACGGCGTAAAAGCCTAACGTTAAGCCTTTGAGTGAAATGCTCTTACATTTCATTGGGACAAATGATGGAAATGGCTTTTGGAGGCATAATTGAACTCGTCCACGGCTTGGATCAAGAAATTTCACACAAGCAGTTCCATTCCCATCGACAAGTAATGAACTTTACGTGCTACGGCAATGTAAACCACGCTACATTCATATCTGAAATATGCATTTACATTGCCTAATCACATAAAACACAGTACATACGTGGCTCTAAATTTTTATTGTAACGAAGGGACCGCTTCGGATCCGGCTATCACGCCAGAGAGCAGCTGCAGAAATCGGATGCATTTTCAAAAAAATTCTTCAAAGCTTGTGTTGCTGGTGAGACTTGTATTTTTCTTACAACAATTTCTCCAGTTACACCAGCCGTACAGGGTCGTGTGGGGTGTCATTTGAAAGGTAATCACATGTACTATTGAGCCGAATAACCGCACATATTTCAGTGCGAATGAATTTTAAAACAAAGAAGTATAATAGTACATGTGACCTTTCTAATGGCACCCCACATGACCCATGTACGGCTCGTGTAACTTGAGAAATTTTTGTAAGAAAAATGCAAGTTTTCGGTTTTTGATCACCTTTCACCAGCCACACAAGCTTCGAAGATTTTTTTTAAAATGGTTTTTTGGCTTCTAGGGTCGAAGTCAGGTGAATATAAAAAATTCCACTAGAAAATGCGTCCGATTTCGGTAGGCTGTTTTTCAAAAGAATCTCCCAATAAAAGTTTAGAACCTCGAACGTAATGTACTAACAGAGTCATTACACAAATGAGATGTATATGAGAAGGAGCGATTATGTTGACTAAGACATTTGGTGCATAAACACAAACTTTTTAGCAGAAAATTTCAGCTGGCAAACTTTTGAGGAAACATTTTGCTATAAAAATCGAACAAAAAGTTTCTGTGTCGACATCATTTTTAAAATTCTGAGTAACACCTTATCGATACATATATCCACTTGCTAATTTCAAAATCGCAATGTAACTGATAAGTGATGAACCTTTATGTCGTATGGAATCTGTCTTCTCTTGTTCCCTCAGTTTTCGATCATTATTTTAAAATAAAAGTTCAAATAAAAGAAAAACTTTCGTCTGCCAGATACAATTGGCTGTGAAGCTAATGTTTTCAAGAATAAACTTTTGTCGTTGCTCGACTTTTTTGTTATTTACATTTTAAACTGAAAAACTGAAAGTTCTGTATGCAAATTCCTATTTCGGGACTATGTCGGGTTGCACCGCATACGTATGATTGAACTGGAGTTATACAGATTACAAAAATGAAATTCTCTTGCTAAAATATTTACATTAAATCGAAAATTGTTTTGATTTTCTCTATGCTTGGTATGCAGTTTATTAACAACTGGATTTTAATTGCTTCATGTATATTGCAATGTTTGCCATTGCGGAAATAAATTTTTGGGTGGAAATAGATGCAGAAAACAATCAAATCATTTTCGAATTTTGTTGATTTTTTTTTATTATTCATTTGGTTATACCAATTTACTGTAAATGCTGTGAGTTCGCAAAATTTTGAGTCTCGATTTTATTCCATTTATCAAAAAAAAAAAAAAAAAATGAGTGTTTTAGTTTGGATGGAACAACAAAAATGTTGTTTACGGCGACCGCTTTCTTTTATTATCCTAATTACGTTTAAATGGGTGTACCAAGCTGTTTTTGGGACTCGGCCGTCAGTTGCAATTGGATTCATTTTTGCCGACAACTGGGAGCACAGATATGTATCTCCATTGTAACACTGATTTACTAAATCAAATTGTAGGTACTTGACGGTGATTTGTGATTTTTTTTGCTTTATGCGTCATTTTAAAACCTTTTGATATCAACGAGGAAAGGTCAACATATTTTGAAAGATCGATAGTTGACGGTAACATCATACCGTTAATAACGGTTCACATGTACCGCTAATTAAAGGTATAACATTTTTACGTGTTACGGTATGTTTCATTTTCATTTAATCACGTAAAGCATTGTACTTACGAGGTTCCAAGTTGTTATTTGACAAGTGGGGAATACACAACTTCACGGAAGAAACACAAAATGTCGATACGTACGTTTGAGTCGATCACGTTTTACGTGTGGGTCGCAAATACTACATCTCCTACGTAGTATGTACATCGAAGTCGTAAAATTCTACGTCTACATCGTTTTGTCCTCACTCAACTACAATGTACAAAACCAATGGTTCACTCAGTCGTTTATTGTACGATTTAGACGTAAAATTTCACGACTTCGATGTACATACTACGTAGGAGATGTAGTATTTGCGACTCAAACGTAAATCGTGATCGAATCAGACGTACATTGACATTTTCCGTTTTTTCCGTGTTGGTACCTCGGAAGTAATATACTATTACTTTACTAGGGAGGTAACAGGGCCATTCCCTCCCTAGAAAAACCCTTTACCTTGCTTGTAAAGTAAAATAGCATACTGCACGCAGGAAGTAATTTTGATATCTCGTATCACGATGAGTAAAAGTATCTGGATTAGAGATATCAAATTACTTCCCTGGTATAGTAATCCATCATTACATGTAAATTTACATGAGCAAATCACTGTAAGCTTTTTCATCCACAAATCACCATCAATTACCTTAGTTCAGCAGACGATTACACCTCTGAATTATGTGGAACCAGTCTCATTTCAGACAAAGACTGAAATCAAAACAAAAGCTTTGCGATGCGGTACGCTTTTTTCGCTTTAGAATTTGCGAGCTTTGCATCATCGCAAAATGGAATAGGTAATCTGAATTCGAATAAAAGGATATTCAACTAAAATCAGCGGCTTAAATAATAGAATGCGGCCAATCATAGCTCACCGACAATCATAAACGGGATGAAGAAAACATAAAATGCAGAAAAATGGAACGGCTACAATTACAGGGTTTTACAATAAATTATTTTTAGAGAACATGCGTCAATCCACATTACACAAAATAAAAAACAACAACGAGACACTGTCATGCCAAATTTATAATCTTTTACTTACATTGTGCATCGCTTGAAATAATTGCGTGTTGTTTTGGCCTCGATTATTCACATGGTCGGAATCTAAATAAAGCAATGGACCTACGTTCGTATTGGATGGGGTTACAAAATTGCTCGTATTTACACGATTTCGTTGCTTATCGTTGGTGCATGGGGGACCACTAAATTCTAATTTACCGCTACTACTTGTGTACAAACACTTATCGGCAGTCTTATAATTTTCTGAATACACGGATGATCCGGACACACCGGATATATGATAGGCAGAGGAATTTGTACAATGCGTTTGATTATTACTAAGGTATGACAGTAAAAAGTCTGACTTAACGGACGGTATTTTCGATTTATGTGCGATGCTACTATTTAAAAACGATTTTGTGGACGGCCGTCGACACGGTACACCAATATCCGATTTTGTGCCGCGTGACACTCGGCCACCATCACCATACGACGAAGCCGATGACATTGGTCGCGAATCCAAATAGCACCCATCACCATTTCGATTCAGGCTAAACGTGTATTGATTGTTATGGAAAACAGTGTTATTGTATAAGCGATTGTTAGAGCTATGTACAGGGACGATGGAATTTCTTAGATTTTGTTGATGGTTAGGATGCATGGGTGGCTTCTTCCTATTACTCACTGAATCATGAGTCACCATTGGTTGGATGATTTTGTGATGACCGGATGTGACCGACGTTCCCGACGACTTATTGGTTCCATATTTTGTGCTATCGCTTGATCTGGAGTGTAGGAAAAAAAGGAGAGAAAAAAAAATTGATTTAACCAAAGTCGTAGCAACAATTTAGAAACCACGACAGTCATTCATTCAATCATAACGATATCATAGGGAAATTGGCATACCAATGCTACTTTTTATACAACAAAAAGGACCAGAACTAAATAGAATCTAAATTCGATTTCTTCATCAAAGTGTTTATCAAACAAACACAAACGGTTTCACGAAGACCTAATAACGTTTACCATCAACACTGCTCATGACAACGGAATTTTGCTTCACAATTTTCCATCAACAATCGTACATGGAAAATGTATTCTGCTTCTGCTTCAATATAAATGCAAAGCAACACACACACACATATTGCTTCCAAATGGATAATGAAAACTTGTATGCCGAGGCCAATTGTGACAACACAATTACTATTATTTGGGGGAGGAATGATATTATTATTTAGTCGAATGTTTCCTTCACGTGCCAGCAAATGAAATAATTTACTTTGACATTCTCCGGTTTTTCCGGTGCTAATTGAAATTGAATGTAAAATGGCTTTGAAAAGTGTTCCGATACACCTAGAGCACGGTGATATTTCATTAATTTGGCAGACGTCAATTGAGCTTTTGATTTAAAATCTTATTGGCTTGATTCACATAAATCGGAAGTTATATCGAATTTAGGGTCTTCCTGGTTCTATATCGTTATTGCCACCTACAATGCGAACAGAGTCACTTACCTTTCCGATGAATACGCATAGTCCTGGTCTGCGCCTAATCCTGAGTCAGTGTGTTCGTGTGATACTCGTAAGCCTGATTCATCCAATGGATTCAAGCATGAACTAGATGGTGATATAAAATCGCCCATGCTTAAACTAGACATCATGCTGGAGGAGAAAGGACGCGTTAATCAAAAAAAAAAACAAAAACAAAAACAAAAAAATTCAAATATTTTCATTGCAATTTACCGAACTAAGCTTGAATTTCTATCACATTCTCTAGAGCTAACGGTGCTCGCAGATCGTATGGATCCGTTTATAGTAGTCGGTTCATTTCCATTCGTTTCGGGCAGATAAATTCTTTGAAAAGTTTACGGTCAAGATAAATCTTTCGCTTTGATATTCCGTTTTCTCTTACCCTCGAATTCGATCGACTCGATCCTTAATGGCTGTGTTTTTATGCACCTTCACGGAATTCGCATTCGATCGCTTCGACGAATGTGTTTCCACCACTGTGTACGGAATTTCGCGCAATTGACTCTCACTCATGCCAGCCGTGTCAACCAGATCGAATTGTAAATGTTTGGCCAGTTCACTCGACCATACGCGAGAGCGACTATCCGATGGTGACCTTCAAAAGTTTGTTGTCATTGTACAGCAAATGGACAAACAAGAAAATGAAAAATTGAACCGAATCCGAAACGAACCTGTTCTTTTTATGCCGTCGACTTCGATGGTGGCTGCTGCTGTGACTATGCGAATCGGTATCATTATTTTGATGTTTCGTAGCTAGGCTACTCTTCATGACCGATGCTTGTTGTACAGCACTGCCGCCCGTCAATTCAGCTTGCCTTCGTTGTACTTCATGCCATTGATGATTGGAGTCAACCAGAACTTCCACTGAACCGGACGATTTTCGATGACCGGAGAAACTACGCGTTCTACTACTATCGTTATCCGAGCCGGAGTCATTTCGACGATGCTTCGATCGTTGCCGTCGATGTTTGCGATGCGAATTGTGCGACCCTCTAGACAATTCACTTTCATTGTCTGATGTGCGCCGTCCCTTATGCCTATGTCTAATGTAAATTAAAGAGAAATTTCTACAAAATACTGTCGAAGGAAAGTCAATGCGGAGCATACTTTTTACAAGATCTGGAGTCATTTGACGATTGACTTTCGACAGAACTGGAACGAAACCGATGTGGAGGAATGTTGGTTTTCCGTGTGGTAGCTGACCGCACCGATCGAGGACTAGCTGTTACACCGAATAAACCTTTCTGCTGTGATCGTGCCCACGGAGCACTCTTAATGCTTCGCGGAGAATCAGGCGCTCGACTCGTATTGTTATTGTTATTATAGGCTGACTGTTGACGAATCGATAACGTTGACGGAACTATACAGGTAGACCGGTACGGACTATCGAATCTATTGGAAGTTCAATTTTATGATCAGTATTCTGTGTGCGACGATAACACTGTAAATTGACTTTACACTTGCGCCGGTTGAGGTATCGATACAGTTTTAATTTCGGATTTAGCGTTATGTTTGTTAATGTCTAAAATTTTCGTTTCAGCTATCTCGTCGAATGAACGCCTTGGTTGTCGTCTAGATGGTGTTCGTTTAAAATTCGGTGGCGACCTGCCATGTTCAAGAGCATCTCTAACAGCTTGTTTTTCTGTTCTGCCACTGAAAAAATGTTACAGGGAGAGAGAACACAAAATTTTTATTTTTTTTAATGTTTCATTAAAACGGTATGCCTGAATAATTTCTCTGAATTTAACGGAACATAAAATAAAGTGCATTTGAATAAAATAAACTTCAAGTTTTCGGATTGTTGGCTTGCAATAAATTTTTTTTCCCTCTCTCTCTCTCTCTCTCTCTCTCGATTTACAGCAGAACTTTATGTGCTGTTATAATAAGAGGCTCAATGCCATTGAATTTAGTTTACTTTTGTTAGTGAAATCATTTATTTTACAATAAGCAAAGTAACTCAAACAACCAACCAAGTAATACGGTAAAGTAGAGGAAATGTTCAGTTTTTATCGTGGTTTTTCCTCACTTCTCTAGTTCATGTTCGCATTGCGAGCATTTAAATGCCGATTACAACTATATGTACGTAGAGGCGAACAGGAAAGCTGTAAAATTTTCTAAAACTTTTTCAATTTATTAACCGAGTAATATTTTTATGAAATTTCCGTTATTTTATGTACGCTCCATGGGAGTGGACCATAATCCTTAAAAATTACATTCATCGATATTTTTGTATAAGGCACGAATGCATTTCAATTGACTTGAGAGTTGTTGTTGAAAGAGTGATATATTTCGATGAATACAGAAAACATGTACTGTTCAGATTTGGTCTCACGATTGGACCTTTCACAGACGTATGTATATTAGCAGCTTTTCTATCGGATCTATTACTTCATTTGATATAAGAAATTCAAAAAAAAAGATTGAAAATCTTTTACTTTGTTTTTTTGGACAAGGTTTTTGCTGCATAAGACCGCATTAGTCACAGCTGATCGTTTATTCATGAAGTCATTATCGAAGAGAGGATAGCCGTCCGTAAGACATATTCATGCTAAGCACAAAATATGAACCAGATCAAAAGAGAAGCAAATTTCTCAATTCAGTGAGATACGATGTGTATGGTCACACTCGACCTACAGTCTTCAACGACTATAGTCATACTCGATACAATGGCCTCGAGTGACAAACTACACCTCTAGTGCCTAAAAAAGCATTTACCACTCGGTAACATGAGTAACATGAGCGAAAAGTACAACTGTCGTTGAATTTTTTTAAATTTTTTTTACACCACCGAGTGATTGACGCTTTTATAGACACTCGAAGCCGTGCACCTCATGTTCAAAAAAAAATCATTTATCATCAAAAAAGCCAACGAAAGTTTTACATTACGTCACTGAGTTCAAAGCGAAAGTTAAATTTTTGTAAGGCAATATTTGATCACGTGAACTTCTCGGCGAAGGCTGACTAAGAATATGTCTTCACAACGATAAAGGAAATTGAAAAATAGAATGACACGGGCCCAAACAAATCCATATTTTCCGAAATCGCCAGAAACTATTCGGGTCGATTTTATGCGATTCAATTTTTAAATTGATTTTCGAAACAAATTGGACCGGTTGATATTGTAATTCGATTCAACACAGAAAACAGATTAGCACGTAACGTCTATACATAGCTTTCGGGGTAGATGCTTTGAAAAGGCGCTAAAACTCTACGAAAATTCAGTAATAATTTATCTACCTGTAACGAAAACGAGAACCAAGTGCAAATAATTCAGCCGGACCCTCCTGAGATTGCATTGGTGAAACACGAACTAATCGGAAGAAGGCGTGATGTTCGACACAACATCGCCATAGGTGTCGACAGGCTGATTTCCGTGGTGTTTCAAAACCGTATGTACTCACCTCATTCTGCAAAAATTATTTTCGTATTTTATAAAATATTATTGCACCGAATGGCGTTAGTGTGAGTAGCAGTCGAGTTAAGTTTAATCAAAAAAAAAAAAAAGAATTTCAAATTCAAATCAAATCTTGTCATAATAGCAGCAGCTTTTGTTGCAATCTAAATAGGTTGTTGAGTGTTGCCAAAACGAATCCTATCCACATTTGCGCTATCTTTATATGTATCGTATAAACAACAATGAAAACGCACATAGCACTTACATTTTTATCACATACTCGTAACATAAAGTAACGTCCTTTAAAGTAAACTTTGGCTATTCGTGGCCAGTAATAGTAAGCTACGGTGGTTTTATTGCGTAGCACAACAATTCCGCTGGGTGTTAGACCAAGAAAGTACTCGACGCTGTCCTCACCCTAAGATGAAATAAAAGGCAACATTATTACGGCTGTTTCTGTGGTATATAGAAGAAATTGTGCAAATAAGTTTTTTTTTCTCCGTTCCAATATGTTTATGTCAACCCTAATGAAAGCTGAATTCGTTGTGCGGTAGATAGAGAGAGACGAAGGATCGATATAAAACCCCGATTTACTCTGGTTATCTGATTATATAACGAAATCGTTGTTGTACCTTGATAACGTAGTCACGTTTCGATCATGAAATTTTATAATAAAATCTCTTTGCAAAATTGAATCAAAGCAGAGACGAAAATATGTACTTTATTGAGCGTATTTACGAATGAAGACATAACATGTTCCGTTCCTTCATGTTGTTGTTGTTGTTGTTTTTTTTTCGTCAATGTTAAGTAAACATAAACACAGCCATCGTCCCCGAAATTTGTTTCATATTTTAGGGGAGCTCATATAATATTTGCATTTTCTGCAAAAAAATGTATTTGCTCTCCGAATGGTCATCTTTTATATTATCTCATTGTACGTGACAATAAGGTTACACTTTTGCGTAGTTCAGAAAGGCTTGTTTAAGAACAGAAAAAACCAATCAAAAGCAATGGTTAGCAATGTTATTTGTTGTTGATTGAAAAATTAGTCGATTAGACCATGTCCGAATGCGTGCTTCGTACCATCACAATTTCCTGTACAACTTAATAAAATAATTATTTCTTTTGGCGTATAAAAAGTTAATAGAAACATGCTATTGTTCCACTCATGGTGTCGTAATTGAAGGCCCGGTGTTCCACCAATCATTTTTATCTCGATGAAGAACATCGACCTCAGCCAAATAGGCTGAGAAATTTCTTCACATTTCCAACACACTTTTCAGCATATTTTCGATAGTAGCTGAATATGGAGCTGTTGTCGAGCACAATGTAAAACTTCGTGAACACACCTTGTTCAGTTATGGAAGCGAGTGTGAACTATATAGCCAGAGACTGGTGTGGTAGAAACCTTGTTCATGTTGCGTTATGAAATGTACATTTTGCTTAATACTTAGATTAGAATAGATTAGATTACTTAGATTACTCAAATACCTGTTCGGGATGTGCTTTTTATGTAGGTGGAAGCACTGTGTTTCGAAAGTAATTTTCTTTATGTTGCACACACTGTAGTTTCAGATATATGTCAAAGGTCTTAAATTTGTGTCAGGCGGATCTCTTTTTTCACTAAGCAATCTGCGTAACCTTCCAATTTATTTCAGTTTGCTCGCCTGGAGTGGTTCATGTAGGAGATGGGGTCCTAAAGGGGCTTCAAGATTATTTTAATGTTGAAATGGTAGTACAAAGGATCCCATGAGTGATCTGTGTGCATTCGCCCTAACCGATAAAATGTTTAACCTTCCAATTAAACAATCTTGAATTTGTCGACAACGCATGGCAACGTGTAAAAAAAAATCAAAACTCACTAGAAAGCGGTGGCGATCTACTTGACAACGAACATAACATCAACCAATTCCATAGTCTATTCATTACCGAACATGAGCGACCTTGCTCTTCAAATTTGAAATGTTTTAAAGTACAATTTCCGTCACTGCAGCCAGAGTTGCAGAATACTTTTAGGAAATTATGTACGCGGAAATATTTGTTGGAACTTAATGTTCTTGTTTTGGCCTGTGACGCAAAGCCACACTTGTATAGTTCTGTTTTAAAGTTGTTTGAAAGGCGCCTTCAATCACAATAAGATTAGCTAGCGTGTAGGTATCTCGGTGTGTGAAAACATCGGCGTTATCAATATTTCAGCGTCTTCCCTTTCCGGTTTACTATAACCACAGAAAGGGGAGTGGGGTACTACGGTACTTAAATATGAATTAATTCATATCTCCACTACTGTTTGTCATTCATTACAACCGTAAACAGATCTCGACAATCCATTAACAACTATGTATATTTAACACATTTGGCATTCACACAAAACATTATGTCATATTTGTGGGTAAAATGAAAGGGACATCTGGCCCATGTGTGTCATGTATGTATTTATATACATTTTGTATACAAAATAATCTCCTGCGAAAAGTATACACTAAAGTACAAGAGCAGCGTATATTATACGAAACTTTTGTTTCCTTTGTTTATAAGTTACTTGTGACTGTGGGACAAAAAGTACTATAAAAGTAATTACTGAACCCAACGACAATAAAATGACTATTCCACATTTCTCCCATATAAATATAAAATAAAACAAAACTCATTTAGAGGCATGCATAAGACTTGTGTTTTTAAGTCTTCTTGCAGTCGGGATATTTTCATGATTTGCATGAGAGCAAATTGTGCAGATATATTTTACATGCTGGATTACTTGTGCTTAAATAACTCAATTTAAAACTAATTTTGAATTGCACATACAATTTCTAGAATTAATTTCAAGTGTCTCCGTATAATTTTCTCCAACTCTGTGAAGGACTTTTCGAGGGTTGACATTATTAAATAAAGGTGTGGAGTATAGTGCTTTACAAATGAAAATTAATTTAAATCGAAAAGAACTTACCAGCACCGGATGCAAATCCACGCCGTACATATCATTCCATTTAACTTTTTCCAAATAGTTTAATTCGGCCGCAGACGGTGACATTCCTTTCAATTGTTGATGAAGTTCCATAACTCGATTTTCCAGCTCTTTTGATTGATTTGCAACGAGTCGAAATTCGGATACATATCCATTTGAATGTCGACGGGGATCATAGTCACCGAGTTCAGCTGGTAGGAAAATACGATAAAAGTTTTAGAGATGGAATGGAAATTGTTAACGATGTCTTATTTCTATCAGCGTACGTTGCGATTTAATCCAATCGTTATCGGTTTGTATGAAAACGATAAACCGCACGACTTAAAAGTCTTTTTAATCGATGAGGAAACACATTCTCAGAAGATTGGACAAAATGGATCAGAAGTTCTTTTCGCAGTTTTCTTCTTGGAAGTATAGGAAAACGAAATCGAAGACACAATTTTTGTCAACGAATAAGAAATCAACTGGTTGGTTGAAGGTCTTTCATACAGATGATTATACACCATCATTATCATATTTAGCATCATCATGAATTAATTTTATACAGCAAATCAGCCTAGTAAGATAACTTCTAATAACAAAAGAAAAATTTAACTTTAATTCGAGCTAATTCTGTGAGGGTAAATTGCGGAAAACATTGTATCAAAAGCATGAATTACTGTCAAATTTATTGGTATTTATCAGGCTAAAACTCGCGAAATTTTAGTCGGCTTTTGTCTGTGTTATTTTCTTTTTCGAAAATTTTTGAAATTTTTTATAAGAAACGCTGTATACGTCGATATGATTTAGGCGCTTGCTCTTGCTTTTGAAAAGTAAAATTTACGAGATTCTTTGGCTTGTTAAAGTTCGGTCAACTTGTGAAAAACGTTATATCAAAAGTCTGACACGGTGATGAAAAAAAAATTAAAAAGTTCTTGTGGGGTCGAGACAAAAGTTTTTTGTTCCGACACAACACAATGTTGACGGTAAATTTTAAAAATATTTGACAAAAACGAGTCTTCTTCATACACTTCAAAAATTTTACAGAAAATGATGATAAATTATAGTTGTAAAAAAGCGTCTCATGCTATCCAATCCACCGATAAAAAATAAAGAGAGAATTTAGGAAAATGTGAGAAAATTAAAGAAAATATTGGTAAATGTTTTTCCCAAAATAGTCCCTGAGCCACACATTGGATCTTTGGTAGTCTGCTAATCTGTTACATTGTCAAAAATGAAAATGAAAAACCACGTCGATGATTAACCCGCCCAAACCCGGCCTTCCGGAAAAGTTTGTACAGAAACACATAATATTAGATGTAGCACAAAATCACAAATAAATCAAGAAAAATCACAAAAAATCAAGAAAAATTTAAAAAAAAATCAGAAGAAAAAAAAAGTTGTTACCCTCTCGCACAAAATGTGCATTTCTGCCAAAGTTTGTTGGCACTGACAGATTTCATAAATAAAGTTAAATCACTGGGTTCTTCACCTCTTCAGTTAATCAAAGAGTTAAACTTATGAGCGTCGGTAAACGTTAACACCTAAATGAAATCTTTTTGATACGAAAAATGAAATTGACATCTAAAACTTGTCAAAGCGTGCAAACAAACACCATTTGCGACAGCGTTCTGGCCAGGTCATACAGTGGCTGAATTAAAACGTACGTCGCCACGGGCTGTACACAAAAGTATAGCACCAATGATTCTAAATTTAAATTTAATTTAAAGAATTTAACGGCCAACATGACTCGATTCTATTGTAGGAAAAATTATCATAATTACGAATCATTTTCTATTGTTGCTTCAAATATGTCGGTTTGATTTGGATGTTTGGACACAAAACTAACCCGACCAACCAATGAGGTGACCATGATAACGAAAAGGCCGATGAGCTGGCGAGAACAGTACGTATAGTAATGACAATATTGTAAGTGGAAAAGAACTCGGTCCAACTTTTTGAAGACAACATTTCTTTTTCGGTTGGAGCTGTAATCACACTAGTCAAAACAAATCAGTAATGATCTTAATGGAGGCATGTATTATTTGAACTGTTAGTGGGGATGATGTGAATAAAATATGTACTTCCGGTAGAACACACTATATAGCTTCGGCTAGCAGATAACATTGGATGCGGTGGAAGTGATTCATTACGTGTGGAATCAATTTGTGATACGAGCCAAACTCACGAGTGTGTTTAAAGCAACGAGGTTTGGAAAGTGTTTTTTTTTTGACAAGTGTAAAGTTTGTATATTCGAGCCGAAGGAGGTATATAACTGCACGAGTCAAAATAACACTTTCCAAACTGAGTTGCTTAAAACATACGAGTGAGTTTGTAAGTTCACAAAATTGATTCCTGCAAGTAATGGATTACTTCCATAAGGGGTACACATGCATGTAATAGTGAACTTTCAAATAGGGCTAGCAATAAATACATTTCCATTCGAAATGTAATTCACACGAAGTATACTACCGCAAAGCATATCTACCAGAACTTTCACTATGCATAGGGGATCGTGTTATGTGAAAAGATTTTTTTTTGTCAATGGGAATTTGATAACGCGTACATAACACGTCTATTTTCCATTTCTAAACGCAATTAGAATTGATAGTATGGAAATTAATCGTAAATTTATTCATTTAATCATAGGAATATAGATGTATATTTTCTATCCACATCACTACTTGTCATAGTGCGAATGGAATGATGGAATCCATTTCATACTTAATGTAATTGCTGCGGCCCTTTTTTACCCGATACAATTTTTTTTTTATTTGTGTTCAATGTTTACACTTCATATATTTTCGATTCGTTGCCATAGTTTGAAGGGTAAATGGCAACATTCAAATGGAAAATAAAAAAAAATTTGAAATTTATTATCATATACACACAGAGATGTATCGTATCTAGTAGCTGCCACATGTATACATTTGTATACATATTTGTACTAAAAGCACAAAACTGCAGCCATACACGTTCTATATAGACAATGTTATTTGGATCGGATCTGGTTTTCTTTCGTACATCTCTCTATATAAGTGTATACAATGTGAAAAGTTATACACGAAAATAGTTCAATGCTTTCAACACGAAAAAAACACAGCGGAGAAATAAACGTCCCTTTTTCCGACAATAAAATTTTCGAACTGTTATTTATTTGGTTATTGAAGGGGGTGAGGTCATGTTATACATGAGGTTGTCAGTTATGGTTCAATATGTTTGAAAGCGATAAAATGAAGAAAAATTGCAAATTTAGTTAGTAATTTCGATTCTTTGTGATGGGGCATTTCAAAAATGTAATCGATGTGTGAGCTGAGCGCTCACATGTCTGTAGGTTCGTAAATTCTGACGAAAGGAAGGTTTAGCAGAAATTTACGGACATCTTTCAACTCTGTCGGAACAATGTTCCCTACCCACTCATGGTTCACGTTGAGTGAATTTAATGAATAAAACAGAGCTGTTTCTACCTCGGTCTGAGCTTGATGTTGTTTAATGTTTAATGTTTTTCTGTTCGAGTGTTGGTTAAAGTTTTTTGCTGCTGCTTGTTTGCTACGCTAGGGAATTTTTCAAAGTAGCTTTCCGTAAGTGTCCGAACTTTTGACCAAAGAGGGGTCAAATGTTTTCATTGTAAACTTTCGAACACAAGTTCATTTGAAAGTTTTTACAGTTGTGTGTGTGTGTGTGTGTGGAAACAACTGATGATGGCGTCCAACGACACAACGATTTATCTTCACAGGATCCACTTCAAGGATTTCGATGCACGTTCGTTCATGCGTAGCGTTAAAGTAGACGACATTAACTGAAGTTAATAAAATGAAAAAGTAAAAACCTGATTATTGGAATTTTTTACAAATTGCATGAAAAATTGTTCTGATTAATTGAGTAAAAGAATATGAAAATTTCTTAGACGTATTTGTCCCCACGAAGCCCTGCTTCACAGTCTATTTCAACGAAATATGTAAAGTGATCTTCGCTTCTGGAATATAATCCTAATGACGGAAAAAAAACTTCACTTTTAAAATACACTTTCATTCAATGATTTTACAGCGTACCTTTTGTCAATCCCAACGAGCTCTGTATTCATTGTATACGGCTTGACGGTAACAAAAGGTTGAAATCATATTGCCTTAGCTAAGAGTTCCGTGGAACTAATGCGTTTCTATTTTCGATGATTGCGGTGTTTAAACACGTCCTTTTGGCAGAAAGTAAACCAACAATTCTCTTTCCCGAGTGTTGAGGTAAAAATGGATCGGTTCGTGTTAATCTTATCTCGCCAAAGAAGAACGACGAGCAGTTTACAAACTGCTCGAAGTTTTAAGAGTAGGCTATACCAACCACAAACATTTATATTGTTTGCTGATGAGAACTAACATACGCTTAAGGCCCGTCATTGGGAAATGACAGGACAGTTTCCCGAAAATGTATGGAAAATTTTATCACGAAAATTCACCGAAAAGATTCAAAGGAACTCACCCATGATGCTTTCCATTGTATTCGTGCACCGTCTCTTTATGTCCCCAAGGCATATTTAAACACTAAAACACTTTTTACTCGATGCAAAAACAAAATTTATTTTTTGTTTTGTCGCGACAAAAACACAGAAAATATTTCGACACAACTGTGACACTCCGCTATTATAAGGACTAGAATGAATGTTTGCTGTGTTCACTTCGGCGGTAAAATATTTCCATTCAAAAAAGTGCCCGACACTTCAACGATGGTAGACATTTATTAAAATTGTAACCTCTCCCACTTCTTTAGTAAGCTAACAAGACTTCGCTGAGTCTAATTAAGCCACCTCTTTGAACAAAAATATCGGCTGAGGTCGAATAATTCTCCGCTGAGCTTTAACAAACCTCCGCTGAGCTCTAATAATTCTCCGCTGAGCTTTGACAAACCTCTAATGAGTTCTAATAATTCTCCGCTAGGCTTCAGTAAGAGTCCGTCAGATCTTAGCACGTTGTAGTAAGGCAATGAAGCTAAGCGAACACTCAATAAGCATCAGCGGATACCTAATAATTGTTGCTATGATTTAATAAGACTCCACTTAGCTTTGGCAGATCTCCGCTGAGTGTCCGACTCGCTCCATTAAGCCTTCCTGCAACTTGCTTAGGCCCAACGGACACTAGCGGAGAATTATTAGAGCTCAGCGGAGGTTTGTTAAAGCTCAGCGAAGAATTATTAGAGCTCAGCGGAGAATTATTAGAACTCAGCCGATATTTTTATTCAAAGAGGTGGCATAATTAGACTTCGCAAAGTCTTCTTAGCTTACTAAAGAGGAACGAACATTTATTTACGTTCAGCGCAGTCAGGTTTCTTTGAATCTTTTCGGTGAATTTTTGTGATAAAATTTCCCATACATTTTCGGGAAACTGTCCTGTAATTTCCCAATGACGGGCCTTTAATGGTGTTGTGGTTTCGTCTCATTTCAGTTTTCAAGCACGGCTCGGCTCGGCTCCACCTCGTTAGGACAAGCTTACGACTAGTACCGAAAAATTCAACTTTTCATCACTCGTAACAAAATGTACTATTCTTTCGGTAATAATATAATAACAATTGCTCAATAAATGCAACGAAAGTATATCTCGACACTCAATTGAGAAAATAACTATTTGTTTGGCTTGTCGCATATTATTACGAATTATAAAAGCTCCTTGATAAATGACACATAACTGTGCCCATTAATTATTTGTATTTTTATGTTGTAAAAATGTGGTTAAAAGATTTGAGATACCGTTAATATGTTATCATTAAAAATGATCATGATTCAGTATACTCAAATGAATTCCAGTATTGAATTAATTAAATTGTTCAAACTAAAATCGAACGAAAAATGCATTTTGTTAATTAAAAAGGCAATATGTACGTTTACAATATATCCCCTGCGAATATACCAGTTGTATGCATTGAATTAAAATAATTGCTGAATCAAATTTGGCAGTCCAATCATATCTCATTCACCCTCATCATTGAATATACTGCAAAATTAAAATAAGGAAAAAAAAATGTTTTATTGAATAGTAGTGACAAGGGGCCATTAAAAAATTACGCATTTAGGGGAAAAGGGTTGCCTCACAAAAGCGCACGCTTCATACATTTTACGAAAGTTTTGCCATTTCCATTTATTTTGACTTATACGTATGAGAAAATTGTCTGAAACTCTAAATTTTTCGAGCCTTTTTCGTTATACAAGAAGTTGCAAAATGGAATTGTTTTTGTCAGTAGTTGTGAACACATCGTGTGACAGAACAACTCCTCCATATACGGTAGATTTCTCTTCTTTTTAGAGATATTTCTGACAGGATGGAGCTTCATACACTTACACATCTGCCTGTCGAAAGTACCTACGGAGAACAAAGCTTTACGCAATCCCCTGCGAAAAGTATCCAACTAATTATTATTGAGAGATTAATAAGTAAGCCAACGCATGAACGTTTAGCTAGATAGCGAAATATTCTTTTCCCTGTTATTTTTACATACTTTTCTCTAACACTAATCATTAAAATATTGCATAGTTCGCTTGGAAAACAATTCAAAAAATTCTAAGTTGATGTATGATTATGACTTCTGACGTCTTACTATTTCAATTTTCTTTTTCATTGGTGATTTTAAATCGATCTTAAAAAACGTTTCTGGACAACGATGAAAATACCTTCGATTTTTGTTGTTTAGTGGCATACACAACTGAAATAAAAACAATAACAAAAATCACGATTCCCGGCTATAAGAGTCACTTTTCCATGAATTCACAGAATGTCGTTTTGAAGATTTTTAGTTCACTGCGTATTTCTGACCGGCATGTTATTCACTTTTTTTCGCACGGAGTGAAATTAAATTTTTTTTCGCCCACTTATTCAAAGAAGGCTTCATTTTTATAATTAAAAACCTTGCAGAGACCAGAATTCGAACCCTCGACACGAAAAACGTTGTAGATACCACCGCCGACTTCTAAGGACAAGTGAGGCTTGGGCACCATTACTAGAAGATCAACTGATACTAGGCGAAAGTAGTTTTACAGCAAAATGAATGAAAAGTGTCCACTGGGCACCACTGATCCCACCGTAGGTATGCTGGTATATTATCGCACATGATGACTAGTCGCTCTCGGCTTCGCCTCTGGTCAACAATCGCGACATTTAGAGCGATGAAATACCTTCATACCTACCTTACCTACGTACTTTATGCAATGTACCTATAAAAAACCATCACAATGTCTACTCATACCCTAATCCTATATCGAAATGAGATTTTATTTCGATACATGGTGAATGAGGTTTCTATGGAACAATTTCTCAATGCAATTTGATCAATGGAAATTTTACTTTGAACTTCATTGTTCTTTGTTCCAGTCATTGTTTTCATGTTTTTTGTTTGGCTAATTGTGATACAGTATTAGTACGAAGTATAATGTGCACCTCGTTGCACAAGTTAATTTTTGTACATAAAAGTGACTTCATGTAACATTGAACTCTATTTTCTAACGCATGGCAATGGGCCACGAGCCAGCGGCGAGATTTGGAATTGAAGTCGATAAAAATCCTCCTAGCATGCGTAAGGAACTACGTTTTCTCTAATGTGTATCGGAAGTGTGTGAAATCGATATATTTCCTCATTATATAATAGTAATTTATGCAACTAGTCACTGCGCTCGTTTGATAACATTACATCTAGCGACAAGAACTACCACTTTCGCAACGTGCTGCATACAACGTTTTCTGCAACCAGCTGCGAAAATTTTTTCAGAAGGAGTGATGAAAAGTAAATCCATTTCACCACTAGTGACGAAAAGTAAAATATAGAAAAACAGAGAAAAAGTTCAGTCTTCGCAGCGCAGTAAAAGAAAATTCCCTTCCTAAATCAAAAATTTTTTTTAGTACAAATATGCTCGAAAAGTATTGCACTGCATATCAAGAACGAAGCGCATTGTTTCAAAAGCATATGTATACGTACAAATCGTTATACCAATCTTATTTATCCAACCACTCCTATGGTCTTCTTTATTACAACATTTTTTACGAATCAACAAATTGAGTATATTATATACAGTTTTCCATTGGCTCGACAAAACAATCAATGGGTAAAATAAAACAACATCACTTACATTGCACGATGAAAGCACCGATCTCAGAAGCTAGCTCAAATGAAACCGGCAGTCGTCCCTGCAGGACATCTTGTTTAACTTGCAGAAATAATTGATACCTAAATAAACAAAACGTAATTACTGATAGAATTGAAATTGAATCAAAATGATTAAGTGGTTGCTATAATGTGGTTGACGGTTGTAATAGTATGTTGTTCTGTTTAAATAAATACAGTTTATTATTTGTTATATCAGAGAAATACCATTAATTTCATTAAAACATGCTTGTTTACAACGAGATGATGTGAAAATTAATTAAACTAAGTACATTTTGTGTGTGTGTGCTCACTTTAGGTAAATGCACTTTGTGGTCATTTACCACGTTCTTAACGAATGTTTAAGTTTGCTGGATTTTGTATGCAAAGCAAACGGAATGAAAACTTAACCAGTTGTATTTACGCTTACTCAGCACATTTTCACAGCGTTCTGCTGTGTTATGTATGACTAGGAATGCAAAGAAAAGGCTAATTTCGGTGGTCAGCCACTTAGTGTGAGTCTGAAATTTGTGTAGAAACGTTATCTCAAACAAGATATATCCCTCGTTTTACATTTTATATGGTGTTTGCGCATCAAATTTTGAGTAATTGGTGAAACATTGCCCTAGTATATTGCAGGGACGTAAGTACTGTTTTTATGGAAGAACTGTTTGAATGGAAACAAAATTTAATGCAGATTCGTTTAAGACCTTGGGTTTGTTGTAACGTCCTCCAAAGTTATATCACAGATGTTTTACAGCAGCAAAATGACTGATAAAATGACTTTCTCGTGATAAACTATAAGAAAATGGCTGATAGGGGATTTCCAATCATGTGCGCCTTTCTTAACCTTAAGAGTGATATCGTCAGATCTTCAGGTGATTTTTTTACTTTGGGAACACGCGGTCTCCGATTTTAATGAATGATAGCTCGTTGGATTCGTCTTTCGATTCTAGGAAACACGTATCTTTCACTTTTTCTAAAAAAATGTGTTTTTAGCCCCGTACGAAGTACGAAGGGGCTTATAGGATTACGATGCCGTGTGTAATTGATGGAATTCGAAGCAGACGGTAAGGGCAAAGTGTTTGCCTATGTTTATAGATGACGAATCCGCAATAAAAATTTGGGCCGTCTGTCCGTCTGTCCGTCTGTCCGTCTGTCCGTCTGTCCGTCTGTCCGTCTGTCCGTCTGTCCGTCTGTCCGTCTGTCCGTCTGTCCGTCACGTCGATATCTTGAGTAAATCAAATCCGATTTCAAAAATTTTTTTTTTCCCTGAAAGATAGTCAAAATAGTGAGGCTAAGTTCGAAGATGGGCATATTCGGGTCGGCCCTTCGTGAGTTAGGGCCACCTAAGTGATTTAAGGTCTTTTGGTGATATTTATGGCAAAATAAACGATGGAAATGTAAATGACACGGCAAATGATAGGTATTGTCAATACCAATCCAGGAAAAAAAAGTTTTTTAAAATCGGGTGAGTGGACCGTGAGTTAGGGCCTTAGAAGTGAAAAGCTACTAGGGCCCTATGTGTATTTTACATAGAACTCAAGTAAATTTCATCCGTTTTTCGTAATTTTTGTTTCATTTGAAAGATAATCGAACACCGAATAGAATGTTGTTGAAAAAAATTAAATTTGGGTCCTTGGACTAAGGCCGCTACTAGGGGCCTATGTGTATTTTACATATAACTCGAGCAAATTTCATCCGTTTTTCGTAATTTTTGTTTCATTTGGAAGGTAATCAAAGGCCGAATAGAATGTTGTTGAAAAAAATTAAATTTGGGTCCTCGGACTAAGGCCGCTACTAGGGCCCTATGTGTATTTTACATATAACTCGAGCAAATTTCATCCGTTTTTCGTAATTTTTGTTTCATTTGAAAGGTAATCAAAGGCCGAATAGAATGTTGTTGAAAAAAAATTAAATTTGGGTCCTCGGACTAAGGCCGCTACTAGGGCCCTATGTGTATTTTACATATAACTCGAGCAAATTTCATCCGTTTTTCGTAATTTTTGTTTCATTTGGAAGGTAATCAAAGGCCGAATAGAATGTTGTTGAAAAAAAATTAAATTTGGGTCCTCGGACTAAGGCCGCTACTAGGGCCCTATGCGTATTTTACATACAACTCGAGTAAATTTCATCCGTTTTTCGTAATTTTTGTTTCATTTGAAAGATAATCGAACACCGAATAGAATGTTGTTGAAACAAAAAAAAATTGGGTCCTTGGACTAAGGCCGCTACTAGGGCCCTATGTGTATTTTACATATAACTCGAGCAAATTTCATCCGTTTTTCGTAATTTTTGTTTCATTTGGAAGGTAATCAAAGGCCGAATAGAATGTTGTTGAAAAAAAATTAAATTTGGGTCCTCGGACTAAGGCCGCTACTAGGGCCCTATGTGTATTTTACATATAACTCGAGCAAATTTCATCCGTTTTTCGTATTTTTTGTTTCATTTGGAAGGTAATCAAAGGCCGAATAGAATGTAGTTGAAAAAAAAATTGGATCCTCGGACTGAGGCCGATACTAGGCCCTATGTGTATTTATACTCAATAAATTAAAATTTTAGGGCTATTTGAAATTTTTGTTTTATTTGAAAGGAACGTCGTACGGGGCTTCATAATTGCGCTATGCGCAATTTCTAAGATGTACACATTACATAATAATTTTACTTTAACTACTTTAACCGGCGCATAGGCTTACGGTCAAAGTAGGGTGACAGACGCACTAGGGTCACGTACGCAATAGATATACGGGTTTGTACGGGGCTCAGTCGCAGCAAACGCTCCGACTGTTCTGATGGCTCGTTTTTTCGTAAAAAGCGTTCAAAAGTCAAGACATGTGAGGAGGGTACCGAAAACAGTTTTTCGACAATAACTCAAGAAAACAAGGCATCAGAACAGTCGGAGCGTTTGCTGCGACTTAGCCCCGTACGACCCGTAATCCTATTTCGTCCGTAACCATAATAAGTCCGTAGCCGTAATACGCCCGGAACCCTAATACGTCTACAACCCTCTAATGCGTCTGTTACCAAAATGCAAGTCAAGTTGGGCATGGTCAAATTTACTGAAAGTGTTCATTTTTAAAATTGCGCATAGCGCAATTACGAAAGCCCGTACGAAGTACCTCTCAAATAAAACCAACAATTTACGATATTATTTTAGAAACCCAAAATTTTTTGCCAACTTTCTATTGGGTATTCAATTATCTCTCAAATGAAACAAAAACTAGCAAAATCGGATGAGATTTACTCGATTTATGTGCAAAAAACACTTAGGGCCGAGTAGCGGCCTTAGTCCAAGGGCCCAAATTTGAAACTTTTTCGCCACGTTCTTTTCGGTATTCAATTACCTTCCATAAAAAACTAAATCTAGCAAAATCGGATGAAATTTACTCGATTTATGTGCAAAAAACACTTAGGGCCGAGTAGCGGCCTTAGTCCAAGGGCCCAAATTTGAAACTTTCTTTGCCATCATTCTATTCGGCATTCAATTATCTCTCAAATAAAACAAAATGTAGCAAAATCGGATGAGATTTACTCGATTTATGAGCAAAAAACACTTAGGGCCGAGTAGCGGCCTTAGTCCAAGGGCCCAAATTTGAAACTTTTTTCGCCACGTTCTTTTCGGCATTCAATTATCTCTCAAATGAAACAAAACCTAGCAAAATCGGATGAGATTTACTCGATTTATGTGCAAAAAACACTTAGGGCCGAGTAACGACCTTTGAGCCCTCCCAACAAGCCCGCGTTGCATCTCACCCAAAAACGATGTTCAGCAACTTTGTTCTACTCGTCAATACCTTTCATTTGATATATCGCAAGCAGCTATTGCGTGCGTATTTCGGTAGATATCGTCGAAAGACTGAAAAACACCTATAGGGCCCTAGCTCTGGAAGGTCCGACCCTACCATGTCCATTTTCGAACTTGACCTTACTTTTGTCGATACCAATCAGGGAAAAAAAGAATTTTGAAAAAAGGTTGTGATTTACTCAAGCTAGAGGGGTCACGGACAGACGGACAGACGGACATTTTTTTTATTGCGGATTCGTTATCTATGAACATATACAGATGCTTTGCCCTTACCGTCTGCTTCCAATTCAACATGTTACAAACGGCATATTAATCTTATAAGCCCCCAGTACTTCGTACGGGGCTAAAAATATTTTAAATTGTTGTAATGTTGTACGAATGTCGGTCTTGGAAAGACCTACAGGTAGAGTATACGCACCGCTTGGTGCTAGTAGGTCCACGAGAGTTTTGACTAAAAATATAGTGAATGTTCGGAGAGTCCGCTTTCTCTGCAGCTTCGATGTTCCACGGAACTGAGTATGGGGTGTTGTAGCTGGCCTCACCCCCTATGGTGACGCATATAAATGAACCCAGTACTTTTGGGATGCAAGCCTACAAGTCTTGGAAAAAAAGTTGGTGCCAAATTTTACTTTTGAACGCTTTTCACAGAAAACAAATTTTTTGAGAAAAATTGAAAGATACCTGCTTCCTAGAATTGAAAGACGAATCCAACGAGCTATCACTCATTAATATCGGAGACCGCTTGTTCTCAAATCACCTGAAGATTTGGCGATATCACTATTAAAGGAGCAATTGAAACAGTCGGCAGAACTAAAATGTTCGATAAATTTTGAACGCTTGGTGTCAGGTGGTCTGACAGCTAACTCAGCATCAGATTTATTTTTCATTTTCCGTCTCTTCGAAAGTTTCGAGTCGAAAGATGATATTTCGGTTTTCTGTGATGCTACAAATTATAATGGTTCTGAGACATACTCGACTCGACTCTACCAGCTATACCAGAAATACATCTAAGAATAAAAGGATTATAGCATTAACTACCTTAAGGATTATTAAAAGAAACATGGAGCTGTGTGAAATACGTCTGACAAAGCTACGTCCTTTTTCAAAAGAATCACTCTTAAAATTCATTAGTGTACTTGACAGTAGGTGTAACCATAACTCCCACTTCGTTGGTGCGGGAGAACATGTTTAGTTACCACTAATCAGTTGTAGCACTACACTGCTCTCAAAATGCGAGTTGAATGAGTATGAAATTTGTTTGTCAGATGTGAAGGTTAATTTTAATTGTTTTATATGGTCACCACCCAGTCAGGAGTTACCTACCGTTAGAAATTCAATTGCTTACACCAAATTATTGCTAAGAAATTTGGAAACTTTTTCGTGAAAAAAAAGCTTTTACCGCAAATTACAACCATTGGACACAGTGTATTGTTTGTGTTGTGTATGATGTCATATCTTAAATTGAGACCTACATGTATGGATCAATTCAATTATCGGTTTGAATCGGTTCAACGCACACACAAAATTGAATTCTATAAAACTAGAGCTGGGTTTTTATACGTTAAACGTTTTTTAAGTAATTTAATTTGCGCCTCGCACATTAAAAATTATCTGGTTTAATGTCGACATGAAACAACACAGAAAAGATGTTTTTGTCGTTAGCAATCAAAAGTGTTAAAAATTAATTTGTTCGATGTCTTTACGTTCATGAGCTAATATGCCGTATGTTGTGTGTGTGACTGATTCGTTAGGTTTTTTTTCCTTTTAGACAGAGAAAGCGCAATTTTAATTAAAATGAGTCAATTAGGAACGTTTGTGTGCAGCCATTTATACACTTTAATTGTGCTATTAAGTCAGTAAAATTTCACATATGGTTTGACATGTTGAAATGCAGTCGAAGAGAAATGAAATTGAAACATACATTTACATGCGTGCGCGTGCGTCGTGAATTAGTTATTTAAGTATATGTCTTGGACGATTGATTTTAGGCAATTTCGCGAGTTGTACCAGCGAAAGTGCCTAAAATCAATCGACCAAGACAGGTATGCAGTGTTTCAAAATTGACCTCATTTTCTTCTCCGAAGCACGAAAAAGCCTATTTTCTCCACTCAAATGCGGTGAAGTCATAATCGTCATTTTCATTTTGTGTTTTGAGAATTTAGGTGAGATTTTTTTTCCACTCTTGCTTGCCCGTCGGCCCACGAGGATTGAAAAAAGTGGAAGAAATTGATGTGTCCGATTCGTGGATTAATTTAGGGTTATTTGGCGCTGCGCCGCATGAAAACCGTTGTGATTGTCTTGGAAAGAAATAGGAAATTCCTATTTTAGCGGAAAGAAAATGGTACACTTATCTTACTCTGAGAATTGACCACTCAGTGGAGAAAAATTGATTTAGTGAAAAGAGAGAGAGAGAAAGAAAGAGAGAGCAGGAACAAATAGTTATTTATGCAACCCAGAGATAGAATTAGAAATTTTTACTAAATGCGCACATGAAAAACATTGAGTTCCCCTCGGAGAAAAATAGGAAACTCCAACTCGATCGAACTTCGCTCTTGTTGAAATTTCCAATTTTACCCCCTTGCTCAACAAACACCAATTGCTAAATCTTACCTTGTTATTTCTTCGACCAATTTGGTTGGATCAGCTGCATAGAACTTTACACCGAAATACATATCGTAAATATCTTTGGAGCCTTTCAATTGTCTAGCTAGTCGTGTTGACACGTCCAACCAATGCTAAAAGAAAAACAATTGCATTGACCGACATTAATTACAGTCTGTTGAAATCGAAAATAACAAACAAACCGTTTGATTTTCAGCATCCAGATATCGAAGTCCAAAATAAGCTGTTTCGATTAAGTTCAATTTAGCAAATACAACATCCAACAAAACTTGACCGGATAAGTCATCCTGAAAAGAAAAGAAAAGAAAAATAAAATCTTCATTGTTGTACTACGTATAAATAAAATGTCTTTATATTTATGGTTTATAGAGAAGAAAACGAATGGGGAATACATATAGAAAGATGCAGCATTTTTTTTTTCTTATATATAAATCACATGATTTGTGATAGTCAACGTACAACATTGTATAATAAGCTATGTTACGTATGTACATAGAGTGTATATGAATGTATATATAATATAGAGCAATAGCACGCTGTTTTATTATAAATCCTGCACTGGACATCTAGAAATTGGCTATAAATAACTTTCATGGTTTTCTTTGGATAGGGGTCAAAACATCGTGCCATACCTTACATTGTTGGTAATGCTTCATAATGATGTGGCAAATTAGTACTTACAAGAAACATTTTTTTTTCAATTACAAGTTTAAAATTATAGTACGTGCATTTGCAATCATTTTGCTTGCGACAAACAAAAAATTGTCTAGTCATATCATTATGTTGTTGGATTTACGCCAGCGACCGCTTGTCACCCTTACCTCATAAAAAAGCAATATTTATTTAAGGATGGTAATATTTCCGTATTTAAGTCGTCAAAACGAAAAACTTTACGAAGTCGTAGTTGAGAGGAGGCTTTCAAACTGTTATAAGTATCACCCTCCCTCTTACACACTACAGATACTCTGAACAGATACATGATAAATCGTCTTGAACATACATTATTAGACATTTTAGGAATCTTGAATTATTACTTCCAATAGGGCGCACCACTATGCGATGGACTTTTTAATAGTTTGTTAGTCATCGAATTTTCTAATTTTTTTAAACATAACATATAAATTATCTGTTTATTTTGAGATCTCACTAATAAATGCAGAAACGGGATGTGTCACATTAGCGAATTATAGGAAAAATAAAATTTCATTGATTCAACTGCATTTTGATTAGAGTTACACCGACGAACATTTGAAATTTTATAACGTTCCACACATCATTTTAGTGGAAGATCCACATTGATAAGAACCATCCCGTCCAAATAATCGTTATTGTGTTCAGAGATTTAGTATTGGGCAGTGGCGAGTTAACTGCGATTAAATCGAATTCTCTATGGCAGGATTTGGTAATAAGACTGCTTAATTTTCATTGAAAAATCTCGATTCATTTTTCTTGATTGTCGGCCATACCCACTTTTAACTGAATCTACAGAATGATAGTCGACAAAACCCTGCCTGATACTACACATAATCATAGTTAGACTTTAAATATAATCGACTGAACGAATGTTCCTTTAAATGCCTACGTTGAAAGCTGTACAGTCATTTTCACGGTAACGTTAAAGTCCAAGAAGGACGGATGAAGCTGTCTGAACATCAAATTGCTATTGCAGAAAAATTTTATCGTCAATTTCCCCCTATACACCCGTCGATACATGTTCATGAAATATAAATTAGTTAGCCAAAATGAAGAACTCTTCGTAAGCTATTTATACCTTTTCCAACCAAATTTACACAATCAATTTTCTCTGGCCTCTTTTTGTAAATAAAAGTTTCGCACAGCTGCAAAATTCTCAGGAGTAACATTCTCGAACTGATTATAAAAACAATCTCGGTATTTTCCATCGTTTCACACACTCAAGCCACATCCCATCGATTTCGGAAATGTGTGTATAACGACATATAGAAGCGTGCGGATAATTTCCATGAAAGCTGCCGACGTTTTTTTTTTATTTTGCCATTTTTCTTGTTTAAATTACAGGAGAAAATAAATTTGCTTATCGTCGCACTGACTATAATGACTACCGGATGATAATTCAGATAAATTCTTTACAAATTCGAAAATGATATGCTGAACCGCCCAAGTATATATTTACTCTATCAACAAAACGTTTTTCCTTTACTTGTTATACTAGAAACCCCTCCATTAAAATAAACAATTTTACCATCTGAAACCCATAAACGTTTCCATATATAAAATAATATTTACAAGTCAAGTCAAGTCATCTCAATTTAAAGTAATGCTTTTATTGTCAATGCTTCTCGATTGTACAAATTATTGTTCTCGTGGAACAAATAGGTTTCTCATTGAATTGTATTATATATGCCCAGCATCAAAATACCGATGTTTGTTTCATTCCATTACAAAATTTATGATATTGTCGATTGTTAAATATTTTGAGACGAAACCAAATCCAAGCGGAAAAGTGTGCTGTGTGCTGCTATAAGAGGCCTAAAAACCAATATAAATGTACTATGCAATTGCAGACCACAATTGCACTATCTCTCTGGTGTATACTTACTTTGCATGAATTGTGGTTTATCTTGCTGGTCAGTTGTCTACCATATGTTGTAATCCACATGTACAAATGTACATATAATTTAACATTATGTGTGAGCGAATATATGGAAAATTTATTGGACGACCATTTGTGTGTACGTGGTGGTGGACGCAAATCAAATTAAGAAATCAGAATTTTGTTGATTTATGCAAGTTAAGATGATGTCAATGTCAAATAACCAATTTGTTTATTTTTGCCAAATTAAAATTTGGAGTGTGGAATGAAGTTTACAGAGAACAGTCTCATGCGACGATAGTTAGCGTTTCGGGGGTCACACTGTCTGAACTAATCAACTGTTTCAGAAAGCTATATCTTTATGAACCTCGTTTAAACAACGTTTAATTTAGACGAGGCGGAGAGTGAGGATCCAAACTGAACCGAGAGTTTTTGACCAAGATCCATTTCTAAACAAACTCCACTCTCAAATGATCCTAACAGCCATATCATGTAAGGTCAATCGCAAAATAACTCAAAATGATTCCATACAGCTGCATATTTTGAGGGGAATTATTCAGCAATTACGAATTATTACCTGTAAAGATATCAGTTTCCAACGAGGAAACAGGCGTTATAAACAACGCTTACAATAAAATACAATTTCTTTAACCAGTTGATACACTAGTTATGGTAAAGACATTAGCAAATTTGAAAGTAGATTGTCGCGTACATATTACAAACATAGAAATTTGAGACCGATTCTCGCACATAACATACATTACACATGCATAATAGTGCCGGGTGGTCACCACAGCAAGAGTAGTTCTTTAACGTCTACTGGCAATTCGTCATAATTCGACAATTTGTCATAATTGCATATATGGCTATTGATTGATTGGCAATCTTAAGATTTTATTATTAAATAAATAAGTGGTTTTATGGATAATTTTGAAGTTTTTACGACACCACAGTTGTGATTCGGTCGGTGATGTTGATGGCTAAATGGTTCGTATACTTTAATAAATAAATATATTTCACTCTGAATTTCATAAAGTAAAGAAAATGATTTTAACAAGCATGCAAACACATAATTACAGCGGTGTTGTGTTGTTGTATACGAGTGGGATTTGTGTGAGTTATGATAAAATAATTTTGATTATAGCGAAAAGTGGGCAGAAAAGTGAACAATAAACGTCTATGTTGAATGAGAAAAGTGTATAAAATATTGCTAATAATTTTAATATTCGCTTCGCACAGACATTTCTAGAAGTAAAGTAAATTTTGGTCACTTCAGCTCAACGTTCAACGTTCATATTTACCTACAATTAACTGGTGTTAGCTTGCTTTGCATTATACTAACTAATTGTACCGGTAAACTTTGCTGCTATACGTATGGGGAAACGTTCTACTGCATTTTGTAGGAAAGTGTTTCAACAATAAACATTTTAAATTGGGGTGTTTCAGTTAAAGTGGGAGAGAGGGTGTTTCATTTCTAATTGAAACTTTTCCTTCATCACAAATCGGTATAACGAACAGGACGGATACGGAGAGTCGAATTATGCATAGAAACGTGGATCATATATCTAACGTTACATTGGCGTACATGCATTATAAATTCGACAGAAAGTTTTGAATGGATGGAATGTAAAAAATTTCACATGGAATTTCAAAGAAATATCTGATGGAACATTGGCTCTGCTAATAATCTACTGTTTTGCTGCTAATCTGTTGTCATACGCAACTCTTTTGAAGAAGTCGTTGTTTCTAACTGGGTCCATGTGATTTTGATGTGGATTTTAATTAACCTGTTACAGACAGCTGTTATCGACAACGACAGTAATAATAGTAGCAAAAAGCATGTTCAAAACCAATGAAGTAAAAGATTTCTGAAATCACTCTATTAAAATCAAATCAAATGAAGTAATAGACCAGATAGTAAAACTGTTACTATGCTTCCCGTCTATGACAGGTTAATCCTGCTCCGCCAATTCTCGTTCTGAATCAATTCAATTTTTTTTTACAACAACAAAAATTCACTTCACAAGCCCTTTTGTGCAATCGGGTCTTCTGTTCAAATGACACAAAGCACTTGAGCTCTGAGCTCAGCCCAGTCTCCATGACACTCCACTGAGGAGACCTGGAAACCCGAGGTTTTTACCAAGTGGCGCACGTCCTCACCCACTGTAACGACTACAGAGGCTTATGCTATGCCAAAATTGATGTTCTTGCTGTGATTTTTGAAGATGACAAACTTATTCCAGTTCTAAAACGTTTGCCTGCTAACGGGAAGGGAAGTGTACCTTATATGTCACTGTGTTTACTGTTTACCTCATGTTACAAGACGAAATTATACTTAAGAGGAACATGCTCATATAATTTACGAAAACGAGTCAACAATTAGGATTGCGTACAAGATAAGGCAGATAAGGACTTTTTGTTAACGTTTTGTGGCACTCATATAGAGGTGTGCACCGCCGATTTTACGCCGGCGCGCCGCCGATTTTTTGCTAAATTTTCGGCGCGCCGCCGCCGAAAAATAATAGCTCACGCCGCCGCCGCCGCCGATTGTATTTTCGTCGCGCCGAAATTTTATACGTTTAGTGCTTTCAGAAATTTTAATGGGCGACAATAAATATAAACTTAAATTGAAAAATCTATACAAAAGTGTGTGCCTGAGTACATGTACAAGGTTTTAGCAAATGTTTATCGCTCTTAATTTATAAGTCAGGTTTCTATATGCGTAGAAAGGAGTTTTTTGTTAAATTTTTTTTGTTGAAACTTTGGGTTTTTCTTCTTACTTGCACTGTACGACGGTGATTTTGTTTCTGATGCTACGATAGGGTTATCTTCGAAGTAGCTTTCTATAACGTATCCTATTTCTATCAGTAGATGGCAAGTGTTTTATGCATATTTTTAAATACTTCTTCTTCTTCTTTTTCAGCCTGTTTCTATCCACTGCTGGATGTAGGCCTCTCCAACTTCTTTCCATTTCGTACGATCCATTGCCATTTGCTGCCAGTTTGTACCTGCAATATTCTTAATTCCGTTTGTCCATCTCTCTGGTGGTCTACCTATAGCTCGTCTTTTATATGGTCGCCATATAAATACTAGTCCAAAGAAAAAGTTGGCTGCTGTCTTGGGAAGGGTATCGATGGATACTACTGAGGATGGTCAGATCACGCTGGCCCGAGACCGCCATCGATACCCGAGGTCGAAACAGCATTTGTCTTTTCTGTATCCTCACTTAACGTGAACTCTTGGGTACGTTACTCTATTTTCTGTGCATATAAGAGGAAGAAGAAGGAGAACAAAATTCAGTGAATCAGTCAAAACTACTGTAATTGTAAAGTGGCAAACTTGAGACCTTATGTGGAATTTGGGTGGAAAATGGCGCAAATCACGTGTTTTAGGAATTTATAAAGTGGAATATCTTTCCGGTTTCAAGTTTTTTCGTCAAAAAGACGAGACACGGGTATCTTTATTTTCAATTTTTAGCTGCTTTATTTAAAAAATTTGGGAAAAAAAATCATTTTGGCGTAGTCTATGCACTTATTACTTATAAATTTAAGTTTATCTAAATCTCTTATTTGCGAAAACCTTCTACTACGATCTCACTCCTTCATCGAAGATGGACTAAAGGCAACGGGAACGGTTATTGCATAAATCGAAAGATAATAGTAGTGAGTTTGCGTAAATGACATAAATTATAAGTTGGAAATAAGAAGCCTGCAGAACATCTGGTATGAAGATGTGACTTAAAATTTCCAAATTATAATTTGACTTATAGCTTACATGTCATTTACGCAAACTCATTAATCATTCTTGGATTCATTAAATTAGATGTTTTCAAAATAATAGGTGATTGTACATTGTACACAATATAAAAGGTGAGATACGCCTCAGTTGATTCCCCTTGTATAAGTGGTTGATACTTCAGATTGCAAGATAGTAAGATTTCAGTGTTCGGAAAAATGATTGCGCACGCTTTTTCAAATGTTTTTGCATTATTTTCGAAAGTTTAGATTTTTTGTAAATTTATCGGCGCGCCGATCGGCGCACCGCCGCCGACTATAAATTTCTTCCGGCGCGCCGCCGCCGATCCCTTACCAGTCGGCGCACCGCCGCCGACTATTTTAAGATCGGCGCACACCTCTACACTCATATAACAAAAAGTATGACATGTCACGTGGAGATCTCGTAACACGGTAGGTGAAAGCAAGAATATGTGCCGTTGAGGGGATAACGCTAGGTAATGTATGCGGGTGACATCCACATGAGATGAATTATTTTGTTTGAAAATTCGGGTGTTACCGTCAACGTTCAACTAATAAAATGGTGGATGACCTTGCCTTACTTTCTTGTAGTCTTAGGTGGAAGCCTCGCGATATTTTCATGAACTCAGTGCCATCTTTAGCCAAGTGAAATTTCTTAAATTTGCGATACTAATATTCACTATGGGCGTTAAATGTATATGAAAATGTCTTAGATGACCAAAAAAAAAACGTTTTTTGTAGACCCTGTCCCAATATTTGTTTGTACGACACACTTCCCTAAAGTGTTTATATGGAAAAAGCGACACTGTATGCACTTGGTTTTAAGATCTTCGTTTTTAGTTTTAATAATTGATGTCCTGAATAGTGACGACGTATCCCTTCCGTCGCTTCACACGTCAAAAATATGAAATTGAAAAGTTGTCAATAAATCACATACAAGAGAACCATTTGCTGTATTGCCTTCCCGGGCAAAGAACACATAAGTTCATTCGTATCCGGGATTAATCAATGCGACAAAGAATTTGCAAAAGCAACGGCGACAAAAACAACTTAATGTCTTCACGTCCTGCGTTCATAATTCATTTTTCTTGAATCTAGTTATGCGACGCTGATACATCCTTTCGGAATATTTTCATGTTCTTCAATGCCTTTCATGCCTTATTCATCGTAAATATCAAAATAAGGTAGAAAATAATTGTAAAAATAAATTGACTCTAGTGGCAATTTCATATAAACACGTTAAAAGCCATTTTAAAAGCATCTCGGCGGATGTATACATCAAAAAAACTATGTGTAACCATCAATGGCAAAAAAAAGAAAGAAAAACTTCAAATGGTAACATGCACGGCTGTAACAAATAAATAAATAAAATTTATACTCCTCAACATCATAATTTCCACAATTACATCTTCTGGGTTCGACGAGCAAATAATACAACACCCAGAGTCCCAGACCAATATAATGAGTTGAATTTATTAAAAGAGTCATAAATAGAAGAAGTGAGTGATTTAATGCTCAAAGCGAAGCAATTATTATGGCTCTAAAACTTATCATTAGTGTCCTTTTAAATAAATGGTGCAAGAAAATACGTTATTATAATTATAAAGAACTTATTTAAAATACCAACAAATTATCTATAATACTGCAATACTCTTGCATTGGTGCATGATGGGTACTTAACTTAATACCGACCAACCGATGTATAATATACCTCCAGCAAAAAACGTTCAGATCCATTTTTGCTGTGTGTCGATGTGTATGGATGCTTACATTTTGAGAGAGAGCAAAAAAAAGTGCATTCTATTATTATACTTACGTACAATGTGTACATACAATCATATATATCCACACACAAGTTGCAGTATATGATAATTGATGGTTACGATCAAGAAGAGGTCACAATCTTCCGCACAAGATTCTTTGAGGATGGTTTGATGGTAATCATAATCATATTAGTAACAAAATGATTTTAAATGGGCGTTTCGTTATTGTTTGATTGATTCGTGTAATTTGCTACGATAAGATAAATACTGTATAAGTGCTTGATGTAAGTATTATGTAGTTAAACGTTTCTTTAAGTTGAGAAGTTTTGTTCTTTTTCCTTCATTTATTTTACTTTATTTTGTAAATTTATATGTAGCACCAGATTCATTGATATTTAAAGTTCGTTATTTCTTGTTTATTATTGTGTTAGAATAGTACTTAATGTGAATTAAGTCCATTATTATTTAAGAAAATGATACAGCGGTCAGTGATTGGATTTATACATTACGGTTGCTTGGTACGGATTCTGTTCTTCTTCTTGTAACATTGTCGGATATCCGACTTTACAACGAATATTATGGGCTCTAGTTGGTTTTGCTCTTTAATGGCAGTCTCAACAGGTTAAGGTTTTATTCATGCAGAATGATCAAATTGTCAAATGATCAAAGAATGATGAAAAATTGATCAAATAGTTCTACGAAACAGATGATTTGTTTTGAATTTCACAGATCTCTGTCAACTTTGTTAGTCTGAGTTTTGTCAGAATGGAAACTTTATACCAGAGATATAGAGTTTCAAGAAGGGAATGAATATTGGCATAAAACATTGTAAAGACCTGCTGATCTTAACACAGTCAGACGTTGAATTTGAAGTTCGTATTAGATAAATAAAATACAGACTCCAACACTGGATTAATGTCAAAGATTTCTTTCCTCTATCTGTGTAAGAACTTATTGGTTCTCTTGATTCAGAACGGTTTTGAACATTGAACTGTAACCGATGCCTTTTAGTGGATGCGCGGAATCAACAAAAAAAAAACTATTATAAGCACAGTGTCTACCTCGAGACAAAATGGTAATGTTTTTAGCACACGTCCTAAATTTTCATACTCGCTCATAATATAGAAAACTTGGGACTAGTGCTACGACAATATACTGTTTCTAAGCTCAGTTACGATAAGCAGAACTATTGAAGTTGAAACTTTCTTTGCCTGGATTGCCTACAAGTAAGTGATAATAGTTCTTCATTTAGTATGAATAGTATGAAGGTTATTGCACCAGACGTAAGATTTCTAACCCAAGGCGAAACAGAGGACAACATATCATGTACTTTTAAATACTAGCACTACCTGAATCATCATGTTCAAAATCAATCATTGACAATACTTTATTATACTAGTGTAATAAACGTAATTTGTGCACGGTGTTGCACAAAGTCAATTTAGTAGCACTAGTCCTAATTTTTCCATGCGAGCGGAGCGAGGGTGTGTACTACAAAAATCAACTTGTGAAACAGAAAAACATCAAAATAAATCAAAGAAATATTTTATTTCCAACAACTGTTGAAGTCAAGTGATTTGCACACCGGCGTAAGTGATGAATTCCTTCACTAAATTGCTTAAGGGCATATTTTGTTGAATTTGAACTTTAGAGCCTCGTCAATTCTCCGCTATCAAAATTTTTTCTCCGCCAATAACGGATTTGTACCACAGTTTTTCCGGCTCTTTCCATCCCCGAAAGTTTTGGTTGTCCTCCCACATAACTCGGCGGTTCGCTGATGGTAAATTTTCAGAATCTGTAAAATCGTCTATCAGCGGACGCCTCAGTTTCTATGGTAAACGAATAAAACTTGGTGGAGACGATAGAGCGTAAAAAACCATGGAACAAATCCGTTATTGGCGGAGAAAAAATTTTGATAGCGGAGATCGCCGTAGAACATGGGTTTGAAAATGCAGACCTCCGCCAATTGCAATTGTTTTGTATGACCAGTTACGCAACAGACCGTTATTGGCAAAATCTGCCCTAAAAGGCCAGGTTATGGTCCGATATATCGCACATATGTCAGGACGCATAACGTGGCCTTAAGAGTTTTTTTGGGCACACCATGTGTTGTGTTTTGTAACTCTCAGTCTGCAGCCTAAGTGTACAACTACACTCTCACTCTTCCAAAAACAATAGAATTTGACGAGTGAGTAAGCCCATTTTGACAAATGGACGGTTCCATTTTCACTCGAGGAATATTTGTTTGTTATTTGAATTAGAATGGCCTGAATACACAATGACCCATCTCTAAAAGCCGAGAGATCGAAAGTTGGCTAATTCTCATTCTCACACCAAGGACCATTCCAATTGATTGTAATTTATCTTTATTTACCTGAATTTAGTAGACAAGTCATTAGATTGAGAGAATGTTAAAAGCAATCAATGTTCCTTGTTTGGATGAATTTGCAGCTGTGCTGTAAAACCTTCGAACTTTCCAAATTTTTCACTTTGTTTATGTACTTCCATACAATCAGTTTCATTTCTCATTCAAACAGCCGTATTTATATTATTACACTCTATGTAAAGCTATAGATTGCTGATGTAATGATAACACATCTTAATTAATTGAAATAATAAAAAAAAATTACACCTGAACACCTCAGGTAACCTTATGATTCTGTTTTTTTATTATTATTATTTTAATCGTTATTATTAACTCCACATGAACTGAACGCAAAGTATGAACTCCTTTTCAAAACGTGTGATTCATGATGTGGTGCTTATAGATATTATATGTGCATACACTTTGACTCTTGTGATGAAAACGTACACGAACAACAATCGAAGGTTAACTAATGAGACGTATATAATATTCTCAATCCATCAATTTTTATTTATAAATACATGATTGGTATTATGTGGCTGTGTACAATTAAAATAGAAAGTAATAGACTATATGATTTTGAAAAATTTTTATTCTGTGAATATCATTTATCATAAAATATTCCAAACAATCAATTCATATTATTATTTTTATTACAATGCCCGTGTTATTATGTGATCTGAAGAAAATTGTGTAACATAAATAATGCCAACGAATTTAATTATCTTAACTTGATTTATTAAAATCATTTGTTATACATGAGTATAGCCCATAATATACTAACCCAGTACCCAGTACACGTGAAATGAATATTGTTCAGTTCGTAGATGCGGATTTTAATAAACCGATTTCGATTTTAATAATTTCATTGCTAACAACGATCGAACAGTACGATTTTACGTCGAGACTTCGATTTTGAAATAATTTGCCCTCAGCTTTGATTGAAGCTATTAGTTTTGAATGCCTAAAAATGGGTTCAAAAGGGATGGTCCCAAAAATTGGGTCATTGAAACATCTTGACGGTCCTGTGGTTCAACGTGGCTCTTCATTTCATTTCATGAACATTTCATTCGTAGTGAAAAGTCTCTCTAAAAAATGCCTCATTGCCGATGGAGGACACTAAGTTTTAGGTTACTTTTTGAATTTAACAGAGTCATCCCTAAAGGTCTTCGGATCGAGAAAATGTGGTACACTGACAAAAATTGAAAATATCACCTGTAACGGGTAATTTAGCTTATAAATACTTTATCTCCGGATAATCTACATTATATCTATTCTGTGGGGCGCAACAGCTATGACAGTTATTATAGATTGTCTCGAGACAAAGTTAACCGTTGCAGATAAGATTTGAAATTCTTTTTTCAGTGATCTACATTTTTTCACGGTTATCGATTTAGAGACTGTCCTGGCAAAAAAAAATCTCTAACTTTTACAAGTAAATGAGAAAGCATTGACGTTCTCAAAAGCTGATGGAACGGTCAACCGAACAACAATGTAGCAATGTTCACAGTGTTCACAGTTGTTCATTCATTAGTACAATATTTGTGGTTCGTTTGATGCAATGTATTTTTGCGGTGTTACAATTTCGTTCATGTGGAATATATGGTCAAAATGCCCCGTCCAGTCTAATTTATATCATTCATCCGTTGCAATCTTCGTCCCATTTTAGTTTTTTTTTTTTTTGATAAAAAGAGACATTTTATTTTTATTAATTTCTTTACCTTAATTGCTTGGCTTTGCAACATCCCACAACGGTTTTTGCTATAATAAATAGTTTGCAAGATATGGATCTTGATATCATTGGAGTGCAAAATTTAAGTGTACTTCCATGCGGGTTTAACAAGTCATCTCTTAAGCTACTTCTCAATGGGACCGATAAGAAATAACCTAAACGGAAATACCAATAAATCTTTCATCAATTAGGCCGAACTGCAGTCAATAACAATTAAATTTATATTATTATAAAAAAAAACATCATCAGAGAACGCCCCGTGGACCAGCAACAAATAATCACACATAACGAGTGTATCCTCCATGAACAAAAAGAAGAGGAAAAAACGAAACTCACACACATACTGCAATTAAGAGAAAAAAATAATTACACAAAATAAAATTGCAAGCTTCAAAAAATTAAAAAAGATTTTTTTTTTATATATAAAATAACTCACGCAACTTCAATTATATTATGTTGTTTTCCTTACAAGTGCTCTAAGCATTGCCATCATACTTGTAATAATGTAAGTATTATGTACGTAACGTTACATAAAAACATAAAATATAAATTTTTTTAAGAAGAAAAAAAAATCTTTTCTTTGAGGCATATTTATCCATTGTGGCTATAAACATTTTGACTTTTTGTTATAAGACCATTTTCCTTCCAGCTTTTTTTTCTGTTGCTTATGATCACGACTTTTTTACCTTTATGCAAAAGCGTAATTACTTTTGAATGCATTACGTTTATCACTCAGTTGATTGAGAGCCAAACCGATTATATTATATCCTTTAGGATGATGGTTTGAAATGATCGTGTTCGTTTTCGGTGGATCTCTGCTTCTTTCAAAAAACACGGGGAAAGAATTTAAATGTTCTTCCTATGTAAGTCCTTTTACCACCGTAGTCATTGGATTAGAGGGTAACACAATCTTTTAAAACAAACTATGAGATAAGCATTTTCCCACCGGGATATTGCCGAAAATATTGGTAGTACCTGAACATGAGAATCTTTCAGGCGTGAATTGTAAAAAGGGAATTTAATTACTGCATTGTTTGAAACTCTATTATAAACATTTCTCCTACCCCATGCGGAATTTGACCATAACATCTCAATTTGCCCTATGCGAATATGATCCATTACATGTAGACTATTTTTGGTTTATTTTTTTTCCCCTATGTGGAAACCAACTTTTGCATGGGGCACTGGGGCAGATAGTAAGTCTGAATACATTGGATTTTGATACACATTTTATTACTTCGGAAACCACGCAAACTCACTCCAACGTTTCTGAGCAACTTGTTTCGGCACCTGTTTTTCGAAAAGTGTAGTTGTATAGCTCACCTTCGGCTTGGATAGACAAAATCTACAATTGTCGAAGTCTGATGCTCAAAAACACATTTGTGAGTTTGCTTATATCACAAAATAGTTACCTCATGTAATGAATTACTTTCGCAGCATCCAATGCCACCTACTGTTCTTTCGACATTATTTTCGCGAGCCGAAGACTATCGTCCACCACAGGAAATCAATTGACAGAGGGCGAAGAGCTTTGGATTTTGTAACCCACGTGATTGTGTGGCTCATTAGGATCGTGACTTTATTCAATGTCTTCAAGAAGACGAGGTCCTGAGGGGTAGATAAACGTGGAAAATCCTTTATAAACTAAAAAAATACTTAGAAAATCTTTTAATCGGTGGAATTTCTTGAAAATCCGGCAATAATGGTTAGCCATTATCCTCTTTTAAAATCAAAGAAAAACCTCAGAAAATTATTGAAAATTCTCAGACAATTTTCTTTTGGAAAATCCTTTGTCAACGAATTTTACAAATATCAGCTCTTGCGGGGCTCAACCATTCCATCAACGTCGAGATCAACGCGTAGAAATAAGATGACAATACCTACTTGTTCAGTTTTTCAGCGCTGTGGATATTTAGGTGCCGTTGTTATTAGTACGATATAATTACACAGTCTTATCATTTACTCCATCTACTATAAAAATCATACACTCCCGCTATGGAACTCGTCGGGTATTCTATGTGAATATTTCGACGCAGCATAATTTTTAAATGAATTATCTCAATGTAATATGATAAATCCCGATGCTAATAGTCAAAATAGCTTTCAATGTTATACAAATTTGTTGATCAAATTGCAAATAATTCCCAAAACTCCCATGAAAAGAGCAACAAAAGTTTGGCTGGGTGTGCATCAGAGATGTTATAGTAAATAAATTTGTTGTTCAGATACAGTTGTTTGCTATAAAACTAGAGGCTGACGAAAAAAAAGTTACTAAATTGTAGGACGAATGTAATCGCTGCACTGGGACCCCTGATTCAATTCACGTAATGAAGCAAAAATGCCACAAGATATCCGTCATCAATAAAATGTAATCTTATATCGACAACAATAATACGATTCTGCTGAAATTTACACTTCACTTTCAAAATTGTCTAACGCAAATGTATACGCAAAATATACTGAATGTACGCGATTTTTTTTCGGTTCAATTTCCATGCTAACAAAAAAAATATGTGTAGCGATATTGCGTATATGAATCTGCAAGGACACTGTTAAAAAATAACAAGTTTTCGGTTCAAGTCAAGAAATAGCATGCCATAAAAAATATACATTTTCATTTCCAAGTACATTGTGCGTGGACATAGTTTTGCATATTCAACAGCGCGTTTGATTGATTGATTACTGACTTTTGTCACCAATACGGGAAAAAAACACACGTAACCACTAAAAGATATTGTGGATAAAATAATGTTGAAATTGCAAAGTTAATGTGTTTGCTCTGTGGCGAACAATAAAAAAAAATTAAAACAGACACAGCACAGACCAATATTTTTTACTTTTTGTAATATAAAACATAAGAAGAGGCCCGTAAGAATGGGGTAAAGAATATAGCTAGTGTTGTCCATAAAAGTCATGTATCTTGAAACTACACTGCAAAATTAGGTTTTCACAAAATTTCGTTAACATTCACAAGTTTCGAAAATTTCTCAAAATTTTGTTAATCTTCACTATATATATAGTGACTATATAAACAGCTATATTTTACAATTATATAAATGAACATTTTACAGCTAAATATACCGCTCAGTAGTTGTGTACTGTACACCCATGTATAGCTCAAAATGTCTTCCCTCTTGATAGCAACTCCGTAAGTATCATTTTTACTCCCTTGTCACAAAAAAAAACAATATGGCAGCTTGCGGCCATTTTGCTAGGTAACATTTTCGAATACATTTTCGATCATACCTTGTTATTAGTTTGTTTTTGAAAAAAGTGGCTTCATCGTTTGGTGCAACAACATATAAAGTTTCGACAGCCACCAGAATTGTCAAGATTGATATAGTCTTAAAAGTTCAAAAAATATCACAAAGACCACAAATTTTAGGATTTTGAGTTTTCACGGAGTACACTGCATCAATGTGGACAATTCCAGTGGCCACTTTTATTTAAAATAATTCGAATAAAAAGTTATCATCAAAAATGTATTTCATAGGGGGTCGGAGTGTAGACTGCTCTTAATGATCATCGAATCAAATTGATTCGAGCGAGAGCCCTAACTTCCGATCAGCCGACTAATACCAATCAGCAGCTTTTACTATATAAGTTACCGGTCTAAAAAAAATGAAGTTGCATTCGTTACCATATAATTTTGATTTGATCATTGCCCAATCGGTTAAGCCAAAAAATTTGAATGCCAAAGAAACAAGGCACAAAAAAGAAGCTTAAACGTAAAATCAATCACCGAATCAGATTCCTCAAATCGTTTGTAATATGAAAATCATTTCAAAATATGCCGCATTTAACTGGCGTAAAATTCTTCGATATTACATATACCAGAAACTGTCCATAATTGGATGATATCATTACATTCCCTTTCGAATGATTTTATCAACACCTTATTCTTATTTAATTTCAATATTTTTTTTTTTGTTTGGAGTGTGTATGTGAGTTTATGCAAGTATCAAGGCGTTTGAAATTACTGTGCGTGAAACAAAGTAATGCAATGTTGCTGGCCGACTACAAACAGAGAGATTGCTTGATATTCCCTTTGTTATTCAATTTTATCATTTGGTTAAATCAAGAAATGCGTGTTTTTATTGATATAGTGCAAGTAATTTTATTACAAACATTTTATTTTATGTGCTTATCTCCACTCACTGCTTGTGCACAACTTATATATATATATATATATCGATATATATCTTTATAATGTGCAGTAGGATATAATGTACGACGAAAATATTTATTTATTTATTTTTATAAAAGGTGTGATTCAGTGAAGTAGCTACAGGTTAAACGGTTTACAGGTTTTATTCTCAAGATAAATTATTTTTTTTTGTTTTGTTTCGTTTTACATATAAATATAAAACTTCTCAGTTTTTATGTTTATCTTTTTAATGTTCAACCACGACTCAGAATATTACAGTAGGTATAAATTGCGTAGATTGAATAAGATTGACTTTTTTTCCGTTCAGCTGACAGCCATATTTTTGATTGACTTTATTTCGTTTCAGCACGAACCGTTCTGTACCAACTTTAGAATGCCATCTCTATGTAATAAAAATTTAACTTCAGACTAGTTTCGTTCTTTTTTCTTATTTCATTGACTGAAAGTCAGTCGGGGTCTTACGGATGAAAATCAATCGAAAATGTCCGTCACAAAATGTTCACTATAGATCATTTTCAAGGACGTTTGGTTTCAGGGAAAGTAGAGCTTACGGAAGCATATAAACGTTTCAACTTCTCATAATTCGTCGTAAATGCTTGCAAACTCCAATAAGACCCTATTTTCCCTGAAATAACACGCAATTACCTTTCTAATGACACCCTACACGACCATGTACGTTTCCTGTACCTCGAAGTTGTGGATGAATGTGAAACCCAATAAGACCCTATTTGCCCCGGAAGTACATGCAATAGACCGTGTGAAGTATAAATAATTTATTTTTAAATGATTTAGATTATTATTCTGTAGAACAAAAGTGTAGACAGAATATCTGAAAAATGTATGCTTGATTTTATATCTCACTTTAAAAGATGTAATTTGAATGAAATTAAAGGGATATGCGAACCATTCTAATTCATTCTAATTGGATTCTTACTAAGATTCTAATAAGTGGGATGGCATCGGGATGGCAACAATATTTTTCAATAATTTCTATTAAAAAAATTAAATATTTTTTTCAATGGTTTTCATAGTAAATCTTCATTTTATTGAAATATGAAACTTTTTTCTCAAAATCGCACACGGTCTATTACCTTTCTAATGACACCCCACACGACTCTGTACGGCTCGTGAAACTGGAGAAATTTGTGTAAGAAATGTGCAGGTTTTCGGTTTTTAATGACCTCTTACCAGCCACACAAGCTTCGAAGAATTTTTTTGAAAGTGTTTTTGGCTTCTGGGGTCGAATACCTTACTGGGCACATATAAAAAATTCCAATAGAAAATGCGTCCGATGTCGGTCTTCTGTTTTTCAGAAGAATCCCTCTGAATGTATGACTAAAAACCTTGAATAATGAAAATGTTGGTACACTTCTCAATTCCTTAATATCACGCTAACTTGAGTACTTCACAACGGATTTTAAAGAACTTTAATTGACCAGGAATGAAATTCTTGAGGTTAAGTTCAAAGATGGGCTCCAAAGGATTGGTGATCTTAGAGATCCCAAATAAATTTTTGTCTCGTCTTTGTATGATACGACAACTTGAGTAATACGCCATCCTTCCAGCGCATTTTAGCATAGTTCAATTGTATATTCTGAAAATTCGTTTTGAGTAAACTCAAAAGAATGAGAAATTGATGATGATGCAGTACCATTTCCTGATATTTTGTAACAATTGCAAAAATCTATCGCGAAAATCAACAGTCAAGGGACCTGACCCACCCGAAAGGTGTGGCCTAGTATATATGGCAAAGATGGATCATTTGTATGAAAGTGAGAGACGTTTTATTACAATTGTTTTTAACGAATAAACACCAGTTTTATCGTTGTTTCCAGACAATCACAAGTTGATGTATTGTGTTAAAATTTAATTTGAAATTTGAATGCAGAAAAAAGAATTTATAAATTGCAACGTGCATTTCATTTCAAATCTTTGACTCAATGTCTCAAGTTCCCTTTGGTAGAGTTCCGTAGCCAGCAGAGTTTTCTTTTCAACTTGAAATTTCAATAAAAAATGTTTTTTTTTTTCAATTAAAGCGAGAAGTGGCTTTAAATTCTCTTATTTAACATCTTAACGCTAATCATGATCTGATCAGCGAAACGAATAAACACTTTTTTTTACAATTATTATGGGATTGTAAATTCTGAACTCAGTAATCTCTATCGCTCACTCAGGGATGGCATCAAATTGTCTATTTCGTCGTCCATAACTATCTTAGGATAAAACCGTGACGCATTTGTATATAGCTTCGGGTAACGTATTAAATTGATTATACCAGAATAAAAGTATGCGACGCGAACGTAGGAAAAGATGAATGCGTAACGACTGACTAACTAACTAGCAAAATGATTTTCTGGTTTACAGCAAAAAAAAAGTTTTTTGTTTTGTTTTAGTCGGTATGTATAAGTATAATAAACCCGCAGGGATATTATCCAGGCTCGTGAAATTATTTCCATTTAATCGAACTCATCCATAATCAGTTTATAAAATTAAATTATCAATAAATTTGTGCGACGTGAAACATAAGGTATAAAAATTCAAGTTTTATTAAAACGTAAATGTCTGTAATTACTCCAATCAATATATACTCGGTGAAACAGCTACAACATATTTAAAATTGTATACCTTGATGTTGACTAGCAACTATTCTTTTCCACCTTTGCCCATATATCGAGTAATGAGGCAAAATAAATAACTAAAATGAAAAATATAAATAACTTCGTTATGATACAAACTGCACATAAAGCATCGTTTATTGCATTTTCTGTGTGATGATAGAAAATAAAAGTGCTCAATTTGTGAAAAAGAAGAGAAAATAAAAATCGTGGTGCTATCAATGCTTGGGCTCAGCAAAAGTGAAGAACTGAAACAAAACAGTTCTACATTCTACATCAATTTAGTTTTTATCTGGTGCACCCTCCCTCCGGTCATGAAATTACACCAAATCCATGTTTAAATATATGTTTTTCAGCTCATTGAAAATCAATAAAAATCAAGCTTGTTGTATAATTAACATCTATATAAACAGTCAGACTCGTTTTCCTTTCAAGTTTGCACCGATTTACGGAAAAAAAAGTTCTATCAAAACGACCATTAGCAAAATTTATATAAAAATCCGTACGAATGGAGATGTTTAAAAAAAATGAAAAAAAAAGTTCTAAAACCCTCGGATATTTAATTAGGGGTGTTCGTGTGGTTGGTAGCCCAGCAACCAAACTCGTCAACAGTTGTAAAATGAATAAAATACACAATTGTGACCAATTAGGTTAAAAAAAATTATTTTTCCCTCAGAAAGTTTTAAGATTTTCAAACGCAGAAAATAACTTTTTATCACCGAGCTTAACCACAACCACTTGTTAAGCCATTACCATATTGCAAGAAAAGTTTAGTACGGTTTTCCAAGTCTTCTTGGATTTGAAACAGAAATTCTGACAGACATTTATAACACATCCATATAATACAAACACAGATAAATTGGAGCCATTTAAACTGAAGATAATTAATTTTAAACGAAAAAAAAAACGTTTGCATTCGATCTCTGTGTAATTAGTTAATACAATTATCATCATTAACTGCTATTATCGCGAGTCCAATCGATTATTTTGCAACCAGTGGTTATATCTTTGCAATAAAAAATATAAAAGAAAAAATGATGGAGAAATATCTCTTGTTATATTTGGCAGATGCACCGTTATCACATTCCGTAAATTTCATTGTCGTGAAGTTTCAGGATCGTAGTGATATTACAATACAGTTGTAAACTTATGCACCAAGTTTTGAAATGTTGATTTTTTCAGAAGTGCATCGCTCGCAAGAAAAATTTAAAATTTCAAAACTTGGTGCACTCGGTTCTGTAATCCGAGTATCAATAGACAAAAAAATAGTTAAAAAAATATGCCTCTATGGCAGGGCTTATTTTAAGGCCAGTTCATGTCGTCTTACATATTTGGGATATATGCGACCATGAACTGGCCTTAAGGAATTTAATTTCCAAAAATTTCCAAAATTTCACAAATTTCACAAAAATTCTTAAAATTTCCAAATTTTGTTTTCTGTTAGATCTCATTCCGAAGTAATCAGTTAAGCTCAAAGACATGAAAAACAACTAAAAAGGCTGTAAAAACAACATTTACGATGCAATCTGTTGTGTTTTTAGATGAAATGACGAAAAGTGATGGAAAATTTTTAGAATTTTTGGAAATTTAATTTTCCTAAAATAGGCCCTGTCAATGGAAAGCACTCCATACAGTGGTTTCTTTTAGTTCGGGACATATTTGAGATTTTAAGAGTTCCAAAAGTCATCGATCTTACATTTGCTCACTCAAATGAGTTACAAAATAATTCGTATTGTGACACTTGGTTGCAGAGAAAAAAAATGATATCGAATATGCAACAGGTGCTCTGTGGGTACCTAGCTGAATCAGTATCGGAATTTCTGTTTATATTAATTTACCTGGCCTTGTTCGTCTGTTGCGGAGTTATTAAATGACTGCTAACACTTTGTGAATTCGCATAAAAGTGAAATTCCACTTAACACCGAAAGCTGAGGGTGATTTTTAATTAATTCTTGATATGCCTCAGCGTGTAGTAATTACACAATTCTAGTTAAATTCAAAAATGTACGAATAAAAAAGTGTCTGAAAGCAATTATGTTTTTAAGATTGAGAGCAGTTAAAGATCGAAACGAAAAGGAATTCTTTTCTTTACTCAAGTTTGAGGTTTTTGTTTCGAATTGTTCTTTTGTGGGTTCAGTTCACTAAAGTTTCAAAAGTAGTCCATTTGCTCCGAATGCTGATGGTAATTAAGTTTGACTTAATCTGAAGGATTGAAGACACATCATTATTACATGTTGTGTTTTCCCAGCATTCCCATCAAAATGGTAAACCTTACTTTCAAGAACGTTTGTAAATCTCAACTTTCAATTTTTGTTTCTTTCGCTTTTCCTTCTCCAATCAATATATTTTCCTATCGGTTTCAGAAAAAATCACAATTTCCCATTCCAAATGCCTTTTAAGTTCTGTCGAAATTTCCACTATTGTAACACTCGTTCCAACAATCAACACACCGACTGTCGGATCGGCATGGCTGTCCGGAGCATGGGAGAAGTAATTAAATATCCATAGCAAATTGAGCGGACAAGCTTGAAAGACTAATAGTTTTTTTAATCATTGACATTAAGTGCGATGTGGTCACAGAATAATTTTCAACAAAACTCGTTCTCCTTTTTACTCCAATTCATCTCTTTGTCAAAGTGTTTATCGTACATTAACATTTACAGTGCAATTGGATCGCAATCGGATTAAAGGATGACTATGGTTATATGCTGGGAAGTATTTTTTTATCGTATTCTCATAACTTAACAAAATACAATTGAAAATGTTCAGTTAATTTTGTTAGTTCACAAACAGGTCCATAATTAAATGAGACATTTGATGTTTAAAATTGGAAATTGTAGAAAGTGTGTCTTAATATGGGCTAAATGAGCTCATTTCTCATTTCGTTTCTACTCTCACCGTCCCCTATAAACCTATCAAACTTTTATGTAGAAGGGAGGACAACAAACCTTGCCATAGTTTCTACTTTTTTCGATGTGAGCCAGAGCAAAACTGGCTCGAAAAAGCCCTTCGGTCAATGTATGAAGAAAAATTTTTAAAAGCAAAAAAAAACGAAAGCCCTTCGAACATCGCCCATAAAGCCTTGGAGGTAAAACTGAAGCTGGTAGGTATAGTGCAGGACTCATACGCTCATAGTTTTCGCTATTAGAAAGTTAATAATTAACACAACTGTCCTGCTCAGACTATCCTGATCATAATACGGTATCACTAAGACTAAAAACGAAATTTGTGTTGTTGAAATTTTCGAAAATAGGCCCTGGATCTCATACTCAAATGCTTTTACCTACCATGTCAAAAACATATAAATTTTTAGTTCGTCGGTTCCTCTTCGTTTAGATGGCCACAAACAACAATGGATAATAACAAAAAACAATTCTTCAATATCCCGTAACAACCCTCCTCCCAGCCGTGAACTTTCAATAAAAATGGGCAAACGTTATTATGTCCTTTTGTCCTATATGTCCTTATTATGTTGATTAGAAAAGTTACAATAGAAAAATTAACAATGAAGCACGTCAACACTACCTCCTCAGTTCAAAGTTTTCAAAGTATGGAAAGTCATCTATGTAGTAGTAGTAATTGTTGTTGTGCTTTTGAAATTCTATAAGTACAGTTTGACAATCTTTTGAAATTTCAAAGAAAACTACCTGAAATTCCTTGTAAATTTTCATAAATGCAAAATCGCATACTAGTAACGTTTAAACCCCATTTTTACGAGCCCCCATATACGTCGTCGTCTGAAGAACAGAGAACATTATGCGAAAGTTTGTCGAAATCTTTGAAACCCGATAGTATAACTTTGTATAATTTTTTTTTTTATTCTTCTTCCACTCCATTGTAGAGTATGCGAATCCGAAGAATTTCGTGTTGCTCTTTGATTTTTTGTTAGTAATGTGAGATTATATCACAACGAAAACGTTCGAAATTTACGACACAGTCAAAAGCATTTTGTATTCAAATTTTGTAAAATGCTGTAAAAAACCCCGTAATGTAACCGGCAGACGAACATTGAGAGGAATCTAACGCCTTCCGGGGAATAATTTCGTTTAAAATTACGATAAAATGCATTAAGACGGCAAAGTTTTCGGATTGATTTTGGGTTTTTTTTTGTTTGGAATCATAGTTGACATTTTGCAGCTTCAATTAACTTATACGAAGATAAGATCAACATTTAAATTTTTTAGGCAATTTTTTTCTATTTCGGTTTTATTTGAATTGACTTTTAATAGAACGTGTAAATGCCAAAAAAAATATTTATTTTTAATTTACAATAGATTGTGTATTGGCTGCAGGCGATACTTTTCTAAAATATAAATAATTTATTATTGAAATTACGGTGAAACATTTATAATGCTCAGAGGCGATAATGTAACATTATACTGACGGTCGTCAAACTAACGTTTTATTACAAAAAAAAAATTTATAAAAAAGATAATCGAAAATTAAAAGAAAAAGAAAAACGTTACATTCGTCATATAGCCACACATTATGTACGCACATCATTTTGGTGTCACGATATATGTACATTAAAATGCCATGACAGAGTAATACAAAAATCATTCTATATTTTCGTTCACATATATAATTTACGAACTTTTTTTTAAAGAGTATATATTTTTAGAGTACACATCTTTCGCATTATTTTAATAATGGTTATATATAAAAATAGGTATTCAGTATACCGTAAAAAAAACAAGGAGAAAAAACAGTACACACTCCAAGAGAGTAAAGCTTACGAAATTAAATTAAAAAATGGATCTTTTGAACCATATAAACGGTATAAGGGTATATACATATATGTATATAGTGTGTACTCTCGTGTACTAAGGTAGAAAAAAAGAAGAAGATACAAACAGTTTGGAGTGTACGAAATAAAAGTGGATTTTATGTACTTAATATTATAAACGCAACGAAAAAGAAAAGTAATTTTTTTTGTTATATATATATAGAACATATACTCAGTATATACATGCTTACGTTCTTTATATTTATATAGATATCCAAATACACATATATAATAACAATTATTTTACCTTTATTTCGTGCAAGAAGTCAGTTTCATCCAAGAGCACAATACGGACTGAAATTGTCCTCGAGGGCCGACAAAGGCAATTCATTTTGTTTTGTTCTATTCACTTGCCATCCATAACCATAACCACCTCCTCAAGCTTATTCTATTATGAAATATTTTTACTTTTTTTTTCTTCTTATAATAAATTTTTGTGCTTAAAAATCACAATAAACGCAGAAAAACAATTAATCAACATTATATTCACATAAAATTTAGTTTCTTTCTCTTTCACTCTTGTTTTTCGTTTTGTTGTTTTCTTAGAAATGCAAAAAAAAAAGAAATTGAAACCGAATTCACCGTTAAATAGCGCGGGCTTAGCTATTTATTTTCATATATCTTTTCATGTTATAAGTTTCAACCAAAAAAAAAGAAGAAGAAGAAATGCTCAGTGTGCAAAATGAACCAATTTTTTAAAAGTATTTCACTTCAGCCAAGAACAAAAATTTACCAAACAAAACACACATTAGGGTTTATTTTTAAAATATACTCGTTACATTTTCCATTTAACTTTGTTATTCAAATTTCTTTCTCTCTCTCTTTCGGTTTTTTTATTTTTATTTTATTTTACTTTTTCTGCATTCACTTCAAACACAATATAATGAACATGTCACAGAACTTTTCACCCCTAATTGAAAAACACTAATTACTTTCACTTCACGATTTTCCGTATTTCACGGTATTTTTCGTGTGGTTGCTATACCGGCTAGACGGTATAGAATTATTCTTAAACCATGTATAAAGGTGAAATCACATGCACAAAGCTGAAGAGATGTGGATTATATTTCGTATGGTGATACTACGTCGGATACAATGGAATCTGAAAACAAATAAATAGAAAATTGTATATTGAAAATAGAAAATGTTTTTTTTTTATTTTGCCGTCGGAAAGATGTGTTTGAGACAATGCAATAACCATGGGGGCAAGTGAGTTTTCCTTTTATTCTTCTCGCTTGTATAATATCAATAATACACAAAACATGTGAACAGGTGGGTGGTATATTAAACAGACTTCGATCGAGTCCATAGACTTGTATAATGTTTGTGTTATTACATTGATAGCAATTTAAATTTTTCTTATTAAAAAATTATTTTGCCTGAACAAAGTAATAAAATTCTTCTCGTACGTACATATCAAATAGCTACGTGCTGGATGGATATAGTGCGATCGATGTGTGATCGATTTACATAAAAAAAAGATTTTCTGCGACACTGTACAATGCTAAATTCAGAACATTTGAATGCAAAAAGATTTCAGGTAAATACAAAATAGAAATCTAGACCATAGGACATTTTATGCTGATGGAAATGTTGTAAAAAAAACCCATTTCATTTACCGAAACAAAACAAAAAAAATTGAAGCAAACAACGAGCATTGTTTTTTTTACCTAAAATATTGAACAAAAATTCTGTTACGTATATGAAAAAGGAAGTATTGATCACGTAAGAAACGTGATTCATGAATTATTTACGAGATTGAACTGAAAGAGGCAACAATGTGTTTTTTTTTCGCTGTGTAAACTCTTCGTATTTAAAAAAAAACTTGATGCACGGTAAGGCATAAGCGACGAGATGTTCTGGATATTTACCTTTACTTGTAAAACGTACACTTTAAAAAAATATATATGCAGATGATGGCAATAGCCGGCTATTCACATTTCATCGCAGACATTATATGACCGTAAAATATTAATGAAAATATTATAATTTATAATTATTATGACTCGTGTGTGCTGGGCGGTATTTGTGGAACATTCTTTTGTATTTCGTATGATTTCGTAACGTTGTTGCAAGCAAGCAAGGGCAAGGTGACGATAATATTTCTTCTTCTTTTTTACATATTCAAAAGAATTAGAAATTTTATCGATGAATAAAATTACTTTCGTTCGCTTAAAATGCAGATAATGTAAGTGATAATAAATCACTGAAACGATTTGTTGATTAAATTTGCTGGCATTTTATTGTTCTTTTATGAAGATTCGTCAGAATGAAATTACCCATTTTTACGTTCACTGGTGGAGCACTAATTTAAAGTTGTTTTTTGATAATTGGATGTGAGTTTTGATTATCTCCGAGAAAATGAATACCTGAATGGGAATATAAACCGAATGCAATTTGCTGCGTGGGGTTTCTTTTTAAATAAGATGTGTGGCCTGAACTTGAAATCACTTTTTTTGTGTTGATTGTCCAATCAAACCATTATGAGTACCAATAATACCAATAATACCAAATTATAACGCAGATCAGAGTAATGGTTCAGCATTGAACATTGATGTTCGAGCATACTAAAATAGACAGACAAACAGTTTTCCTGCAAAAAATCAACAAACTGGGTGCAAGTTCAAATTGAGCTGTTTCTGGCCGACGAACCATATACTGAAAAAGTTTTAAACAATCTGTCGGCTTTAAGATTGGTTGGCTCTTAGAGAGCATTATGAACGTATATTAAATGCATTTTTTTAAGGTATTAAATCTGACAATATTTCTATCACCGTTGCTATTGCTTTGATGTGACGTCATTATTATTATCCTGGGATTTTTAAAATGTTCGTTAAGCCGTTGCTGCGTTTACTTTTGAAATGTGTTTTCGCTGACGCAATAAAGTAATGTATTGCTACTGGAAGTTTTAAATCTCACAGAAACCACTCGATTCCCTCAGTATTAACGTTAGATTTAAAACCTAGCAGCAATAATAGACAGTTCACGCAAATGACATAGAATTTATAAGTCAACTTACAAACTGTAAATTATAAGTAACCTTCCAGAACTACTTGTATGAACATGTGACTTATAATTTCCAACTTATAAGTTGACTTATAAATTCTATGTCATTTGCTCAAACTCTCTAATATACAACAATGCTATCATTTAGTGTAGGAGTTATTGGAATTAACAAAATGTTCCGGCCAAACTTGATGCTTTAATTTAGATTCGTATAATAAAAGCCGCCCTTTGATCATAATAATATAAAGTTTATTGCGAACGACCTGTTAGTTTGAAGATCTAATACAAAAGAGACAGAGTACTCATTGCATGGCGTTCACAATGATGAAAACGTACAATCAGTGTTGTCCCATTGATAATCGGTGCAGAGTTTTCATCGCATAAGTAATTGTATTCCAACAGGAGTCAGCACACTGATAAAGAAGATTCTAAACCTAATGCTGAATATTGCACGATGAATTGAAAAAAAAGAAAAGTTTGCTCGAAACTCGAAATAGATTTTCAACTCTTCTTTTAACAGATTCTATATCCACTACAAATCTGTCTACAAATCATTTCGATTCTTTCTCTCGAATCGATGCTATTTGTTACCATGATGTTACTGCGATTATTTCAATGTCATTAGTTGTTCAGGTGATATGCACATTTGTGGTGGACTGTAATTGGTGGATAATTCCTATTGTCCATCAGTCAGTATTTCTGAATACACAGTTCGTGTGTCCTCATCATAATTCAATTGTAAATCATGATTATAATTCTCATATTATCATGAAATATTGTAACGTGTTGCATATATTGGTGTTGAACACGGGCAAATACGTTTCCATTCAGTGATTTTCTGATGACAACTATATGAGTAATGGATACCTTGATTGTTGCTGTTGTAAAATATCGACGACGGTTCTAGCCATGTGAAGAAAAGTAGGGAAGAAAAAAACAATAAAAATAATTCGCACTTATCCGCAGATGAAAAAGATTACTATCCAGATCAACATTAATCAAATATCCAGCCAACCGAACAAAAGAAATAGTTCTCAATATTCTCACAGCCAATGATGCATTATTCGAAACAAAGTCAAGCGCAAGGCATTCATGAAAAATTGTAATAAAATCCAAATTATAATAATGTAAAACCACAATTTATCACAAGTCATATCACGATAAATCAAATACATTAATACATGTAAATTTTACAAATATCTCCAACGGTTTTTGCTACAAACGCTTTTATAGATCGAGAGATTGAAGAATGTGAAATAATGACGATAACATTTTTCATTAATTTTTTTTTTTTTAAGCAAATATATCATATGCAGACAGTGCATTGATATTACATTAACAGGTACACAATTGAAATTTAATTGAAAATACCAGTTCATGGATGATGGTTTTTGGCTGTAAACCAGCCATGGGAAGTTTTCTGTGTAATACAGCAAAGAGCGTGTGCATTAAATTACAAACGGTTTTCAGTTTAAAGCTACATAGAGAGACGAAACAAAGAGCCATAGAGGAGGAAAATATTGTAAGGTATAAACTGTGTTTTATTACGAAGAAATTTATTCGATAAATAATATGCCGTCTGACTGGGAAGACATGCTATTTCGGTATATACACCTATATGTTTATGCACATGAGATACATTTCCATAGAAAATGAGATCAAAGAACATCAAAGTATAATTGACCTGACAAATTATTAAAATGAAAATGACTACAAATTTTCCGGTGCCTGCTGTGCCATATTATAACACGATTATTCTTGCAATATTTACAATAGAGTATTGTGGCTGCGGGCGCGATAATCCGAAATGAATAAATTTGGTATGACTTTTAAATGAAAATAAATTCTGTTTACCTTAAATTACCAGACGAGGGGGATGCTGAATCGTGCTTAAAAGGTGATTATGCCAACGAAAATGTAGAAGAAAAATCAACATTTTATCGTAAAGTGAATATCCATTTGTATTTTTAAGCACATCATTCATTTTGGTAGCATTCTCGTATACTATACAAATGCGCAGACACAATTTGGCTTTTAGGTGTCCATCAATATTCATATATACTCTTTGTAATATAGAACTATTATTGAAATCTATTACACTGTGATGTTCACAGTGAGAACAACCAACATCCAATTAGGAATTTTAATTTGCATAGCGGTGGTACTCAGAGTAGATATCGTTGATAGTATAATAATTGCACATTTGAGTTCTGTTTTCAAGCTGAGCGACGAATGATGGGAGAACCTCTAACTTAATAGAAAATTAATGAAGTAATCACATGGAATCGATTGATCACTTCGGGTAATCTCTCAACGTCTAGGACACCAATTTTTTTTGTTAAATAAAGTATAAAAGCAAAACAAAACAAATTTTTCGAGTAAAACTGCTGAAGACAGCTACATATAATGCATCATAGATTTTCCGCTAGAGCAAAGATAATGAAGAAAATTGTTATAATTTGCAGGGCAGGCTCTCGCTAGAATAGCATTTTGACCCCTTCAAAATTCAAAAACAGTAATAAACATCAGGGCCTATTTTACGGAAACATGTTTCTCAATTTTTTGAAAGTTTCCAAAATGTTTCTTAAAGTTTCTTAAGGAAACTTTTCTAGAAACTTTAAGAAACTTTGAGAAACTTTAAGAAACATTTCGGAAACTTTCAAAGGCTTGAGAAACATGTTTCCGTAAAATAGAACCTGATAACCATTAAGTGAAAAACTAGACTATGTTGTTCTCATAAGCATTAAAAATAGTAATTAGAGCACTGCGTCAAGTCCGCGCCACCTGTACATAACTAACTTCTATTTTTTTATATTTGAATTTTGGCAAACATATCTCTAACGACAAACGAAATGACATTGCAAATGTATTTTTCCGGTAATTTCGAAAAAGTTGATCATTTACGAACAGCAACGGTAAATGACCCTATTTTGAAGAGAGGATCAATTTACTTGTTAAATAAATAACAAACTGTACACATTGATGGAAGCGCCCTTTTCACCAAAATAATGTCATTTACCGTTGCTGAACCTTATTGCGCAAATAAACTACTTTTTCGGAAAGCACAGATGATGATGATGATGATGTGAGTGATTTGTTTGCCAACATTCAAATGTAAATACTGCGTGAGTGTGTTGGTGTGACGGAAAACATGTTTCTCTAAATAGTGTTGAAATATCGCTACTTCGTCGAATATTTCCAACGTCATTAAATTTTAGGAAAAATGTTGTTCCTAACTTATGCTGAAAGACTTTTTTAGCGAATTCAATTAGTGACTAGTGATGGAACAGTCACTTCCGCTGTATGTGCATTAACACACTCTCGCCTTTTACAGTTAAATATGTTTCAAAAATTTTGCGTCACAAGTGGCAGATGTTGAGGAAAGTACTGTTCTTTTTTATAAGTGTATAAAAGGACTTACGTCACACATCCACTTGTAAGTGGTTTTGGGCGACAGACCAATACCCACGTGGTGTGCTCTTTCCTCGTGCAGCACACTCGGTACACGTACACACCTTGTGTGTATTGGCCTATGTTGAAATCTACTGTTATACATGCAAGCGAGCGTTAATAGCATATTACGTCCGTGGTTCAGCATTTTGACGTTATAGACCGACAGATTGCTTGTAAATTATTGTTTTGGTTTGTGTGGATACTTCCATTGCCTTCGGCTCACACTTGTTAAAAGAACAAAGGAAGCAGGTACGTAAAGCAGTTTATCTGCGAAGTCTTTACTGTAGAGGGAAAAAATATCAAAATTACATTTTCTAAACACTGACATTAAAACATCAAATCTTGCCGAAAAGTTTTGTTTTCGATTTTTCATAAATTTTCTGAAAGATTGAGCAGGTATAAGTTGACATGAAAACGTATCGAATGGCCGTTGTGACGGCCATTACTTCTGACAAGAGGGAAAGGTAGAAAAAAAAAACATGTTTGTGTATCTAATTTGGAAACAAACAACTAAAATCATAAAAAGTCAAAAGATAAACAACATTTAATGATGAAAAATGAAAAATATACGGAAACATGAAAGAAAACAATTTCACCCGAGTTATCAGAACTTCGTTTTACCTTTACGTTCTCAAATTCATTCGTTGCTTTTACTCTTTGTATCAAGAACTGTTATTTTATAACAAGAGAGAGCGCGCGCACATTATTAATTAACTTCAAAGTTATACTTCGATATATACCCATCTATCTATCTCTATATATATATATATATATATATATATATATATATACTTATACTTATATTGTGTAGTATAAATATAATTTAGAGTATTTTATATAATATACATAAAATGTACGACGTGAGTATATAAATTACGACGATAAGTTAAATATGTATTCTTGTAAGTACGAATATTTCTTCTTCGATGAGAAGAAGGTATAGTATAGTAAGACAAGGTATAAGAATGTTGTGTAAATGATCAAATGAAACGGAAAAGAAGTACTGTTAATAACCGTAAATGAACTTATAAATAAAATACACAAAGAAAAAGAAATAAAATAAAAAAAAAAACAAAAGTTATATAAGATTTCTTTTACTATGCCTTTTATTTACGGTCCATATAAGTGTTTCGTTGTACATACGAATCATCGATAATACAATTAATGCACACATGGATTAGACATGTACATATAATATTATATTGATACGTAGGTATAAAACACCCATTATACGTAAAAAAAATAAATAAGAAGAACAACAAAAGCTCTTCCTCTTCCGTTGAGTAGAAATCAACAGCATTGACTGCTTTTCTTATAAAAATTAATGAATTTAATTGGGTTGAGAGCTGATTTGATTCGATTATACTTGTTAAGCTGACTTGAGCTGAAAGAATTAATTATTCGCAAAGAACGGTTTGCACGGAGCTTTGTTATGGTAATCAATTCTTTACGATAACAAAACATTGAATGCACGTTTAACCATTTTCTCTATTATTCTAGTCGAATAAATAAATAACGAGTTTCAGCAGCATATAGAAAAAGAAAAAAAAAAGAAATGTGTGTTTGTAAGTCAAAAAAACGAGTCAAAACATTCATCAAAATTTAGTTTTAAAATTTTCGTTTGAACGGACTATGCTGCTTCTGCAAAACATTTAGATCTGTTTTGATAAAACTATAAAATATAACCGTAGTCATGTTAAACACCATAATAAACAGCACAACATTTGCTAATGTGTTAATACGGTCGCCTTGCAACTACTCTCACCCAACTCATTTACTTAATAAAATTGAAAACTTATTGTTAATTAGTTTTTTTTACCGTCTCACCTGCTAATACTCTTTTAAATTTTATTTTCAGAGTTGCAGCTAGATGGCTTTGCAAGTGATGACACTATTCTCGGTGTCTCACACAGTGCTGCAGCGTCTGGGTAGAACATTTTATTCACAGCCGACTCCAGCGCAATTTAGATAGGAGTTGGTTTTAGTTGTTTTGCAGCTGGTCCACTCAGAAACAAAACTGCTTGATATGGTTTCACCATTATGCCATACTGCAGCTATTCCACCCCTCTGAACAAGTATAAGCTGTTCTGTTTGGATAAGGGACCAGCTGAAAAATAGCCTAAGCAAATTTCTAAACGTCACTGACTTCGACAGTATAGTTTTCTAAAATTTCCTGCTCTTATTCTTTGATTTGGGTCAATAAAGTCAGAAGCTAACCTTGACGGGCGTGCATTGCACACTGTAACTGATATTTTCTTTATTATTGTAATTACCTTATTGTGATTGAATTCACTAACTCACCGAAATTCAAATTCTACGTACTGCTCTATTATCCTACAATTCCATACTTGTACTGTAATAGAATTGTATAGCAGAGCGAGAACCCCACCCACTGATGTTATAGTTTATCTAATGTGTTTTGATAGTCCTCGATGGGATTTTTTATGGCTTTATTTAAGCGTTTTATGCGTAACTGAGTGTTTCGTATGTCTATTGAAAATACGAAAAGGCCGTTTTTCATCTCAAGTAGCAATTTTTCAACTGCAAGTTCGGTTCTCAACTGGAAATTGTCTTTTGTTAAGTGTTCGTTAAGTTGACGATGCTATCAGCGCACCTCTCAGATTTTACCGATTAATACACTATTTATATCTCAATAAAAGAGCAGCAAAAGTCGTTGGCAATCCAGTTTCCCGATTGAGCATCAACTTGATGATTACAACTATATTAAATAATTAAACATCTCATTATTTCAGATAAATTCTTTTATGATATAATGGGTAAATATCTCCATCCATTTACGTTTTATATGTGTACATTGACACAGTTATACTGGTCTGGGCATTATATATATTCGCTTATAATTGCTTGTAATGTGCAAACGATTTGTACTTAAACGAAGGCTAGTTACGAGAGAATCTTGTTCTTGAGCACTAAATAGTAATCGTTAGGTAAGCAACATAGCTCAATGGGCAACGAAAAATAAAATATGACATAGCAAAACACGAGGAAAACCATCCCAAACATAACCCATTCAACGACCTCATTTTACTGATTTTATTTATTATATAAAGTTTAATGTTTCCTTGTTTGTTTTGGCATTTCGACTAATGAGAAAAAGTTAGGACGAACGTGTGAAATTTTTTTATCACTTTCATGCGTTATTTGACCGCAAAATTTGTTGCCTGTTTACGTCCTTGAACGGGGACACATTTTTCAATGTGTCAATCAATCAATGTGTTTATCAATGTTTGTTTGTCTAAGCCCAGACAAGAAGTCTTAGAGACTTGAAACTGGACATACTGACTACTGAGAAGTAAGTAGTTAGGAAGAACACGCGATTTTTTCCGCTCATTTCCATGCGATATTTGACGCGCGGTTTTTTTTGTCTGTTTCATAACAGTTTTATGACGCGCGTGAAATTTTATTTTGGGAAAAATTCAATTTTTACGCGTGAAAATATTTTTGGATTACTTTTGTGACCTATGTTAGTTCAAAATCATTGCCATGTATTTATATCGATGTATGCTTACTTTTAAACTGATACTGTAAAAAGGCATGCTACTAATAATAAGCGAACTACCACGACATTCTCTCTATTCTCCCACGTATTATATATTCATGCATGTTGCTTGTATCGTAAGGTGCTTTTTGTATTAAACTTTATATTTATAAAACATTATTTCCGCATCAGAAAAGATTACGTCTTCTCCTAAAAGCTGAAGTGCTCCATATGCTATGATAACATTTGTTTCATTTGTGGGATCCTTCTTTGTGAACACAAGAGCCAGAAACATCGTTGGCAAAAAATGTGATAACAACAACATTTGAAGCAAAAGCAACAATGCAAACGAAAAAAGAAAGTTCTTTGTAATTTCTATAAGTAGCTTGGAAATTGCAGTAAGATCCGAAAGAATTTCATCTAAAAGCTGAAACTTGCAAAATTCAAGTGTGCTTCAGAAGTCGAAAATGCTTCCTTAATGGTATGTTAATTAAAGTTTTTGTTTCTAAAAAAAAAATAATAACGAAAATTTAGTGGCTCACATCAGTTCGTCTAAATTTCTCTTTCCCATCCAAGCATAAGAAAGCATTTAAGAACTCAATTGCTTTTTTTTTATTCAAAGGGAAGAGGGAGACAGCTTCAATGAAACCTTTTTGTGTACTTTTTTTAGTGTGCTTAAATTTGTATTTTTTTCATATATAACTCAGAAAACTGAAAATAAGATAATAAAGGGAATAAAACAAGTCCAACAAGTGAAGCAAAAGTCTCTTCAACAGAATATTAAATCAAATTTTCATGGAAATTTGGCTTTTAACGAAAAACTGATACGGATTTCTAAAGTTACTTGAGTTTACGTTAATGGTTGGAAAATCAGCAAAGTTTCTTATTCCAACTTTTTTTTTCTTCTGCTATATATCGTGTAATAACATCCAAATTGCCCAACCAACGTAATTTCAAGACTTGAAAGAAAATGAAGTCGGGCGAATTTTCATACATTTTTTAACAAAGGGATTGCTTTCTCAAAGTAACATTTAAAGTTCTTTTATCGTTTAACCATTTTTTTTCTACATCACAGGTAACAAGGAGTGTAGAAAAAGACAATAAGATGTACACAGTTTGCAGAGAACTTACTTTTATTTTAATGATGTGGGAGAAACGGTTGAGATGATAAAAATATAATGTTGATAGAGTAGAGTAATTAATTGTTTAATAATTGACCTCGGCTATCGATTACATTTAAATTACAACGCTCATAGAAGGTATGTGGTATGAGGTTTAACACACAAAAGAGTTCGAATGTGAACTTTTATTGAGTATAAGCTAGGTTCCAAGCATCTTTTTGGGTGTGTAGGAACGCTGCAACAACATCAAAATTTCATTTTTCTTATAATTCGCTTTAGCGACATGTCACTTTTTTGCATTTAACTATTCAATTCAAGCGAAGAGTTTTAGATATATCATTTTGGAGACATTGGTTTTAATGGTTACAAGTGCAATTATGAAAATAAAATATTTATCGCTCTGAAAATGTGTCTCAGAAGTATATAAATGCAAACCGACTTTACTGGAGCTGTGTATTATTATTAATCGTATGGTTTTTCGAATGCGTCGCATGTCCAGTACAGCGCCATCTATGGAGGACTAATGGGGATGTGTCAACGTTTTTTCCCATCAATTTCCTTGCTTGACAGTCTATCAAGTCGCCGTTGACATGCATTGTGTGCGATTGTATGCAGGAATGTCATATGTTTGTGACGTCAAATTTGAACATTTTTTCCTGATACATTTTCGTTGCTCCACAGCAACTACCCAATTTTTAGAAGCTTGGGTGGACTTAGGGACGTTGTACAATGTATTATTTGTATGGAGAAAAATTCCTACTTTTGTCAACACCGGGGATTGAACCCGAGCCTTCTCAGTGACAGTCCAGTGCGTTCACCACTGAATCAGTGGTGACACTGAACCGTCCGTCCCTGGGGCTGTTGTACTTTTCAAACACAAATTTTTTTTTTGATTTATCAAAAATCCTGTTGTAATTATCCCAATTTAACAACAACTCGCTCGAATTCTAAAGACAAGTTGAGTATAATGAAAAAAAAAAAAATTGATTTCATGGCCAAATAACCACCACCCAATAGCCACATGTTAAAATCAATTTAGCATGGAAAGCCATAAAATATCTGAACTGGAATTGAATCGTCTGAAAAATTGTTTGAAAAATGTTTTGATTCAGAAGTGGAAATTCTACCAGGGAATTTAATTAATTTTCCGAACGAGCAAAGACACAAGGTAAAGTACTAAGAACGAAAAATAGTTTTTTTTTTAAATGTGTAAGTACCGTTCCGGTAACGATCAAAGGTTTGAAAGGCAAAAAAAGAAACGATAAAGGAAAATAGTTATTTGAAAATACGGAAGTTATATTCCGTAAGAGCGTACAAGCACATTTGTTGGAACGTATATTTCACTAGTCAATAGGATCAATCATGTTAGTAAGCAAATACTGGTCTTCAATATGCGCAAGATACAAGGGCAGCGGTGAATTTTTCATTTTTTTTAGTCTGAAATGTATTTCGATATTTTTTTAGTAATTTCTTTCGTTCGCAAATGCACGTAAGTTTTGATTGTGTCCTTTGAGCCCCTGTGTTTGATCAATCGAGAATTGTATTTGTCCTTATTTTGATGATTACCATTACCCTTTTTGCCATTTTTGTTTTGTCTTTCCCGAATCGCTATAGTAACGCCTAATTTTAATTTTAATTTTAACTATGCCAAGTATCGTGTTTTTTTGCTAATTATCTTCCTGTGTATTGTCGTTAATGTGTTGTCACCCATATCAAATGTAAATATTGTTATCTTAAGCTTAATCGTAAGGACATTTGTATAAGGATTCATTTCCTTCTTGTTCCTTGCTTAATAAAATGAATTGAATTGAATTGAATTGAAATGTTCGCCACAGTAAAGAAAATAAATTTTGGAGGTATTGTTAGGTCAGGTTTCTAAAAATTTTGACGCCGGCCTGCCTTTTTTCTATAAGTTTTCTATACATTTTTAGTGCCAAAAATGAGTCATTGAATCCAATTACATTAAATGAATCACGAAATCCGACTGAAGATTGTTATTTTTGTTTATGAAATTGGCGACTTCTCGTCTGCCACATTTATACAATAAACAGCCTCGATGAAGCGTCATCGAGGCTGTTTATTATACAAGTTTGAAGTTTTTATCCATTTTCCTGAGTCCTAACGAGTTTGGGTCAAATGCACGGGATTACTTGTGGTCTTACTTATTTTCAAAAAAAAAAAATTTCTACAAATAAACGAAAACTAACATTCTCACGCCCAAACGTAGACCATGATTTACCAAAGTAGAGTGTGTCCAGAATATTGTACGATATTAAAGTTACGGTACATACTACACCCAATACAACCCATATACGCATGGAAGGACCCATATATATCAAATTGAGTACCAGAGCAACCAGAGCAAATGTTAAAGCTATAAAGTCAGATCGCATTTATTTGTATTTATTCAATGCTCTAAGGTATAAAAAAAACGTTGAAAAGCCGAAAAGCCTGACAACGTTTAATATGAAAGTAGAAATTTTAAGTAAATGAAAGCAGGAAGAACCGACGACTACATACATGCCGAAGATAAATATGTTTTCCTTTTGATATTCTCAAGTGAAAATTTTCTAGGAATTCCTTTTTCATTTCACTGCTCTTCCCACATTTATCCACACACACACGTCTTTCTCCATTCTTATCGCAGATTTTTGTTGTTTTTGTTGTTTTTTTTGTGAGTGATGTATTACTGATGTTGTTATACACACATAAAACGAAGAGGAGATATTAAATTTCTTCAGATTTTTGATCCACATCTTCTTTAAACTTTCTAACCAGATTTCACGCCTTGTGTTTATAACCGCATTTTCTTTATCATGCTTTGCATGGGTATAATATATTTACGTCTCATACATTTTTGTATACACATGAACCGTCAACTCTTTCAAAATAAAAAAGAAGAGCCGAACCAAAAGAAATGTATAAAGAAAGAACTTCTTCAAAAATAATTTTCAGTGACTTTTAGTTATTTTCGATGAAACTGATTATATCTTTGTACCATTTCTTGTTCGCTTCAAAAGACGACATATGTACACAAAGGCGACAGAAATTGTGGTTTCGGTACATATTCTATCATCCAATGTCTTCGGCTAAAACACATATAGTTTATGTATCCCATCTATATAACAAACATCTAAAAAGTACTTTACCAAGTGCAAGGAAAAGACAAAATAGAACGATTATGTACAACGGAAAAGAGAGTAAAAAACAATATTTAACAAAAAAAAAAACTTTGTAAGAAAAGTTGAACGAACTTAAGCCACCGCGCTATGGCACTATGGTGAAGGTATTATGACATTATCTTCTCTCGCGCGGTAAATGAACTAAAAAGAAACAGCTCGCATAGGTTTTTCATTTTCGTATATATGTAGGTATTATACATATGGAAGAAATTCGAACTAATGCTCAGTGCGAAAATTAATAATGCCATTCCCCATTGTTGAAACGAAAATTTAATTTATTTCACTTCATTTCGGTAAAAAAAAAAAATCTTCAGATTATACAGTCGCATACAGTGGAGTTCCAAATGCTAAACTATCTTGACGGTGCGACTATACGTGCATTGTTCGGTTTATGTTCTCGGAAAGATGGGTATGTAAATAAGGAAAGGTGAGAAAATATTTTGAGTCTAGAGTCTAGAATTCTTTATTGTGTGAATGTTCTCATTGAGGTAATTTTATTTATTTTATTATATTTTTCATTATTTCTGTTGGGTTTTTTTCTTCTTCACTTTGTTGTTGTGTTTATATTGTGCAAATATGCATTTTTATTCAAGTGTATTGTGCTGCGCTAATCATTAACGACAGTACATCATCGAAATGTTTTTATTATTTTTGATTCATTTCTTACGTGGGATAATATACAGTGCCGTGTATAAAACGTGTTCTTCTTTTTTTTTGTTAACCTGAAGTCAACCTGGTCCTTGACCTTTTTGATAAATAAATGTACATCGGAAGAAAGGTGACGTACAATCATAAATGGAAATGAAATGCATTGCGCAAGAAAGAGTTAATAGAACATTTTCACTTCGAGTTTTCTTGAGCTCGTTACATTTTAGACTCGTCGTTTATTTAGTTTTGCAAAAAGATTTTTTTTTTAGTTTTCTATATTCAACGTTGTGACACTTTTATGACATTTACGTTCAGACAAAACTAATTGGCATAAACGTTAACATGATATGAACGGATGTAAAACGTTTCAACATATCGCAACGGGTATGACTGGAGCAGATTGTATGGATTCGATGAAAAAAAAATGCTGAGGGTAAAAAGATGAACCAGTTATACCAGACACTGCCATCGAAAATCAATGTCTTGGATAATATTTCTTGTACAGATAGCATAGTGTATGACTTTGATGTTTTAATTGCATTTCTAGAAGTTTTCGATGAAAGTCTGATAAGTCCTGACACTTTATTCAGCAACAGGAATGAAATATTCAGCTGCAACTGATTTCCTTAACTCACGTAAACTAGTACATTGCTAATGAAAAAAAATTAGCTGTAATATACTTTTCGCTTATGTATGCTTGAGTAAAAACGAAGCCTCAAGGGTATTCGGTCGAAAACAGAAGTTTCGCCGAGAATTTTGTGTGTTACGTTGCTTTGCTAGATTAATGTGGAACTTATTGCGGTTACAGCCAGATTGAATTGTACTCAACAGATTTGAAACATGCATCAAAAAATCACCTATTAGCGATGGGCAAAACGAGTTTACCCTTCATTAAACAGTCTGAGAGTATTAATGGTCTTAAGCTTTCGTTTTTCCAACCACCAACGTTGAATTAGGCAAAATGTTTCGCTTGCGGTCAAATTATCTTTTCACAACACAGTTGAGAAAATAGCTAATTGAGTGCTTTGTTACGAAATAGTCTTTTATATAACAAGAGACAAAATTTTAAAAATCGAGTTTTCGTTGATGAGTCGTAGCTGAGGCGAATAAAAGCACGAAAACGAGGCCGTTTAACTTTTTATCCCGAGTATTGTAATGGATTTTACAGACTGACGGCGTCGAAAGTAGTGCTTGAAACATGAAAAGTTCGCTATTTGCAAGGCATATGGCAACGGTTTGAAATAAATCAAATTAAACGTGTTTGATGGCTGTCTAATTAGAAATTCATTAATTTGGTCGACGTAAACATAACAAATTGTGACAATAAAACGTTGGATCCCATTACGGTTTCACATTATTTAAATGAAAAGCCAATCCGTATTTGTTTCAATAACCACAACATATTTGATGCCACATCTCGTTCGAAGAACAAATGTGCAAATATTCGGTTTGTGACAAACATTTTATTTCCGCTCGTGTCACATTTACTTCTTAACTGACCAATTGAACCGCGTTTAGTAGGACCTGGTTGTTTAGCACTGCAGCCATCTATTCATTTCATGTGCAGCCTTTTTGCCGTTCATATCGGAAATATTAATTTTGACAATAAAATTGAGTGAAAAATATGAATTGATGCTCCGTTAAACAGCGGGAGAGTATTCATCACAGGGTAATAATCTTTAATAATTCGAAACGATTTTGATGCTGTGTGTGGCTCGACATATATATATTCAAAATTCTTTTTTTTTTAATCATTCTCATTTTATACGTCCAAAATCATTAGCCTTTAATACCTTGGTTGATATAATGTAATGCGTATGATCCGTAGAACAGTGTAATATTCACATTTTACCATTTACAACGATAACAAGTTAAGTGCATGCTAAAATAAACATATTTGAAAAACATGAAATGTATGTAATTATGTCTGTGTATACTACAGTAAACACATGACAAAGTTTCGTCTTTTTCGAGTAAAGGAAAAAAAACACAAACGCCAAAAAGTTGAGATGTTCTCGAGATAATTGCAGTCAGCAAAAAAAAAATCGGAAAAGAAGTGAATGACATAAAAAAAAGTTTATTTCACATACAAGATACACATATACATGATATATGTGGTAATGGAATTTTATGTTACATTACACAGAGAGTTACGGGAGTGTATACATGTGACAAAGCATTTTATCGAATCCGAAGGGATAGTGTGAAATGATTTATGATACTTGATAAACTTGACTTTTCTCTTGTTGGCTGTTACTTATACGGATAGTTCGTTGCTGTTGATGATGATGTGTTGATAAGAGATCACCTTTTGCGATAGATTTATTTATATATCTAGTAAATTGGGGTTGCTTTTATGGCATCGTGAGTGTGACGTTGTGTACACATAAAATATATATAAAAAATATGATGTTCCAATGGAACATTGATATACACATATATATTGATTAGGGTGGTCCGAAATAAACTTTGTTTAATTATTTGGCAGGGCTTATTGTTCGGAATTTTTTCGGGAATTATTAGGAATTTGAAGACTTTTTAGAAATGTTTGGAATTTTAGGAATTTTTCAGAACTTTTAAGAATTTAAATTTAAGGCATTTTTAGGAATTTGAAGAATTTAACGAACTTTTGAGAATTAACCTTTCAAAATTTTGCAATTTTTTTTAGAATTATGAAGAATTTAAGAATTGAAATTCCACTTAATAAGCCCTGTTTCTTAAGCTTCCCTAGCAACTCTGAAAGCCCTTGACGAGAAACGAAGATTGACTATTGACATAAAAAAATTGCTCAGATTGAGAAAAAACAAATGGTCCAAAAATCAGGCTTCACAAATTCAGTGCTAAATTTGAACTTTAATCTGTTTATCAATTTTGAAATGGTAACAATTTATACATGAGAGTCTGGTGTATGCAAGAAATACGATTACAGCCCTTGTCGATATAGTACTACCGAGTGACAATGTCTCAAAGAAACAGATCTAACTGGAATTACTAGAATCTGTTCCTAGTTACAACTAAGAAACAATTATAAAAATTTGGTTTGTCATTTAGGGTTTTCAGAATCGCTAGGGGGACCCAAAAAAAATAGGCGCCATAAATTGTTTCATGCAAATTTGAACCACCCTAATACTGATATATACATAGAAGAGCCGATATGGCATAACTTGTGCAAAATCATTGGCATGGCGTCGCGTTATAATGATACTGTTTTTGAAAATATAATTGAAAATTTCCTCTCAATTTTCTCGCTTAATGCTGACAATGACTTGCATCACACACACACAATATTTTTACTTTGTCTGGTTGCACACATGTCGATTATACGTACTATAAAAATAAAAATTACATTGAAAATTCATCTCACTTATTAACTGTAAATATTCACATTTTATATTGTACATTAAACATCCCGTATCCGGTTGATCATCATACACAAACTGAAAACTAAAAATAGACAACAATTCCTTTATATAGTTTATATAAGGCAATTATGCAAATATGCATGGATCTAAAGATCAAGATTAAATTGGTACGCTTTGGCTATGTATGGCATACATGTTACTTTGTATGCATACCACGATGAACGATGTACAACTCAAACATGAATGCTCAGTCGAATTGTAAATAAAATTAATTAAATTAAGTGTTATGTAAGCAAATTTTCTGGAAAAGTTTTCTTCGCTCAGTCGGTGCATTCAAGAACTGTTGTATAAGCTGTATTAAATATGTGGGCTGCTGGGTTGGTTGGACTTTCTTTTCAACATTATTTTAGTAACAGAACGTTTGTTGTTCTTTTCCAAATCGAAAATGGTAATCTGACTTTTTGTTGGTTGGATAGGCGAGAATAAGTAAATTGCATTTTGAATTACATATATTATACGAATCTTGTGCGACTTTCGATGTGAGAGCCAGGGTGTTGATGGTAATCAACTACAACAACGAAAAAAAAACGGGAAACTATTAAACGCGAAATGGTAGATATTTATGCGAGACTCATTTACATCTAGCGACGGTGATTGACTTTCGAATAGGTTGAATGACAAGTCGAACTGTTTGAAGTGAGTTTTACATGCCAATTACAATGTAAAATGCAAACAGTTCAGTTCACGATTACATTAAGTTTGACCTAGACGACTTTTGTTTCTAAATTCTAATTAGTACGAAATGCTAGCTGAATTTGGAAGTCTGACTGTGCTAAACTTAATAATGATGATAATCAATGTTCTTGCTATCTCTCGACTATGTCATCTGTTACAAACTGCAACGCCAAAAATATGCAACGAATTCTGTTAAATGTTGTTGTTATAACAAATTGAACATGTTTAAACAAATGAAGTAATAGATTTAGGGATTGTAAACAGATCTTTACAGAATCAGTGAACCGGCTATTGGGCATGAAAACCCACTAACAACTGAGGGATTCTTTTGAAAAACAGCCTACCGAAATCGGACTCATTTTCCAGTGGACTTTTTTCTATGTACCTAGAAAGGACTTCGACCCTAGAACCCAAAACCACTTTCAAAAAAATTCTTCGAAGCTTTTGTGACTAGTGAAAGGTGATCAAAAACCGAAAACTTGCACTTTTCTTACCAAAATTTCTCCGGGTACACGAGCCGTACATGGTCGAGTGGGGTGTCATTAGAAAGGTAATCACATGTACTATTGAGCCAAATAGAGACTCATTGGTTTTAAAATTAATCCACACTGAAATATGTGCAGTTGAAGTTTTCAACCGAAAACTTGCACTTTTCTTACCAATATTTCTCCAGTTATACGAGCCGTACATTGTGGTGTGGGGTTTCATTTGAAAGGTAATTTTATGTGCTTTTGGGCCAAATAGGGTCTTATGGGGGTTTGAAAGCATCTACGATGAAATATGAGAAGTTGAAATGTTTAAGTGCCCATATTTCATCGCATATGCATCCAAACCCCATAAGACCCTATTTGGCCCAAAAGCACATAAAATTACCTTTCAAATGACACCCCACACCACCATGTACGGCTCGTGTAACTAGAGAAATATTGGTAGGAAAAGTGCAAGTTTTCTGTTGAAAACTTCAACTGCACATATTTCAGTGTGGATTAATTTTAAAACCAATGAGTCTCTATTCGGCTCAATAGAACATGTGATTACCTATCTAATGACACCCCACACGACCCTGTACGGCTCGTGTACCTGGAGAAATTTTGGTAAGAAAAGTGAAAGTTTTCGGCTTTCGATCACCTTTCACCAGCCATAAAAGCTTCGAAGAATTTTTTTGAGAGTGGTTCAGGCTTCTAGGGTCGAAGTCCTTTCTAGGTACCTATAAAATGTTCCACTAGAAAACACGCGGGATTTCGGTAGGCTGTTTTTCAAAAGAATCCCTCACTGTCTTTCCAATTACGGAATTAATGAAAGTGTGGTTCATATTTGTGATATTATAATGTTCAAAATTTAAAAAAAAAATTGAATCAGGACGAAGCAAAATTTAAAAGAACGAATCAACAAAACAATCTCTCATTTTAGAGACTATTTTCGGAAAAAAACATTATCCCACACTTTCTCACTGAGAAATTCTCAATGTTTTCCAAAATTTTCCGATTTTTTCCCTTAAAATGAAAGCAAAATAAAATGATCGAGTCTGGTTTTTGACATTTGAATTTCAATTGTCAAAAACCAGACTCGATCATTTTATTTTGCTTTTACCTTATTTTCACAGCTTTTATTTTTGGAAAATTTGGGAAAAATGGAAAATTGTGAGAAAATTCTGGAAAATATAGGAACAATTTCGCTGCATAAATATAATAATTGGAGTATAATTATACCACAGCCTACAATAACCAGCTGTGGCCTTTAAATTAGTCAGGATTTTTTTTACATTAGAGATAGGATATCACCAAACACCCCAGTAAGTCTAAGAGAACTCGTGAATTCACCTAAAAGATTATATGACATATCCTGGTCATTTCCACTTCAATTCCGCTAAGGAAACCCCTGCTGGCTCCTGAAAAACCATTCCAGGTAACCGGTTTTAGAAGCATAAATTGCAGAAAAAAACAGGTTTTGTTTTTTTTTGCATTTTGTTCCGGTCTTAATTCCCTAAACAGGATTCACAACAAAACTGACAATTTAATTGGTTGATCAAGCATTCTTTGTAGACATTTCACTAATTTCTTAGTTTTAGTTATTTATTTTGCATCAATTGAAAACGATTCGCCCGAAACGGTTTTGCCTAAATAAGCGTGAGAATTATCAAATCAATCATCCGATTCAAATTCACTTCAAATTTTTGACGCAGAAATCATGAATCATGAACGTACTTGTTGTTATATAAGTCAATTCTAATGCACTTGTTGGTATATTTTGTTCAGGTTGAAAGAAGTGACGAAGATAAATAGCAAAGACAAAAAAATCCGTGCACTTTATTATTCATATTTAAATGTGGTCAAACGATTTTCTTTTCACCCAGGTATTGTACCATTCATAGTTAAAACGAATCGACCCAAGCCCAATATGGAACACAAACAAGTTCTTTTTTTTGTCTCTCGATGTATAAAACTCAATCAAAATAAATTCAATTAATGCTTCAAAGATTATTGCCTCCATTATTATATGACCAAATACATAAGTACGATGAAAGGATTATAAAATTATTAAAATGGCCTTGATGATAACTAAATCACTACATGTGATTCAATCACTGTCAATATTTCAAATCAAATACACCCATCTCAAAAAAAAATATTTGTTGGTATAATGCGGATCGGGGAGATGTATAGAAAAAAAAAACAACTTTTGACAGGCCAATGAGAAATTCAACTACCAATTTTGACTTAACTTTTTTTCTGATTGTTAAAAGTTGATCGATTTTGTGTACATCTAACGATGGTAAAATCAGTGTACCCGGAAAGTCAAATAGAGTTTTATGGTCGTAACATTAGTAACCTTTTGGTATTCGCTTAACCTTAGCGGTACAGTAGGTGGCAGGCTTTAATCTTTGAATTAATGATATGTCTCGGTAATAATGAATGACAATACGTGATTTTCATATTGTCGTACAGTTAATATTTGCGTCTCTGTGTAGCCCATCATCAGTACGATTGTCGAAGCGCACGTGATGCGACTACGATCAAACATTAGTAATTAATTGAAGAACAACGTTACATTTCGTTACTTTCGAAAAATTTGAATTTACTTTGACTAATATAACCTTAGGAAAAGAGAAGCACCGAAAATACAAAAAAAAATAAAATAATGAAACATCTTCGGAAATTATAACTATGTTTCGGACTACCTATACCATCGTGGTAACAAATAATGGTAAATTGGTCTATAATTTTACGAAATATTTTGTTGGTATAAATCGAGGCAAGGCGGTGAATTTTTTCTTCTTCAGAAATTGATTTTTCCATTGCGTATTGGAATCGATGCGTTTATATGCATGACAGTCTTGAGGCTCGGCTTACAATAATACATAATGCGTTAAGCCGAAAACACACGAGCAATTTTGCGTTGCTCAGATCGACAGTTATGTTGCGTTTTCCATTGTTTAACGTATGCTTCAAATCGGATTACAATGTAAAGCGCTGCATATCAACAACTTAAATTGCTCGTGTATTTTTGGCATTACCAGTACAAAAGATTGTCTTAGCAATCTGGCATTGTTGAACTTCCACACTCTGAAATTACACCGAATCTATGCACGTTTTGATCCATAAGTTAATTAGACAGACGATTTCAGATGTTTTTGTAAAAAAAAAATCCAGCCAGTAGGTTCATACCCATAACGACAGCTTTGATTTTTAATTAAAAAGAGATAAATTTTAGTAACGAACGTCTATTGATTCAATTCTCCGGTTTTATTGCAAATTTGAGCTTCAAATCGCACATAACATGAATGTATTAATCAATTTATTACAGAAGCATATATTCAAATAGCAGTAATGCCCTCCCATATCAAAATCCGCATCATAAAATTGTACACAATTTGGTACATTACAGAGTGGGCTTTTTTTTCATACCAATATTTTCAACATTAGTTTCGCACGTTCATGATTATCGAGTGCTAATTGAATTGTATGATAAATGTAAGTGTGTGGAATATCATATTTGATAAATTAAAATTAGAAATATTATTGGTGTATACACAGCGCGACCACATGTGAATTTTAATTAGCAACGAAAAAAAAATCAACTCATAAACCCATTGGACGAGGAATTCTATGAGAATTGTTGTATGGGATCATTAATACAATGAAGAAAAAAAGAGAATATTTTGTTTAAATTGACATGATATTTTTAATGAATACACTCGATCACTGTTTCTATCTCCCCATCAAGTATGCTAACAATGTTCTAAATTAAAAAAAAATTGAAATGAAGAGACAAACCAAAAAAACTTCTCATTCTTGATGCTAACACAACAGAGATACAATCGTACATAAGTAATTAGTGATTTTACAATTTGTAATATTGTGGATGAACTATTGTACGGTTCGTATTATTCGTATATTCTTTTACATCTTGCATAAATTAAATAATTTTTTTTTCTCGTCTTGATCAGCGTACAATGCTTACTCACGCGTTGTATATCTACGCCTTCAAATGGATTTGACCATTTTGACATTCGATGCCGCCTTCTATACATCTAATTCAGCCTAAAAATACAATGTCAGTTTTAGATTAATATTTACAACAAAATATAATTAGAGCTGAATACGATTTGTGTTTTTGTTTGTTGGAAAAAAAGAGTTTTTTTTTCGCTCTCGATTCGTTTTGCCTAGCCACTAACGAACTATGAAACTGAAAACTTTTTTTTAATTCCAAGCGAATTAATTACATTTAAACGTTGTGTCAGATGGGTGTAAATTGATAAGCAATAAAAATGATTTTTTTTTTGTTTTAATAAAAATTCGGATTTTTTTGAAATGATAACAAATGAGTCACATTTCCTCTTCTCCGTTACTAATACCAAGGATAGAAACTCTCGTCCAATCATAGGATACCTCCGTTGGCCTGTAGAGACGCCAGAATATTTTTTAGTACACTGAGGAAAAAGAGTCGAAAATCTCACCTGTTGCTGGTAATTTTGGCTCCAGGTAATCTACAATAGCAGCCACAGCTGTGTCGCCGCATATAAAAAAGTACAGCTGTCGCTGCTATTGTAGATTACCTGGAGCAAAGCACTGTCAAGCACCGAAGCTGACTTTGACATCACTCAATTAGAAGGTCAAAAACACACCTGTCCTGTTAACTATTTTTTTTTTTAATTTTTGACAGCCATTGCATGAAAAAAAAATAGCCACTTTGATCGGTTCAGTCCTCTATTTGAGTGATGTCAAAGTCAGCTTCGGTGCTAGACAGTGCGTTGCCTGGAGCCAAAGTTACCAGCTACAGGTGAGATTTTCAACTCTTTTTCCTCAGTGTTAGTACATTCTTTGCGCTATATTTTCTAGCAAATAAGGCAAAAAGTAATACACCTAAAAACTCAGGTCAGGTCACGTAATTTCATTACGACAAACCTGATCTGACAATAACTTGTTTTATTTCAACCTGACAGATGAGGTGTCAGCTACACGTGAAATTTTCATACAACTTTTCTGAACCAGATCTGACCACCTGATAGGTCGAACCTGATGATTATCTTCAGGTTGCAGCTTAATTCAGGTCAGGTTGAAATTGATTAGGTTCAGGCAAAACCTGACCTGTTTCGAGACTGACTGAAATCGCTTCACTCTGTTGAATATCCATGAAATGTCATTAGTCATGAAGTTCGTTCACAAAAAAATAGATCGCTAACATCGATAATATGTATTATGACAAAATGTACTAGAAATTTAATTTTACAAAAATCTATTACATTTGAGCTTTAGTTTCCAGACAAGCATTTCCCTATCGATTTGAATATGTATTTGCAAATCGCTGCAAAGCTACCAATCCAACCTCAACGAATATAACATATAAATCTCAATGGGATTAGTAAATCTCTTAAGAAGCACGTACAAATCAATGATTCGCCCGATGCTTACCCCTCTCATAGGTTTAGCCTGGCTGTTTTTCAAAACCATTTTTTCTTTCTCGTATGCAAAAACAAAGCATTGAGACGAGGTATAGAAATGTAGCGATAAGTGGGGAAATCTAGAGCAAACAAGTGCTTGCATTGAGTGTACAATGTACTCGAAAAATGTATTCCTTAGTGTTTTAGTGACAACAAGGAAGAATTGTTGATAAGTTCAAATTATTAGAATGGCAAAACTAAGTTTAAATCTGGACCAGAATCTGCGCTCTAGAAAAGTCTATATTTAAATGGACATCAAAAGATCTGGCTCATCATCTAAATTAAACATTTCCTAATTACTCACCAATTTCTATTTGGTAGTTTTCTTGCATTATTTTACTATTATAATGGTCCATTGTTTTAAGAGGAATATTATTGTGTACATGGACCAACAATACAAAGGCATAGAAAAAAAGGAATGGGATGGAAAGAACGAAAATAAAGAGAGTGTGGTCAATTACATAAGATTGTTCTTGTGATTTTTTTTTCTGCTTCATTACTCTGAATAGCAATCTTCTCTTGAAATTAACATTTTATTATTCCATTTAATGATTTCCAAACACAATCCCCAATAAATTCCTTTGTGTTCGGATTTGTCGCAGGTGTGTCAAAATAAGCAAGATTTCCCAGAATATGCCGAGATTATTTATTCGAAAATTGTTATTCAACTTTTACGATTTTCGATGTAAATTTGATTTGGTTTTCAAAATCTGAAAAAAAAACCGTTTTGTAAAGTGAAAGAGAAACAATTTTAAGCTTTGCATGTCACCAAGGTGTGCTTCTTTCCGGCTAAGCCAGGATTACTGGCGGCATGGCAACACAATTTCGTAAGGTGTTCACATTCGATGAATGTGTGGTGTGGTGGGATTGAACAGGCCTGGGCAATTACATTGTTTCCATATTTTCTCTAGGATTCGATTGATTGACTACTGTTACGAGGCATATGAGGCACATTGTCGAACGTTATACAAAATCAATTACTCAAACCAGAGATCCATAATTAACAACTGCGTTTCACAATACAGAATTTAATTTTCTCTTGATGTATCAGGTGAATTTACAGCCTTAAATCCATTTCACGTCTATGAAGCATGTTACTGTTCAACCTTACCATACCGATCAAAAATAAATTTTCTCACGCGTTCGTGAATTAGTACATCACGAATCTTGCACAATTTAAAAGTGAATCTGAAGTTAAGGTCTTTACGAGTGACGTAATTATGTTAACATGTATAGAATCTATCTATATCCATCCATATCTGATGTATTATATATACAAAATACATGTTAATATGAATCATAATTACGATCCATAGATAGAAGTTTAAGTGAAATTGTGCAGTTAAACGCTCTCTACAACCAGATGCTTCGATATGGTGTACTCAATTCAAGATTTAGACAATTCCATTTAATATGTTTCGGGCTACATCATTAATTATTTGGCAACATGTGCGCGGATCATTCGAAATTATGTTACTTCGTCAGAGGTATGGTGTGCTACGTATGGTGGATGACAAAATATGATGTCATTTTGTCAGACGCGTTAGGAAAATATCCATCAGCCTGCGTAAAAATAATAGTGCCAAGTGGAAGCTATATTTATACACTAAGTGTTGTAATGGTAGCCATGTATGAGTTAAATTATAATGCAAGAATCAATTTCAGTAATTACTTTCAGCATAAATACAGAGGTGATTTATTCATAAAAGGAAATTGAGTCTTCTAGTTGTGAGATAAAATAGATTTAACCATTCTATGGTAATTGTTTAGTCAATAGCGTATGATGTATGGCATACACTGTATGCTTCACTCATTTCACTGCTAGAAAGTTTATATCCCGGCATTGAGGAATAGTAGATGGGTGAGGCACACAAGGTAAAATACAAAGTATCAAACGTAAGTTATTTCACTCATACGCACTCAGCCGCGCACTGACAAAAAAGAGTTGAAAATCTTACCTGTTGCAGGTAACTTTGTCTCCAGCAGGGCCTACTTTTTGGAAACTAATTTCTTGAATTTATCGAAATTTCTCGAATTTCTTGAATTTCCTCGAATTCGAGAAACTTCAAGAAACTTGAGAAATTAGTTTCTTGAAATTTCTTGAATTTCTTGAAGTTTCTCGAATTTCTTAAATTTTCTGGAATTTCTTGAAATTTCTTGAATTCGAGAAATTCAAGAAACTTTGAGAAATTCAAGAAATATTTCTCGAAATTTCTTGAATTTCTCGAAGTTTCTTGAATTTCTCAAAGTTTCTTGAATTTCTCGATTTTCTCTAAAAGTTTCTAAAAAGTAGGCCCTGGTCTCCAGATAATCTATTTTATCTGCTACAGCTGTATGGGGAGCTGCAGCTGTGGCAGTTATTGTAGGTTACCTGGAGACAAAGTTACCTGCAACAGGTAAGATTTTCAATCTTTTTTGTCAGTGCGGGAAAATATTTTAAAACGTAATGACTCATTTTCCGTGAGTGCAGTGAGTAAAATAACATTTGTATGGTCCAAAGAACGCAAAAATTACTTCTTGTAAGATGGATGGCGAAAACAATATTTCTGGAATTGATTCTCACATTAGTGAGACTCTCAAGTCAGCTCTAACAAAATGGGTTAGGCGGTTATTTGGAAGAGACGCAACTATAGGAATTTTAAGTGAAATGTGAGAGGCACAATCGGGTTTGCCTGATTTGACCGTGTTAGTCAATAGATACTAGAACTTGCCCCTGAATTCTACATGTATGACAAAACCAACATTTTGTTTCATATCCATTATATCTTCAGCATAAGCAGTATGTGCGGATACGAGGAAACTGCCACCTACAATTATTACCCGCACTTAATGAGCTCACCACAAATCCATTTATCTTAAATCTTACAAATTGGCTAATTGAATAAAATGAAGAAGAAAAAAAATCCGCAATGAAACTCGCTAATAAGCTCACTAATTGAAACAACCTCTTCGATATTAATTGATGTACAGTCATAGCACTCTAGAGTAGCTACGGTACAGCGTAAGTGTTTGTCTTGGTCGTTTTTTTTCGACGTAAGAAAGAATAAACATTTTTTAGTGGGAAGTATATTTATAGTGTGAAGAGCAAAACATCGACTTGATCGAATGAAATTGATATACTAAGTGCAGAACACAAATAAGAGAAGCTCAGCACTTCTTCAGTGTGGTACTTAGATTCTAATTAGATCCAATCAAAAAATCACAATCGGCTGAAAGTTTTCTCATTAAAAATCTTATTCGATTTCAGATTCAGATCTCTTTCGTACCGATTTTATACAACACATTGACAAACGATTTTCCACTCGTGAAAATCGCTCACCAATAACCCTGAATTGTATTAAGTGTGTTTGCATTCACAGTTCTGATTAGATTTTTTTTTGTGAAGTCAATCATTCTTGTAGTGTATAGTAAAATCATGCATATCAAGGGTTTGAGATGGGGCAACAAGTACACCGGTTTTCCGTTTCCCACGCTGCATCGCATGCACATTATTCATTACTTTATTCGTTTACAGAACTTAACTTAATGGCCGTTGGATCCATTAAATTTTAAATATTTCGATTGAAACAAAATTTTATTAATTTGCGTGGGTGTTAAATGGATAAGAAATGAATGTTAAAACCGAAAAAGAACCGACAATTCCACTAAACAAACATTTTATAGTAAAATCCGTAAAATCGCTGAAGATTTGTAAACAAAAATGACACAAAGTAGGACAGTTAATGTTCTCTGTTTTGATAACCAGTCGTTCAAACTCGCATAATATTTATGTATATATAAATATCATTGTGTACACACAAACCGTATTATACTCTTACTCTTAACTCACAACAATCGAAAATTCAATTACGCTAAAACTAATGACACAACCAATTTTTTTTCGTTTTTTTTTTTCATTTCGTATAAACAATCAAATGAAGCACACAATCAATTACTCATTCACTTTTATTTTTTGAGCTATTATTTAACAGCACAATTATTGTTTCATTAACGAAAAATAATTGTAAGCAAATTGCATTGGAATTGTGACACTTTTTTTGTGCTTGTTTCTTTGCAACACTTTTCATTTAAATTTAATTATCGACTTACGGCTAAACAGTTTGTGCTATTGAACTCATTTGTTAAAAGACTTTAAAAGTTATTGACGTGATTTAATTTGGTGTTCTTGTCTTTAATTGTTGATTTACAAAAAAAAAAGAGAATTGCGAAGACCTGAATGCACACCAGCCGTAAATACAAAGATCATGACTGTAATTAATTTTTTTTTTGGTCGTTTTGTTCCTTAATTTTATCGCATTACACACTTTTGTTATTTGGCATTTAAAACCTTATTTTACCGCTGAAAAACTGTTTGTGTTGCTGGTCAAATGTGTATAACATTACACCAAACTAATGTTTCTTTCCATAACATCCATTTACCACATCGTAATACCTCTTCTCAGCATTTCAGGTGTGTGTCTGTGAGTCTGTTTTTTTTTCTAATTAATATAAATTGATCTATTGATTGCAAGCAAAAAGTTCATTATCCTCCATCAGAAAGCAATTAACTTTTTATCTGTGATGCTACTACATTAATAGCTAACAGGTATTAAGGTATATATGCGGCTAAATCTCCATTTCAATTAATTATTATTTTAGTTGTTGGGAACATAGAAACGAAGAAACCGATAAATCAAAAACCGATTTTGAAAATGTAGCAACTCTACACACGGCGAAAATTAATATTCTCAGAAAGAAAAAGGAATGTTTTCAGCTGTGTGGCGGTACGAACTTGGGCAGAAATGATAATAAACCAACTCGACTCATCTTTTAATAATTTGTTGTTTGAAACCAATTTTACGTTTGAATTATAATGACGGAGGGAATAGAAACGGTTGAAACATATAAACACATAAGCGACAGGGATTTAAATTCGGATTACAGCTATTAGGATCGAGGATTTAATTTTAAGGCCAAACATTAATATCAAATGTTTTGTTTAAATATACGCACCATTAAAAGGATGGTTCAAGTTCGATCTTTTATTCCCAAATATAATCCGAAAAGGATACAACGAATTAATCCGAATAAATTTTTGAACATTCACATTAACATTTTATTAAGTGTTGGGGAAGGTTGATTTTGTAATATAAAATAATTTTGTTCTGGCTTATTTAATTGGTAATAATTGTTTAAATTGACATGTCATTCAATTTGGAATAAACTGGCCACATCGAACACGGAACATAATAAAGAACAAACTGTACATTTTTGACTTACTCGATTCAAATTCTTTTTTCCAATTCAGATATTTCTTTTAAATTTTTATATTTCCTTTCAACGGACAAGTCCACTCCACTAAATTCACCACACTTCTCTCGTCAAAACATTAAACTTAACCGCAAAAATAAATAATTTTTTATTTCATTTCAATTAACCGTAATATTTAATTAGAACCAAAAAAAAGTCTTATTTTTGTTGTTGATATATTCCAACTGAATAACATTCAAATCGCACACACCAGGAGCCACACGACCGTCTAGATATCGAATCGAAATGCAACTGAACTGACAAACGTTACCGGCAACTGAATTGAATCAGTGAATGAAAGTAAAGGAAAACACTGTTACAAAAATCAACATGATACACGAATCGGATTTTATGAGCAAAATGTTTCAATATACAGTGTGTGTTGTATATACCTCTGTTGTGTATTATACAAACATCTATGCATGTTTTTGTATATCACGCACTTTTTTGTGAGATCAAAATATTCGTCTGAACTCGGCGAAATTTCAACTCAGCGAAAAGTTGTGTTGCTTCTCAAAATGTTCAATGCTCTCTCTTTACTGTTTTGTTCTTTGAGATGAATTGTGTTTTCTGTTCTGAAATAGTTTCACGAACTGGGAAAGTTGAACAGAATGGAAATGTGTCACACCAGGAACGGTAGTTTTTATTCTAACAAATAAATGGAAACAATCGGAATAATTGGAAATTTGAGCTGATTTATCAGAAATTGATTCGAAAAACGAATCTATTTGGAAAATAAATCATGCACCAGTTAGCTCTCATACATATGGTATATTGTTTACAAAAATACACTGTTTTAGTGTTTATACAACTCAATTTATACCGAAACAATATATACATTCACTCAGTAAATACCTCGTTACCACTCTGATGATTTCTATTACTAAACGTAGTGAAAAATTGAGCTGCGTTTCAAGCTTTAGGTTTTCGAATTTGCATAAGTGCGAATTTTATATTGAAACAAATTGCGGTAAGCTCAAGCCACAAAAGCGTTTTTGTTTATTCATTTTAACGGAAAAAGGTGGTTTCAAATTTTTGGCTGTATAATATACACATAGCCAGCGTGGATGCGCATACGAAATATATCAACCATGATGGATAAAATTCTGTCGTTTTGCAACAATGATGTTATAAATAATGCCATGCCATTAAGTGTCTTTATGTTTCCTTCCGTACGGCAACTGTAAAATAAAATATCAGTGAAACGGGATCTCCTGTTAAAGAAGAATTTTTTTTTCACATGGTGCCATTAATAAATAATGTACTTCAGTGTGCAGCTGAAATTTAAAAAGGCAAAATGCGATTGTAAATATTAATCAAAGAGTTGTAAGTGTGGAGAGATGCAAATCTCCTGTTTCCAATGCTGTTAAAACTAACATTTGGCACCTGACGAGAGAGACTGAAGAAAAGCTTTAAAAATTTGAAAAGAATGTTGATTGCGTGCTGACTTTTACTTGTTGCACATATAGGGGATGATCAACCACGGAAGTTTTGAAAGTCTTCAGTGGCTTTTTCAGATTTTTCTAACTAATTTTATCATATAGTTTGTAATTACTGTCAAAGTGTCTGAACTGAAATGGGAGCTCCTATTATGTGGTTATTTTAGATGCAACAGAATATTTCATGTTTCTTCAATTTATAATGTGTTCATCATATCAAAAGTGTAGTACTTTGCATCGTTTTCTAAGCTTTCGTCGGAGGTAAAGTAGCTGCAATCACTCGTATCGTGTCAAGCAAAGAACGTAAAGTACCGTTGCGCCCCATAGCAAGGACAAGAACAGAATTTTCAAGAATGGCTTATTATTGCGAATTTTAATTTTGAGTCTGTTGGCTGTAAGAGATAAGACAATTTCTAAAATGTCACCAATGTTACATTAAATTTAATAATTCAAAAATCCGGATGGCATGGCTAGCCGATTGTTCGAAGATTTCCCGAAATAACTCTTAAAGTTATTCGGAATTAAAATTCCCAATAATAAGTCCTGTTTTCAAAAGGGGCCTCGTCATTTTTCATATAAAAGTATCTCCTTTGAAAATTGAAATTTATTTCCGTATTATTTGAATTTACAAATAGAATATTTCACTTAAGTCCTTCGAAGGCGGAATAGTTCCCAAAATCGATGCTACATTCCCCTTCTGGATAGCGATACTAATTCGTTGAATTAGATACGACGTCGCACGCTTTTCGTTTGTATATTCCGTGATTTTGCTTCCGATTTTCTTTATCAATTCCAATCCCAACTTTCCGAAAACACCAGATGTCTCAGTAGCGACTGGGATAAAAATAAACTGGCTTGCCAAGTGAGAGTAATGATCTATCTTTTTAGCCTCAGCTCTCCTTGCTACAGAACCAGCATTTCGTGACGAAGAATTTAAGTACGAAGGAGCAAACGTATCGCCACAAGTAAAATCCCACAGCAACGATTTTCCTCTCGCCCACGGTATTAGTGTTAATCCGTCCGGTTTTTTCCCATCGGGTCTGGAACATCCTGGCGGTTCAAGAATAGCCGGAATTGCTCCCGATTTCAATGCTCGTTGTAGGATGTTATTTCCACTTGCATGACGTGAATTCGTACCACTCGCTTTGATACACGACAAACCATGGTACCCATATTTATTGACCTTGTCTCCACAAATACAGACATGAGGCTGAACGATTGGTGCACCAAGTCGTAACGACAATGCAACACGAAACTCATCGTTTGTTAAATATGTTCCAAGTTGCGGAGATGGTAATACATTGAGCCAAGCACCTGATTCACGTACGGCGTTTGCTTTGAAACGAGCTTCATTAGTTTTATGTTTCAACAAACCACCCAGGAAATTAATTTTGTGATCTATTTCCTTTGACTCCCAGATTGATTGAATATTTCGTCGATGTTTTTCGGGAAGATCACCAAACTTTTCGGACCAAATTTTTTCTGCCTCCAACAGTGCTGGATCAATTTGTCGGTAAGGTTCAGATAACAAACTGTCCACCAAATCGGAGACTTCATAAATCGATGACAAAAAGCAGGGCAATGCTATTTCGGTTGAATGTCTGATTCCAATTCCGCCTCGTTTAATAGGTAAGGATGATTCGGACCAGGCGTTAGCCGTCAATTGAACATTCATAATCGATTCCAGAGTGTCTTTAAGAATCTCCTTTGAATTAATCAGATCAAATTGTAGCTAATATTGTATGTTAAGATTTTGTGTACTGTCGTGTCGTGTACTGTGGTTTCTTGTAAACATGTCGAGAAGTTTGAAATTTTTTTCTTCTTAGAATGCCTTCCACACACGAAGATTTTCGAAATTTTTAAAAGTCCAACGTGTTTAAAATGCCTATTAATGACTACAATTTCGGATAAACCTGTTTCTAAATGTTAGAGATATCAATCAAAAACGATATTGACTACCACTGTGTATACCAACTTTTGAACAGTTCCAGAATGAAACCAAAATTATTTAAAGACGAAATTTTTCCTGTAACTTACTACCCCTGAGTCATTTGACGTCTAACATTCAAAAATTGCCGGTGGGTTGTTTTTATATTTCGTTCATACAACTTGTTTGTAGTCTACCTCTATGGTTTGAAGTTTTCGCAAATTGACTCTTAAAGCTTCAACTTAAGTTTTAAATTGTTGAAAAATCTAAAAAAAAGACAAAATGAGCTCAATCTAATTTATATTCAATACGGCAACAAACCACCTCAGTCATGTTTTAAGTGGCTGAGAACATGATCTTTTTTCCTTTTTTACAGCGTAAAGTTTGCTTGTTTTTGCTGCGTTGCGTTGGGGTCTTTTCGTAGTAGCGTTCCATTATATTTCCTGATTTTCCATCAGAAGATGACACTTGTTCATATGTAACAAGTTCAACCGAATGATTTACTGCTGTCTTGTGTAAGAGGCTAGTGGAAACAACTGAAGATAGTCAGTCCAGTCTGGCTTTTGGACCGCCGCTAGTTCTCGAGGTCAAAACACGTTTTCTCAATCCATTCACCCAGGGAAGGGAAAAGCATTGGCTTTGTTTGTTAACTTGTTTTCTGTTTTAGCTTTTCATTTATATTTCATTTATTTTCTCGACGTTTCACCCAAAATGAGGTTGTTAAGGTGGATCGTCTTCCAGTTCTCCAATGAACGAGAAAGTTTCGGAGGTCTGAATTTGTTTTAATAAAACGCTGAAACAGATTTGTTGTTTTGATTCAGTTAAATGCAATTTAGGCTGCCAAAATTGGCGTTTTCGGATGATTATTTTTATTCCAGCATCTTTTGTTGCCCGTCGGTCATTTCACTACTTAGGTGGCCTCTTCTCTCTTCAGCTAGCTGTACATTGTGAGATGTTGAAGACAGCGTCCGTTGCACTTTCTCGTTGCAACGTTAAAACAACCACTAGGAATGGCTTAGTGTGCCTCTGCCCCAACGTTTATTTTACTCTACCGTGTATTCAATACACTTGCGATATACACATTGTGATAGATCATCTTCAAGGCCGTTTGAAATGCCATCCACGTTAAAAATAATGTCATTTGGACGAGAGATTTTGAACCCCCGCTATTGTTCGGTCTATTTTCTATTTTTTACACAGGATTTTAAATTCAGTCTTTAGGTGGCAGCTCTTTTTTCACATAAAAGTTTGTGTTAAATAAAACAAAACGAAACTAATCTGAGGTTACGTTTGAAAGTACCGTAACTTGAAGATGATCTATAGTTGTGACAGAGAATTGAATTGTAATTGTAACTTCTTATTGTTCCTCGTCTGTAATCTTCAAAGTAAAACACTTAATGGAATCAGTGGATTTCGATGGAATGAGAAAGTAGAGTTAACACATTTTTTTTTATTGTGTATTATCAATTAATTATTATTATTATTATTAATGGCCTACTCTTAAGGAGCAAGCCTTAATCACAATTCCACATTTTTGGAATTTCTAAGGATCATTATTATCGGCGTCGAAACTCCCGGGGATTAGAGAGGTCCATATACGGACACCGCTACCATTTGCTAAATTAGGTACCACTATTTAATTAACAGCTGTGTGACTGAGAAGGCAAATTTATTTTTTTCATAAACTAATATGAAAAAGTATTTCTTTCTATCGTTTTCATCTAAAATGTGAAATGCATTACAAAATATTTTGTAATTCCACATAACACCGTGATGAGCATGAATGATAATTTTATTTCATTTTTTTTACAACCAATGAAGTGCACATAAAACGAGTCTTGAATGGCTGTGAGATAAAATATTAAATTTGAAAATTATAGTTTCTTTTTAATTACAAGCACTCTATACACAGACAATAATTTCTGTTTTAAATTATGAGTCTGATTTTTATATTTTCACAAAGAAAAGTAGATTTAGGTTTTAACATCAAAATGAGTATAGCACTACACACAGATGTTTAAAAAAAATTATATATTTATTTGATACCGAGTATCCGAGATGCAAAAAAAGGCAAACACAAACCTATTGAATGTGGTAATTGGGATTATATGTGGTATGTTTCAAAACATTTCTGAAAAAATGTTTTTTTTAATGAAATGCTTGTTTTTAGTTTTCTTTTTTTTTTGCTGGGTACTTCAGTCAAATATTATTGTGGAGCAATTGCAATGTACTGTTCTGCATATATGGTTTCTATACATGAAAATGTATGAATCAAAAAAAAATTCCCATAATTAAAAAATAAATTAATATTCAAAAAAAATAAAATATATATTCAGTCTACTCATGACTCGTCGAATGGGAAATTCAAAGAAGTATAATTATGAAATGTACTCTAATTTCTTTTCTTTTCTTTTTAAAGAAATTTAAATGAAGTCATTTTATCCGCCTGTGAACTATCACAATCAGCAATTAATAATTCGTACTAATTTATTCAATATTTAATTAGACTTCAGGTAATTAATAGAAAACTGTAAAACTAAAGAAAAAAATAATTCAGAACAATTTAGAATTAGTCACACGCAAATCAAATAGTTACATATTACGTTGGGAACCATTCTATTTTACACCCAAACATAAATTGTCTTTGCATCATGTTTAACACACGTAAGACATTCATCACAATACTGGAAAATTACGTCATATCAAAGAGCACAAATCGTAATTTTCACTTGGCAGGCAGATTGATCTCTCGTATATGATATAAAAATAATGTGTCCCGATGCTTATCAAAACAAAAAGATGCTAAAGAGGTTAGTCTTCTACTTTGATCCATTTTCTTCCATATTATGTTAAACGATATAGCACCAATATAGCACCAAATGGTGTAAATCAGACGTGAGAGCCGCCAAATTTTAGCACCTATCAATAAGCTGCCGACAGATTTAAACTGAATCTTGATGTTGCTTAAAGTCAAAGTATATAAACTAGGACAGAAAAATATCTGTCAAAGGTAATACTTGCCAGATAGCCGACTTACATGAAGCTTTGGGGCATGAATTTGGTTGAAACTTTGATTTTTTTATTAATCAAAGATTAGGGTCAATAAATTGATGACGCTGTGAAAAATGGATATTTACTGTCGTTTCATCGATAAGAAGTCGAGAACATTATTTCCTGCCTAATACGCTAGGTAATAATCATATGAATTAAGTTTTTTTTTTAAATAAAAAGCACACTAAAACCACCCTAGTACACACTGAAGGTTGTTATACAAATAAGCAGTTACGCACGGATCCCTACTTTCAGGTGAATTTCGTTTTGTCACGTTGCACACATATTGAGTTCGTTTGGGTCACGTTGCAGCTAGTGGTGACGTGAATTATATTCCATACAAACTTAGCTGGTGCACAAAACCAAAGTATGTATATAAACACTGAAGGTAACGCAAATCCGCAAGAACACACGGACCCCTACTTTCGGGTGAATATAGTTTTTATAATGTTGGACACAAGTCAAATTTACTTTGTTAGGTTGCAACACATGCCAAAACTCAATACTATACAACACACTTCCAACAACATTATCGCGGCAAATGTCACGGATGCAACATAACAAATCTTATATTCACCTGGAACTTGGGGTCCGCACTCTAACTCTGATCCACTGCAGATTTGCATTACATTCATATCTTCAGTGTTTATATATACTTTGGACGTTCCTAACAGATATTTTTACAATAAATTTGTAGGTAGGACAATTATTCGGCGAATTTCTTAACACGTTGCCGGTTATTGTCAACTTGAAAGTGCTGAGGGAGTCATTTGGAGTAAAAAGATGTCGTGTCAAAACGCTTTGTTCTCAGCTTCAATTTCGTACGAAATATCAAAAGTAAACTAATATTTACCAAAAATGACGCGTCAAAGCTTCAACATCACATAAATTACCCTTTTTGCTTCAGTTGCCACTTTTTAAAATTAGCGAATTAGTTAATTAATTTTTGCTCGGTTGGAGAATTACGTTAGATCTGCTAAAGAAATCGTTTGGCGAACGCAACTTTGGTAAAGGGCATGCACAATACTCTCTCTAGCATCCAAACTCTCTCAAAAAATCGATGTAGGGGGGAAAATAAGTTTGAGAAACGCTGATTTTTAATATGACTTAAAACCAACAACAACAACACGAGCGAACAAAGTAGCAGTGATTCATAAACGTATCTACCACCTTAATAATTGTAGTTTGTTTGCTAGGAAGAGTATTGGCATGCAATAAAACTTTGAGTTTCTTTGAATAATATTGCGCAATAGTTTGTTTATTATAAAATTGATTTTATATGTAGTTCCTCATATTCCAAAAAGTACCTGACTGGACAAAGAATAACTTTTAAAGTAAGAACTTAGAAGTAGAATGGTACCGTTACTATATAACCTACGACAAGTGATAAATGAGTAGTCTTGATTAAAAGTTCATCCCAATAGAATACACCGGCTGTAACAAATTTCCTCAAAGCTATTGAAAAACCCAGTCGATTTCTCATCCAGAATATTGATCCGACCTGACTGAAATTTTCTAAGATGTCCAAATTTTCGGGAGGTTTATGTTCAATGGTTCAAAAAAGTCTCAGATGCACCCAGAAACTCATAATATAAAAAGTCGAACAGGGAGTTGCGGGATATTATAAAAATTATTAAACAAAAGCCAATACGAAAATTTAGCAGCAAAATTAATAAAAGCGTTTAAAACATAGGCAGTTCGAAGCTTTTTTAGCAACGTTAAACAGCCTATTAGGTAAAATTTACAATTTTTGTTTAGAAAGGAGGTAATAAACCTCATCCAGGGCATGTGTTGATGGCAATGTTCCAATAACTGATGCTGCATTGCCACGTTGTATGTCTATACTTATTCTTTGTTTTAAGTATAGTGTCGATTTTTTTCGTTCGTTGCGCTAGTAATTTTTTTGCCCAACACGTTAACAAATTGCTTAGCATGTTCACCCCAAGGTCCTAGGGTCTCGAAACCAAGTGGAACGAAAAAATATTGAGGTAACAGTGGTCCATACAACGATATCTTCTTTTCTTCTGCTGTATTTGCAACCCAGCCCACATTTCTTGAAGTGTGACTTAGGTATGATTTAGCAACTGTGTCACGAATTGTTGCATCCCACAACAGACATTTACCGACAGACCATGGAATCAGAGTAAGTCCATCAGGGTGTTTTCCATCTTCCCGAACAACTCCTGGTGGTTCTAGCATAGCGGGTACTCTAGCGGAAACCAAACCTCTTCTGATTGTTTCGTTTACAGAATGATGCCGTGGAAGACGTCCAGCACATTTTTTACAGCTTAACCCATGATAGCCGAATTCATCTACGTTTATTTCGGGAGCAACACCGAGAAAATAAAACAAACTTGCAGAAAATTTATTGTTGATTGATATACAGCACGTTTGGAATCACTGAAAATACCCCCAGCTGAAATGCCTATAAATGAAATGCTAAACAGAAAATAATTTCACAAACAAAGCCAACGCTTTTCCCTTTCCCAGGGTTCACGTTGAGTGAATGAATTGAGAAAAGAAAGGCTGTTTCGACCTCGAGAACTAGCGGCGGTCCAAAAGCCAGAGTGGGCTGACTATCTTCAGTTGTTTCCGCTAGCCTCTTACACAAGACAGCATAAAATCGTAACGTTGAACAAGTTGTTGACGATTTTATATTCAACCTATTAGGTTGAACCTAATCATTTAGCCCGATCGTTTCCAAGATTGTCTGTTTCGTATGACGTGCGACCATACCAAAACATTACGTCTTTGTTTGCTTATTTCTTTTCAAGAATTATAATTTGGTTGAATTTGGTTGAAAAAACTTAAAAGTGAATTTTCATCATTCTAACCGTTTAAGTGACATATGAAATTTACCTTTGAAGGTAACACGCACGTCAACCACTGTCAATGAGATAGTGAATAAAATTGCTTAGTAAATGTTTCATCCTGATCTACTATACTGTAAAATTAACATAGGCGGAAGCTCAAAAGTCCAAAGTGGAACAAGTTCATATTCAAGATGAATGTTACATAGATTATAGATATGAAGATAAGCAAATGCATCAAACCATCTTACAGATTTTATTCCCTTGACTGAAAGTCAAGGGTCTTACGCCAGAAAATACCCTACCATTTTTTTTTTTGTCATCACGATAACTCGAGTAATTCTTAACCGATTTTGATGATTTTTTTTTAATCGACGAGGAATGGGATTCCTGAGGTTAAGTTCGAAGATGGGCCATCTAGGGATAAGGTTCTGGAAATTATTCCAGAAAAACAGGATTTTACTCTGTTGATAATTGTTGATATATGATAATTGAAAATTGATATTTATAATTATTTAATGTGTTGTGTGACATTGTTGGGAAACGTAATTGTATGTATTCATTTTTTTGTCACGACGATGACTTAACCGATTTTAATAAAATTTGTTTTAATCGACGAGGAATATAATTCAAAGATGGGTCATGTCGGGCCTAAGGATCTGAAAGCTATTCCAGAAAAATCACTTTACGCTGTTTATAATTGATAATTATTGGTAATCGATAATTGATAATTCCCTTCAATGAAAGGAAAGGGGCTAACGCCATGCCAGAAGATATCCTAAAATGTTTATAACCACACAAAGATAGTTGGAAGATAGGTCATGTGGGCCTAAGGTTTTGGAAACTATTCCAGAAAAACAGGATTTTACTTTGTTCATAATTGATGATTTAATGTCTTATTCCTTTGACTGACAGAAAATAGTTAACAATTTAGGTTCCTAAAATTATACATCTGACATTTGGATGGTTAAGTTCGACGATAAGCTATGTGTGATCAACGCATCGGAAGTTATGCCAAAAAATATAAATACAATGTAATTAATGAGCAGTATAATTGATATTCGATAATTGGTATTTGATAAATTGATAATTGATATTTTATATTTGATAATTAACAAGCAGCATATATCTAAAATTACATATACACTACAGTGAGTATATAGTATTACAAAAGTCAAACAATTCTAACATTAGATAACTTCGACGAGTGTGAAGCTTATGGCCCGAGCGAAGCGAGGGTCGTAATTCACACGAGTTGCGGTATCATATTGCAATATTAGACAGCTCGCACGAGCGAGAAGTTTGCGATTAGACCAAACCTATTAGACAACTCCGACGAGTGTGAAGTTTGCGGCCCGAGTGAAGCGGGGGTTGTAATTCACACGAGTTGCGGTATCTTATTGCAATATTAGACAGCTCGGACGAGCGATAAGTTTGCGATTAGACCAAACCTATTAGACAACTCCGACGAGTGTGAAGTTTGCGTCCCGAGCGAAGCGAGGGTTGTAATTCACACGAGTTGCGGTCTCGTATTGCAATATTAGACAGCTCGGACAAGCGATAAGTTTGCGATTAGACCGATTAGACCAAACCTATTAGACAACTCCGACGAGTGTGAAGTTTGCGGCCCGAGCGAAGCGAGGGTCGTAATTCACACGAGTTGCGGTATCGTATTGCAATATTAGACAGCTCGGACGAGCGATAAGTTTGCAGAGCGAAGCGAGAGTTGTAATTCACACCAGTTGCGGTTATTTATTGCAATACTAGACAGCTCGGACGAGCGAGAGTCCAGAGCGAATCGATGACCGTAATTGACACGAGGTGCGGTATCTTGCTGCATTAGTGAACAACTCGGGTCTTATTGGATTATTTGAACGTATGCGAAGTGACAACATTTCATTTTTGTGGGGGTAAAGATATCAAATTGAGGGGTTGTCTTAGATTATTACATCCGTAACGTGACGAAAAGGCTTCAAAACACAATAGAATAGAATTTATTTATTTGTTGGTTTTTGAGACCGTTCTAACAGCCTTTTACAGCCAATTACAAGTTCAGTCTGGACCACCGGCTTTACGTGACTTCCGAACCACGCCTCGAAGTATGTAATTACTCTCTGAGGAAAGTTAGGTGCGAAATTGATATCTCGCCTTAATGTAGGCTAGACATATGTACACAAATTCATCGTATTTGGGTTACGTCATACGATTCATTCAGTGTGTACATCGTTGCAGCCACCAAACACACCGCAACTACCCAAATTATGAAGCTTGAGTGAACTTAGGACGTTACCAATGCGATATAATCGCTAGAAAAATTCCATGCGGAATTTGTCTGTCACGGGAATCGAACCCGGATCATTTTGGTGGAAGGCTAGTACGTAACCACTGAGCCATCCCGTCATTAATTTGTCACGTTATAGACGATTAATCTGATATGAGATGAAAAAATTAGTTAAAATAAATTAAGATATTTATAATAGTGTAACATAATTGATTATTTTGGAGAAATTATCAGTCAAGGGACCCGACCCGCCCAACAGGTGGGACCTAGTTGTTGAACTTTCGAATTGACTTCTGTCTTATCAATTTCAAACGATTCCCGTAACTCCCTTAAACTAAACAACGTTGCAATACCAGCTCGAAATTCAAGCTTTTGTGTGCTTATTTAGAGGTACAACTTGGAGAAAAACAAAATTCAACAGATTTCAGTTTTAAATTGATAAAATTGCCAAGAAAATCAATTTGCTCCTTACGCTGTTCAATCTGTGGCAGTAGTTCAACAAGTTTTAAAAAAAAATGTTTTAATCGATCAAATTGTATATTTCACTTTCAAATCGCGTTCGTTAGAAGAAAGCAAAAACAAGCTAAACAAGCAATCATTTTTATGCTCATCTCTCCACCGTTTTACCTACTTCTTTTAAAATATATAAATTCTAATTACACATCTTGTGAGTTACATCCTCTTCACTTCTGTTTTCTCTGCGAAAACATTGAAAACCTTTTTTCCCAAATAACCCGGTCTTGGTTTGATAGCAAAACTTATCATCATCATTAAAAAAAACTCGTATAATAATTTAAAAGATACATTTTCACTTCAGCACAGCGGCACACAATGACATAAATTATAATGAAGTCTAATAAAATTGCTAATGGACTTTGGAAAAATGATATACATTCCGTTCGATACAATGCGGCTGGCGGCTGGATTTTATTTACAAATAAAATTTAAATTTATTGCTGAAGCAAAGTGTGTGATGATACCAAAGATATATATACCAACTAAGACGATGAAGGTAATTTTCGATTTGTCTATTTAATGTAAATGCAAATTTGGACAGAACATTTCACATAATCTGATGTTAGATTATTTCCATAAATTCATGGCAGGGTAGCTCTCAACCCCAGCGAATAGTGGGATTATTATCAATTAACGAGTCTATGTAATCGTAAATTTTGCGTTTGGTTTGCCTTAATTCGGTCAGATTTTGTGCCAGGCAGAGAAGAATTGTAGAGGTATCACAATATAGTAGATGGCATAGCAAACTTGTTTCAAGCATCGACACTACACTCACCTCAAAATAATGAGATCAATTCATGCCTTTGGTTGTTTTCCTTAAAATCCAACAGTTCTCACAATTTGTTCCACTCATACACTCTGTGCCAGTTGTCACCCTCTACTGTTGAGCGGACTTCAGCAGCAAATCCGGGTATATAGGACTAAAAAAACGGGAGATCAACGAGAACATTGCTTAGTATTTTGAGGTGAGTGTAATTCAACATGATATACGAGACACCTGTAAAAACGTATATCGTACGGGGCACCCCCAAATCGGCTTGGTTTCTTTTTAGTGCAATTCAATTTTGCCAGTGTGTAAATTCTCCAACATCTTTCTATTTTCGTAATAATTTAGCGAATAAAGTGTATGTAAAGGAAGGTTATATGCGAACGAAATGTTTAGACGAATATAATGTTACGTATATATCATGATGGGTGAGGTAATTCCTTCGGATTACAATAGTCAGATTATGAAAGCAAGTTAATATGTGACATACATCCCCAAAGAGATGTCTGATTTTCTAGTGTACACAATGTTCGGAACGGTTTTAATGTTTGAGTTGGTTTTGCGGTAATTTGGTGCTGTTTGAGTTATGTGTCTGAATTTTCGTTCGGGAGTATAATATTATAATAGTCAGATGAAAGTTGCACAATAATCAAATAACTTCGGTTAATGACTAACATTATGTTATAATGGCCGAGTAATATGGGAAAAGTGATAGATAGTGAATAGAACTAGAAATTGGGCGAACGTTTAGATTAACGTTGGATATCACAACATTGAGAAGAGAGACGTTTTACATAAGTACGACATGAATAGAGAAATGAAGTTATTGTAATTGATAGTGATATAGTTTGCATAACATTTAAGCAAAAGTCGAAAAGCCGAGAACGATAAGGAAATAATCACATTAAATTAAGACTCTGAACCTGATTCTCAGGACGACCTGAACAAATTTGAATTTGAACTGACCTGGCGTGAATTTATCTGAAATCTAGAAATCGATAAAATTCCGGTAAATCAAATTTCAGATATACCTGAAAAAAATTCAAAATAAACCTGAGATCTGACCTCTTAAAAATCTTCAATTCAGTTTCAGTTCTAATCAGGTTCAGACAATCTCAGCTTCAGGTTTCAGGTCGACCTGACCTGTTGCGAGCCTTATTAAAAATATTCTTTTGTTTGTTGCGCAAAATTTGAATGACTAGCATCTTGTATGTTACGCAGTCATACATTCCACATTTTTAAAGGTATTAAAAGAATTTGCAGATATAGCGGTTAGAAGAGTACTGCGTGAAAATTTATGCTTTCATTATAGTCTTAGAACAGTGGTCCGAAATATTGGTATCCCAGTCGGAAAATGACTCAACCAACACTGATAAGTAGTTTCCAGTAGGAAAACGGAAGGACACGGAAATTGAAATGATGGAGAAGAGTGTAACTGATTTTTTTTGTAGTTTTTGACATCCTCTTAACACGTAGGGGATAATGCTCGAGCAGGCACTTTAGGCGCGCCGGAAAGTGCTAAGGGCATATAACAATAGACTTAATGGCATTTTCGTCTAAATCTTTTACCAGCTGAAGGTTCAACTACTTAAAAAATTGCACCGCGAAATACCTGTAAAAATTGGACCATAATGTGAATTGGGAATCCACTTTTATCGTATTCTGGGCCACCAGGTCATACCTCATGCCTACATGAACAAATATAAATATAGGGTGTTCATATAACCAGTTACGACCTTCTCCATTATTTGTTGAGACATTTCAATTTCGGCAGATTATGTACTTCAACAGTCTAGGGAACCGCTTAATAGACTTCAGATCCGGTGCCGTAGACACATTTTTCTTTATCAGGTATAGCCATACAGAACTATTTATAAATAGCCATTAAAAGATAAACTTGGGGAGGTAGCACACAGTTTCTTTTTAATGTAAGTCAGAGGTTGAAGTGAGTAGCGACTGCCACCGCAATGGTGTTCGTGTTGTTAGTTGTAAGCCACATTAATTACCACTACAACAATAAAGATAATTTGTGGTGGAAAAAATAACTATTTTCGTGAGGATTTTAGATCGCCCGGCCATTTACTTATAAAAAAGAAATAAATAACAAATTACCAACTGTTGCCCTTTGTCCTGATACTTTTTTTTCTCCCTCAGTGATCTCTTAGATGCATGAGAATAACGTCTCTCAAAAAGCTCCATTTAGTAACAAATTAAAATACTTTCGCATTCTCACAAAAAAAGGGAAAAGAAAAAGAAAAACTTACTTTGTTTGAGTTTATTTTAATAAGCAATACAAAAACAGTTATTTATCCACCAAGTTCTGAAGCGGGATCTGTAGTAATGAAAAAGTTTTCCGAGGGATTCTTTTGAAAAACAGCCTACCGAAATCCAACGTGTTTTGCAGTGGAATTTTTTATTATGTACCTAGAAAGGACTTCGACCCTAGAAGCCAAAACCACTTCCAAAAAAATTCTTCGAAGCTTTTGTGGCTGGTGAAAGGTGATCGAAATATGCACTTTTCATACCAAAATTTATCCAGTTACATGCGCCGTACAGGGTCGTATGGGGTGGCATTAGAAAGGTAATCACATGTACTTTTGAGCCGAATAGGGTCTCATTGGTTTTAAAATTAATCCACACTGAAATACGTGCAGTTGAAGTTTTCAACCGAAAACGTTCAATTTTCTTACCAAAATTTATCCAGTTACACCAGCCGTACATGGTCGTGTGGGGTATCATTTGAAAGGTAATTTTATGTGCTTTTGGGCCAAATAGGGTTTTATGGGGGTTTGAAAGCATCTACGATGAAATATGGACACTTAAACATTTCAACATCTCATGAAGGTATTTTACTCACTGTACCCCGGAAAATGAGTCATTACTTCATTAACATGAGTGTCATTTCTCGACGCTTTACTGATTAAAATAACTTAAGCAAGTAATTTTTTGGAACCTAATATTTCGCCAAACAAGGACGGAAACTACCATTATCTTACTAGATGCTAGGTGTTCGGTTATCTTTTCAGATTTGGGAGTAAGTGCACAAGTGTACAACCCAGATTTAGATTTGTAAGACATAAATTTGTGTGGAAAAAGTTTCAAATCCATAACACCTAACAAATTTGAAATTATGATGGCATTCACTTTTCATCATCATTTCACCACGATTCTATTTGTCATTTAATTCGATTCTCCCGTCACACTCCTTTTTGGCTGGTAAAAGTGCCCTCATACGACTTTCAAACACCGTCAGGAAAGAGTTGCTTTCCGTCCCAGAATTGCAAAATTGAATTCTTTTCAGAATCCGAATTGGTAGGTGCACTTACTGCGCAAACATAACGAAAAAATTGAATTCACATCATTTAAAAAACAAAAATGATCCAGTGCATCATTCAAGTGCATTACATAATTATGTAGCCAAAAAAGAGTAACGTGTAAAGCGAATATTTTCCAATTTATAGTTACTTTGTTCAACACGCATATCAATCGTGAAATTGTAATAAAGAGCAATAAAATCATTTGGATTGTCTGGTATCCGTTTCGTAGGCATTTACAATTTTATTTATTTATTTTACATTTTTGTTGTTGTTGTTGTATTATTTCTGTTGTTATTTCATTCTACCAATGCCACATTGTGGTTTGCAAAATACATCAAAATAATGGAAGAAAATGTATCTCATATTTTTAGTCTCTTAAACACGGTGATTGCATGTTATTTCAGAAACGTTTTCGCCCTTGAGGCATGGTAAGGCGAAAAAAAAACATCTTCTAAGTAAAGCATAAATAAAATAGTCAGTGTTCCATAGGATATGATGTTATAGTTTCTTATTCCTTCTTCTTCTTTTTTTAAAACCATTATATTGCTTCAGCAACACACCCTTTCATAAAGTTTGATGAGCGCGCGGTGAAGAAAAAAGTTTTTTTTTTTTAAATTGAAAGAGGAATATGTTTCACATTATAACAAAACGTTCGTAAAAATGATGGTAAATATACCGAATTGAGTATAACACGCAGAAGTAATTATTTATGACTTATCATTACTTAAATTAAATTTTTTGGTTTTGTTGAAATAAGATTTAAAAGAGATGCTTCAAATTATGATTTATAAAAGAATCATTCCGATTTTTTTTTCTTCGTCAAACATTCAGCAATTTTGTGTGTGGTACACATAATAATACACACAGTTCATCTTTCTGTCGTGCAAAATTCACATATATGATGCGTATAATACATCTCACTTTACACGATTGTATACAATGTACGTGCAGTATTATTTACCAAAAAAAATGTTTTCAAAATGAAGAAGCAAACCTAGTACAAGATAATTACATTACAAGTAAACTAAAATAGCAAAAGAGGATAAAAAAAATTCCACTTAAAATATGTTCTGAAATGAAATTGAATGTAAAAAAAATGTCATAAATGAAAGATATACTCATTTATGGTACATTACACTTTGTTTTATAGAAAAACTTTTAATTATTTTCAATTTCTTGTGTGGCTCAGCCATACATAAAAATTCGGTTTGATATATTATAAAAAAAACGAGATTTTCAATGAGAGAGGAGAGAATATAATAGTAATAACCATGAAACATAGAAGTCGTTTTGTGCTTTCTAAAGCCCTCCTCCCATCCGCTATACATTACACATTATGAATGCGTCGTCTATCACAAAATCATAAAAAGGAAGGGCATAATCCTAGAAGTTTTAATATAAATTTTACGAACATGTGTAACATGTATAAATATAATATTAATTTCAGTCAAAGTGAATTTGAAGGGAAGGGAAAAAAAATGAAAATAACATAAACTTAGTCGGTTTAGGGTTGTTTTTTTTCTTTATTCATCTTTTTTTTTCGTTATATTTGTTTTCCGTTTATTTAATTCGCAGAGCTTTCAGCTCTATTATAATATTACACATTATAACGGTATTATGTGCTTGGGTTTCTTTTATGTAATACAATTACCGTTATGATACAATATGTATGGTGGTTGACAATAAAATCGTACAGCTTCGAACTGGAACTAGACGATGAAACCTAATAAGTTGTAATCCTTCCTGTGCAACGGACAGTTTGTGTTTTAATAGGAAAGTAAGTAAATTAGACGCATTCGGAGTGGACATTGAGCCCATTTTGAGTAGATTTTCTTTTTCATGGGTGTTTTTTGCATTGGTTCTACGATAAATTTCCTCGTATCAGTGAACCAACAACATTCGACAACTACGATCGGCAGGATATATATTGGGAATTTTAATTCTGAAAATTCCTCATTAATTCTGATTAATTCTTATAAATTCTTTAGAATTAAAATCCTAATAACAAGGGAACATCCAGAAAGAACGTCCTCAATTCAGTGCTCGAATACGTGGACACAATTTCTCGAGAGTTATGATTGCTGCATAGTTAATGTTGACAAACCGAGTGCTGAGAGTTAAATATTTTTGGGTGAAACTATTGTACCAACTGGTTCTCTGGGTTCACCAAAGGAATATCTTTTACAAATATTTTAAATCATTTATGACACTCATCCAAAAATAAATAACGCTACGCATCCAAGCCCTACGCTACACATACCTCAAAAAGTAAGAATCTTCGAGAGTGTTAGAATTATAAGAAGTAAGTTTTTCAACGATTGCAATCCAATTATAACATAGGTTGTGCATGTGGAATTAACTAGGTCCCACCGGTATGGGTGGGTCAGATCCCTTGACTGTTGTGTAAATTATTTAAAATTTATATGATTTAATTAAATGCGTTCATACAGTGAACGACATCTCAAATGTCTCACTGTCAAATTTTTCTGAGAATTTTATTGTGTCATTGCAAATTCACAATGACATTCTCTGAAAAAAATGACAGTGAGACATTTGAGATGTTGTTCACTGTATTCGGACAAGTTTTAGTTTTCTTTTTCTGACTAACTTGTTTATAAATCAAAAATAGAAAGAAGTGTTAAAAAAAAAACTTGTTACACATAACCAAATTTTGACAAAACTGGCATAACAATGAATGGTTCAGTAATTTGATAATAATTACCACCAAAGTGTCACCGCATCTTAATTTTATTGCTCAAATCCCTCAAGCTGATGTCTCTGAAGCTAGAGGCAGTGAGCCGGAAAAAATTATTAGAATTTGGAAATAGTTATTTTCATGCTTCGGGGCCAAAATCGAGGTCAATTTTTGAAATTTTCTCTCGATTTTGTCTCTCTGCATGAAATTTTTTTTGTGTACTTGGTTTAGCCGATGTTTTTAAGCTATTTTCGCTTGCGAAAATAGCTTAAATACATCGTCCAAACCAAGTACACAAATAACTATGACAATCGAAAATGTCTTCTCATGTCATTGCACCGGAGCACGTGTTCGACGTTCAATGTTTTTAGTTTTCATTCAACAGCGTCACATACAGGTGAAGAATTTTGTCCAGCTCAATGTCTTCAGCTTCAGAGACATCAGGTCCACGGATTTCATTAATAAAATCAACATACGGAAACATTTTCGTGGTACTTATTATTAAATTACTGAACCATTCATCGCTATGCTAGTTCTGTCAAAATTTTATTTTTTATACTCGAGTATAAAAACTTAAGAGCTTCCGAGCGTACGCTGAAATTGTAGCCTACATTTCTGCGTTTCGAAATTTTTGATCGCTGATATCTTTTTACGAGATCAAAAACTTTAGTCTTTCTTTTCGGCCAATGGTTCCGCCTGTTGCATTACTTCCAACTTTCAGTTTATTGTATTACAATTTCTAAAAGAAATCCTTCTATTCGTAAGTTACTTAATGTAAAAGGGAGTAATTTTGTAAACCACGGCATAAGCAACATGTGTCATATTATGTAAAGGGGAGCATAAGCTCCTTGCGCAGGGAATGCAATCCCGTACCGATTTTTGAATCCCGGGATTCGGGATTGAGAAACTCAGTACCGGTACCAGTACCGGGATTTCCGGTACTGAAAAGATATGGATTAATTATCAGTAAAAGAAATTATTTTCATTTTATTCTCATTTTTTTTAAGTTTTTTAATGGTACAGTTAAGTGTGCTTACTCACAGTGAAACAAGTATCGAATTTATTTTGTTCTAAATATCAAATTTGACACTACGACAAAAGAAATTCGATACTTACGTCGCTGTGTGAAGGCCGGGTAACTGTAACTTATGTTTGCAACAGCGTAGATGTCACATTGTAAATTCAATTTTCTCTTTGGAAAAATGCTCACAATGCACTTAACGTATCATCGTTCAATCTTGAACGTATAAGTTGTGGGACTTGTTGTCGTCACAATCGCAAATTTTTGTGCTTTGTGATTTAAAAATTAATTGATTTGTTAGGTAATGTAAATTTTCAAGCACGCTGCCTTTGAAAATATAAATCGTGTGAAGTGACAGAAGACCGACTTTCCGACAGCGTCAATTAGTGGCAGTTTTGTGAAATATCGCCTAAATCCACAATATATTTTACTACGCAAGTAACGGCAAGCCGGAAATGCACGTTCAGATTCAACGCTAGTTGGTTTGATGAGCAGCAGACACTCACCAGAAAGATTTTAAACACTTCAAGCATGGATGATACTCTAAATAGAGTACTGAAACTGGACAGTGTATTATACAAACGTAGAACACTATAAAAATATTTCCATGTAAAATAGAGTACTTTCTGCAGCCGACCACTATGATCATGCATGCGTGAAGTGCGTTGCTAGCCATCGTAGTTTTAAAAACGTCTTTTTCTGTGTTGCAAATAATACGACATAAGAGAAAAACGTTAATTAATCCTATGTTTCAATGTTTATCTTATATTGCCATAGTAGTTTGAATCATACAAGTTGATTGATTTCAAAATTAAAAAAAAAAAACACTGACAAAAAAGATTCGAACTCACCTGTTGCATTTAACTTTGTCTCCAGGTAATATACAATAGCTGCCACAACTGTAGCGCCCCATGCAAAAAATACAGCTGCGGCAGATAATGTAGATTACCTGTAGACAAAGTTACCTCCAACAGGTGAGTTTTTTGAAACTTTTTTGTCAGTGAAAACTGGATTTTAAATTTCGGTACTAATCTCGGGATTTTTTGATCAATACCGGGATTCGGGACTGGGATTTTCCCGTACTGGTACCGGGATTGCATTCCCTACTTGCGCCACATTATGTAAAAGGGAGCATAGTCTCCTTGCGTCACATTATGTAAAATGGAGCATAGTCTCCTTGCGTCACATTATGAAAAACGAGGCATAAGCTCCTTGCGTCGCATTTTGTAAAAGGAGCATAACATGTAGAGAAATCTTGTGTTTATCACAAAGGTAATTTAGGGATAACAGAGAAAGTCTTTTGTGAAAAACGATTTACCTTTGTACGAAACGACCGATGTACGAAGCGAAAGAAAATATAATTATTTTTTCTGCACTTCTTCCTACATTTTTTTTTCTTCAATTTATCGGACTGTGTTGTATGCAGTGGAATATTTGGTTTATTTCAAAGATTTTTTTTTTCATTTAAAAATGTTTTACCTTGTAATGGTTTTGAGCCCCCGACCTCATGATCTTCAGTCCACGATCTTACTAATGTTGCTGTTTAGCCATACAAATAGTGACAGCTTATTTCGAACAATTGGTACAGAAGTATTTCTTTTGTTACAAACGTTAATCTTTTGTGACAATCGTCAAACTGAAACTAATTGTTTTCGTAAAGATTGACTAGGATGCGGCCTTTAGTTCAGAATAAAAAGCAGGTAGCTTTTCGATATTCGATCCGAAATTAATTTTCGAAACTTGGAAATTCAACTCATCTCGAAAGTTACAGCGATCTACACCTAAAATAACCGTTGTGTTATTGATTTCATCGTTTCTCTTACTTCCCTCATTTCTCCATAACGAAAGTGTGAAGATATGATAGAAATATGAGAAACAATGAAATCATAGCACGACGGTCATTTTAGATGCAGATCACTGTAAAATATCTCGAAATTGTTTGCACAATTAGTCGCACATTAAAATAAAGCGAGAAAGAAGAAGAGAATTCAACTTTTGCTTAAGAAAGTATTGAACCCAAGAAAAATTCGCGGTTATCACAAAAGAAAATGGCCAACAGAACTAGTCCAAAATAGAAAATTTTTGTGAGAACAGATTTACCTTTGCTACAAAAGATATTTCTTTGAGGTAAACGAGAATCGTTTTACACAAAAGAAAAACGTTTCTCACAAAACAAAAACGTTTTTCACAAAAGTAATCGGTTTCGGCTTTTTTCTCCGTGATGCTCCATGTGTCACATTTTGTAAAAGAGATCGTAAGCACTTTTTGCATCATATTTTGTAAAAGGAAGAAAACAAAGAAGTTGTTTTTTTTACTACGAAAACAACTGTCACCGATAATTTTCTCTAGGCTTTTTTTTGCGAATTCGATTCCACGTGTCTAAGCTAAGAAAGCCTTAAAGCATGCGTTAGTAAAATACCTATTTTAAAATAAAAAAAGGAATTTGCGGGCGATTAGTCTATAATATGCTATTCGCCCGCGCGGGCGATTAGTCTATAATATGCTATTCGCCCGCGCGGGCGATTAGTCTATAATATGCTATTCGCCCGCGCGGGCGAATAGTCACTTCGAAGAAAGAAATAGTATGTTACATACCAAGGATCAAAAAGGTGTGTTTTAGACCCAGGTGGTGAAAACGTCCAGGGATGGAGCGACGCGAAGCGGAGCGGAGACTAAGGACGTTTTCACCACCGTGGTCTAAAACACACCTTTTTGATCCGTGGTTTGTATACTATTTTTCTTCCTGGAGTACCAAAGTCACATTCCGAACAAAACATAACAACAAAACTGAACAACATACCGGTGCAAAAGCATTCCATATTAATGCCGAAAGTAATCCGTATGGATGCCTAAAGAAGTCCGTTCCGTGTGCATGTATTCTCACAAATGTCGAAAAATAAGCAATCTGTAGGAATGCTGAAAGACATCCGAATGAATGCCGAAAGCAGTCCGTATGAATGCTGAAAGCAATCCTTTTGAATGCATTGTCACAAAACACTAAAAACATTACATTCGCGTACATACAACAACTTGACACATTTGGGAAAGAATAAAGATAGGATCGAAAATGACATAAGCGGGAATGAAAATTGAGAGAAAATAGTAGGGGAGAATGTTGCTCTTTCGGTACTAAATTTGGTGAGTGAATGTGACGGTTTTGGTACTACAGGAAGAAAAGATAAATTTACAGTTCATAGAACTAAAACATAGAAAAAGAAAGAAAGAAAACGGACTAAAAATCAACGCGTTAATATGCCTAATCAATTCATGCTCAGAAATTGAACATTTGTTAAAAAAACACTGGCTTGTTCTTGCAACAAGTTGACCATAGAATAGATTCCGCACCTTTCTAAGAGTGCGACCGTAGGGAACATTCTCGGCACATTATGAATGCATTTTAAAATTTAGTTCTGAGTTACCTTCAATTAGTTGTGATTCGTTCGTGATGTTCCGATCCATACCGGTGACGCATAAGTCATTTTAGGGCGAATGATGCATTTATACAAAGTCAACTTTGACTCGGTTGATAGCAATGAATTCCGACAGAGGAGCGGGTAGAGTGCTTTGAAGCTGTTTAGCGCCTTCGTTCTGCACGATTCAACTTGTCTCGCAAAATTCAGTTTGTGATCAATAACCATCCCGAGGTATGTCACTTCCGTTTTAAAGCTGATTAACGAACCGTTGAAGTACAAATGCCTCAATGGTGTTCGTCTGCTTGATTGATTAAATTTGAAAAGAATCGCTTGCGTCTTGGCACGGTTAATCTTGATCTTCCACTTAACGAAATATTTGTGGATCTTCGATAGAGCGGCTGAGAGATTTTTGATCACAGTATTGGACTGTTTCACTGAAGAGAGAATAGCGGTGTCATCGGCATAATATCCACTCTCACAACTCAAAGGTACTCTCAGATTTGAAGTGTAGACCGAATACAATAATGGCGAAATAACCGAACCCTGAGTAAGTCCAGCCAGGACGGATTTTGGTGAAGATTTGGCTCCATTGACACAGACCGAAAAGCGTCTGTCCTTTAAAAATGATGAAATAATCTTAATCAAGTAGGAAGGCGTTCCAACTTTTTCAGGCAAATCTCTAACTTGTTATGTGTACAAATTGAATAAATTTGTAACGAAGATAACGCTATTGTTCAACGCTAGAAATAAATTCAGTAAGCGCAGTAATATGAAAGAAATGTAGTAAAGGAACAATATTGACTTAGTTCAAGGCCGCTCTACGATTTCTATTACAAGTTTAGACTAGGTACATCTCTGAGACTGATACAATTTGAAAGAGCTTGAAAAAGTGCATCGAATTGCGCCATTGAACATTTGTGAAATTTATGAAGAAAAAAATGTGTGGACCTTTGTTCACTGAGTGGGCGCAATGACTTGGCCCCACTTTTTGTTAGGTTTATTGGTGAACTTTTTGAAGCTGTTTCAGAATATACCAGTCGCATGACTGTTACTTTTGTAACAGCTTCGCAATTCAATCGTATTACAAAAACGTTACAAAATTGCTGTTTACGAACTTTCAAAAAGCATGAAAGCATTGAACCTAAAAAAGTTAGGAATATCTGGGTGCACTCAGTCACTGAAACCTTGCAAAAAACGTAATAAAACGCTAATGATGGACCCAAATGGTTCGATGGTGTACTTTAGTGCAAAGTTGTGACTAACCAAGCTTCGGAAATCGAAGGTGCGTTTTTGTAATTTTGCAATGCAATTTGCATTGCATTTGTAAAGTTTTTGTAATAAGATTACAAAATTTTACGCTTCATTTGTGAAGCTATTAAAAAAGTAAAAACATTGTGGTTGGTATATCCTGAAAGAGCATGAAAAAGTGCAGCAAAGTTCACCATTCACGACAAAAAGTAAAGGTCCTAGGCGTCAGGTCCACTCACTGAACTTTGAGGCTCTTCTCTTACATAAATTTTTTTGCAATTTTCAGTGAGTGAACCTAGGGACCTAGACCAATTTTTTCGAATTTTTTTGGTGGGCTCCTGTGAAGTCTTTCAAGATCTTTCAAAGTGCAGGAATATTTTTGCTTTAAATTACTTTGAGGAATGGGGGATTGAAGTTTTGACCAATTCGACGCAGAACGTTATTCTAAGCAAAAAATTGTTCTACGGTATACCTCTAAAATGCACAGATTTTTTTATAAAATTAATTTTGTTTACAAAGTACGACCCAAAATCGACCCAATTTTTCAGCTGCCTAAAATGTCCCGGAAGCCGTTTCCAGTCTCGATGAAAATAAGTATGTGGAAAGTGTTCTGCAGCAAGATTTACATGGGTATCGAGAATTAGATCAAAAGAATATCTAAAAACAGTGTAAAATCAAAAATATAGGGCCGTCAATTTGTAATTTTCTGTACGTTTTAAACTTTAGACATACCGTGAAACAATTTTTTGTTTGGAATAATGTTTTACGTGGATTAAAAATAACTTGTCAAAACTTCAGTCCCCCATTCAATTTGAAAAAGGATAATTTTTGCCTTCCAAATTTTTTTGTATGACCTTCAAAGGAAGTATAAATCCGTATTGAAGAAGAAGAATAGAATTGGTTGGAAGGAACAGTGTTCATCTATTGACGGCTTAAGAGACTCGGCAAAAATGTATAAAATCCTCTCTAAGGATCCAACCCAATTAGTCGGTTCCTTACAACTTCCATCAGGCAATTTCACTGAATCACTTGATGAGACATATAAGCACCTTATTACTACCCACTTCCCAGGTTGCATCGTTCGGTGATAGTAGTCCAACTCTAGACGTCGGAATCACAGACGCTCCTATTGATGAGCTCCTTATTAATAGCATTACAACGAACGACAGAATTAACTGGGCCATCAATTCTTTTGCGCCATTTAAATCTCCTGGACCAGACGGAATATTTCCAGCGCTACTGCAAAAAGCGATTCCCCTAATTATTAACAAACTACGCGTCATTTTCATAGCCTCGCTTAGCCTAAAGTATATTACTAAGATTTGGAGAGGAGTTAGGGTAGCATTTACCCCTAAACCCGGTACAATTGATTATTCTAAAGCTAGTAGTTTTAGACCAATCAGCCTAACATTGTTTTGTCTCAAAACGTTAGAAAAGCTGATCGATAGATACATCAGAGATGGACCGCTCATCTTAAAACCTATTCATGCCAAACAACATGCATATCAACCTGGCAAAACCTGTGAAAATGCACTTCATACAAGGTACAAGGAGTTTGCTATTGGCTGTTTTATAGACGTGTCAGGCGCTTTCAACCATGTCACGTTCAGAGCTATTCTAAATGCCTGCCACAAATGTGGTATTGACTTAGGTGTTGCGGAATGGATCTACTTCATGTTACGAAGGAGAATAGTGCGTGTTCAGTATGGATCATCGACCATCCTGATTACGGTAACGAAAGGCAGTCCACAGGGTGGTGTCCTACCTCCGCCTCTGTGGTGTCTAGTCATAGACGAATTTATTACGCTTCTAAACGACCTAGGACATCGAACGGAAGGTTTTTTAGATGACCTTGCCACAGTTCTTAGAGGCAAATTTCTTCCTACGCTCTGCGATGTTCTCCAATCGGTTCTTAATAAAATCTCTAGCTGGTGTGATAAAAACGAGTTAAGCATTAACCCAAGTGAAACCAAAATAATAATTTTCACTAATAAAAGGAAGTTGGAAGGCATCACAATACCCTCATACGGACCTTCATTTTCATTTTTTCAAAAAAAAAAAAATTGGGTTACGGACCCTCAAAAAAATGTTTCTGTTGCGGACCCTCATTTTCATTTTTTCAAAAAAAAAAAATTTGGGTTACGGACCCTCATTTTCATTTTTTCAAAAAAAAAAAATTCGGTTACGGACCCTCATTTTCATTTTTTCAAAAAAAAAAAAATTGGGTTACTGACCATCATTTTTACCCATTTTCGACCGTTAGACCCTGACTTTCAGGCAAGGTAATAACATTGGTTGGATTGTAATGGTTACGTCTTATAATTCTGACACTATATTCCACATATTATTTAGTTGTTGATCTGACACTCAGACTAGGATACAATAAATAGTTTGGTTTTTTACCACGAAAGGCTATGTGTCATTTGTACCTTTGAACTTCAAATACAAAACTCTTTTTTCGGAATGTACTAACAGTGACTTTAATTACAGAAAGTATCTTATTGAAACTTTCGTAATAAACAACCTCCACGCTCGCCTAAACAAAGGCGACACTCTTAAAAAATATTGTTACACGCTAAGAATGCAATAATTTCTAGGTTTTTCTGTCAACAAGAAATTAAATGAAGAAATTAAAAATTTGTACTCACCATCCGCGTAACCACTAACGAACATTGCAAACATTACGGGTAAACCATATTGGTCTGTAAAGTGCCATAAGTAAAGTGAGCGATTATTACTCATTAAGGACTCTACTGCTACACTTACGAGGTTGAATGATTGACCCAAGCTGATGCATTGCATATTGAATACAAACGACATTTTTGACTTTGTTGATTTACCGTGATTTACTGTGATTTACTAGAGATTTACTGGAGTGAGCCCCCGAGTACCTTAGCCGAGTACCTTCTTAATTTCATTGTTCAGATAAACAATGTAATTATATAGTCGTATAAATAGTTCTGGTTCTGAAAGCTCACAGCCCTATAACGATGCACCAGTTTTACACCGGGAAAAATCATTTAAATTTCCCGCGAACCTGAAATATACAGGAATTTTTGCCGGATTTTCCAAAAAAAAGTTTCACAAACATTTCGTTTAACAAATGCAAATCTAGATACGCGAATTACAACTAAATGCTGAATTAACGAAATACATAATCTAAATTTTCATTTGTTTAGACCCTATACTCTTACTCTCACTGTTTCTCTTTTGGATTACGAATCATGTCTCTTTATGAGGTAGAGCAGCTACTTGTGAACAACGACAACCACCTACTTTCCAATCCTTATTGCCATAACGGTTTACCCCAATTGTGGTAAAAAAAAGTTTTTTTTTACATTTAAATATGAGAAAGAAAAATTTAGTAAAAAAACTGCTTTCCTCTTTAACATTTCTTTCTCTCCTCTCTTCCTTAATTATACAGTTTTATGGATAATATAAAAGCATCTCGAACAAAAACCATGTAACAATAGCACCGACAATAATGAGGATGTTTTGTTGCATTGAACCAGAACAAAATGTAATAAAAACCAAAAAAAAAACAAAGGAAAAAAAGAGTAGAAAAATATTTACTCCCACAAGATATATTGAACAGCACTCACTAAAATTCAATGGGCACACTGTGTGTGTATATTAGAAATATATTGAATTATATTTTGTGCTTGTAAGTATTTATATCGTGATTGGTTTTTTATCTTTTTTTTCGAACACAAATTATTTATTTTTCTTATTTATCGACATATAATACTACTAAGTACAAGGTGCAACAAACAAAAAAATCGATAAAGTCGTGTTTTTAATAGACGTTCTTTGAATAACTTACTTTTAACAGAGGATAGTCGACTTAACATGTTACAAAGTTAACAAAGTTTTCCATTTAAACTATTTTCTAGAAGCACCTTGGAGGAGTGGTAATAAAGTTTGTTTCTATGTGAAGTTAACAAGTATATTTCATGGATATAATACGAACGTATCATTGTAATGCAATCAATAATAAATCACATAGACGAGCTCAGTCAAGTGTAATAAGCATTTGAACTTAATAAATTGTTTGCCATTTTATCCATCCAGCTTATATATAACACAAGACAACACCAAGACTGAAATAGAGGAAAGCAACGGTTGTTCGTTATTAGAAATTAGCACAATAAATACGGAATTTCAATAAATAACCAAAAATGTCTGGAAACCGTACATTTATAATGTGAATGAGAATGATCTGAACGGAACGTAATCTCTGTGTACCCTATTGCATATTTTGAATTGTTTCGTGTTTTCAATTTTCAGCATCCCAATAGATGATAAATCCCAACCGTGCTTTGAATGGACTGTATGGTACAAAAGCGGTTGTAATGCATTCTATCTGCCATAATTTCCTTTGGCAAAGAATTGTGCATACCCATTGTTATGTTTGATGAGTTACACTTTTTGATCATATTTTAGGCGGACCAAACGCGACCTAGAAGATCTGAAAGAATATTGTGACGTCAACCGAGTAGGATATGTCCAATAAAAAATGGAACCCAAAACAAAAGTCCTTCTGGCTATTTTTTTAATTAAAACTATTGTTGCGTGATACGTTATTCCAACTTCCACCACATTTGCTAAATTCTACCCAGTCTCCAAAAAATATTTTACTGTGAAAATTGGAAAAATTTCTTTTTCCACTAAAAAATTCGATGGGCTACACGACGACGACCGACAACAACAACAGCTAATTAATTTTAATGTTCAATTTATTGGTTGTTGTTTTCGTTGCAGAGGATGGATACAGCACTACTGCTGTATAACAGCAGAGGACTTGCAGGGCGCTTATCATAATAAATAGGTTAGAAAATACTTACAATATTGAGATAAACCAGCAAGGTCAGTAATAAATTACTGAGAGTATCGGATTTCTCTTTCAAAATTCCATAAATATTTATTTTTCCCTGATATCCATGCATACATCTATGCACGCCGTACGGCGATAATAAACTTGTATTTATGTTTAATAGTCCTACTTGTATGCGATTTGTATAACTCGTCTGGTCTGCGTCTTCAACAAAACACTTTTATTTCGCATCATTTTTAGCCCACACAGATTATATATATATACGTGTGTACCGGTACTACACAACAAGTAGATAGAAGTATAAACATATTCATTCATAATTTATCTGCAACCTGTGTCTGAAATGATTGATTTGACCAGCATAAATTAAACGTTTGCTTTCTGTGGTAAGTATTAAGCCTAGGTTTTTATTGTATGAGCTACACGATGAATAATAAAAGCGATAGAAGTCATTGCATATGAAATGTAATTCGTCAATGTAGCTTATTGTTAATTAATCTTCAAAATGGGATGGAGAAACAGAGAAAAAGTTTCTTTTTTCACTTGTATCTCCTAAGCAAACTTATTAGCAATATAATTCAACTAAAAATGGATTCACTTCATACAAGCAGGTCTTTAGTCTCTTCAGGGCCAATAAAACTCTGAAATGAAGTTTCTTATCAAATTATAAATTAGTAAAAAGAAGTGGCATTAATAATAACTATCTCTCGCAAAAAAAACGCGCTACGTCGTCACCCTTTCACTATCTATCTGTTATTACAACGACGACAAAAACAACGCACTGTGACGAAACTTAAGATTGCAGACTAGGTACTGAAGCGACATCTGTGGGATAAAAATGCAACATTTTGTGTAACCATTTTCTCTCAACATTTTTGTATTAATTCAATTAATGAAAAAGAAACTTTAGACCTTTTCCCATCTAATTGAGCGAAAAAAATGCAAAGTCTGTCTTAAGTTTTTCAAAATGATCGACGCAGAGGCCATAGATCTATGTAGATAGGACATTATCGATAGAGAGGACATTAAAGGCCAACACACACACTAGCATCTAGTGTCAGTTGGGAATATGATATTTCTATTGTTAAACCCGGTTTAAACCGATTTTAGCTGCTCGTATTCCCGATGACACTAGATCCTAATGTGTGTTGGCAAGGTCTACAGTTTTGTTTTCATTAATCATATTAATCTAAAAGTGTGGTGTAAACAAAATGTTGGTTTTTTCTTTACAAATGAATAAGTTTTCATTGAGTATTCAAGAGATGTGTCTTAAGTCCCACGTTTACCCACACGATGTCTATTGTCACAATCGGCCTTTGGCATCGAGTCACACCAACGCACTGTCAGTGCTTTGGCCACACACATGCAGTGGCTGAAAAAGTATTTATCACTCGGTGACATAAATAACTATTTCGCAATCAAAGTCTAACGAGTAAATACGCGATAATAACACTTCCAATATGATTGCCAGGCTGGCAATGCCGGGTGTGACAGGGTAATTTATTTTTTCTAACTAAAAACGGGAATATCGCGTCTTTAACGTATATTTTTTACAATAGTTGGAGTTTCCGACGGCGCAGTTGGTAGGAATATTACAGAGGGATTCTTTTGAAAAACAGAATCTTGAAATCAGACGCATTTTCCATTGGACTTTTTTATATATGACCAAAAAGGTATTCGACCCCAGAAGCCAAAACCACTTTCAAAAAAATTCTTCGAAGCTTGTGTGAGGTCTTATTGGGTTTAAAATTCATCCACACTGAGACATGTGCAGTTGAAGTTTTCAACCGAAAAAAGACTGAAAACTCACACTTTTCTTACAGACATTTCTCGAGTTACACGAAACGTTCATGGTCGTGTGGGGTGTCATATGAAAGGTAATTGCATGTACTTTCAGGAGAAGTATAGCTTACGGAAGTTTGGTAGCATCTACGATAAATTAAGTGAAATTGAAATGTTGAAGTGCTTATATTGCATCGGAGATGCTACCAAACTTTCGTAAGCTCTACTTCCCCTGAAAGTACATGCAATTACCTTTCATATGACACCCCACACGACCATGTACGTTTCGTGTACCTCGAGAAATTTCTGTAAGAAAAGTTCATGTTTTCAGTTTTCGATCACCTCCCACCAGCCACCCAAGCTTCGAAGAATTTTTTGAAAGTGGTTTTAGGTTCTAGGGACCAATACCAATCTAGGCACATATAAAAAAGTCCAATGGAAAATGCGTCCGATTTCAAGATTCTGTTTTTCAAAAGAATCCCTCACAGTCCTTTAGAGCAGTAGCAAGAAAAATGGAACTTTTCGGTAAAAGATAAGTACCAATAATTTTTAGCTCTGAAACGCTCTGAAATGCGTCGTTCTACACAACCAGCGATTTATCAAGATCATTTAATTGAATTTCCTATTTTGTCCCAATCCAAAACTTTGTTATTTATTTATTAGAAAAATGACATTCGTTTCACGTTGAATATAAGACTTTTAGCGAAATATGTGGCCGATGTTTCTGGTTAATTAATTGGGGATCGGAAAAAGTTGTGGACTTTCTGTAATCTTATCGAATACCGAAAATGGAAACTCAAAGACATTCTGTTGACCGTAAGATTATTTGCTTCAGTACGGATGTATTGTGTTATATAAATCCACTTTTGAATCACCCGAACAACATCAGGTGCACTCTGTACCGAGACGTAATTTGAACTTGACTCTAAAACCAAATTAAAGTGCGTGATTAAATAACGTGTCTATAAACTCTGGGTGGTTATATCGATTACGAAACTCGTGTCAGATAAGAATAATCACATATGATGCAGATTGAGATCACAATGCTGAGACAAGGAAAAAACCCCATTGACCAAATAACAATAAGGATAAGATAAAAAACATTTTTGGGATAAGATAACGCTCACTGACTTACAACATCTCTTACAGCACTAAATGCAGTGGTTATTCGAAGTGAAGCTTTGAAAGTGTTTGGAATAAGAAAAAAAAAACGTTGCGATGGCAACAAAAATTATTATTTTGTTTGTACTAGGTGCAATTTATGCCGTGGCCTCTGCACCAACTCTAATAAATTATGAAGAAAGTAAGCAATTCAAACCGATTTTTTTTTAGTTATTATGACGAAATGTTGTGTGAAGTTATTGTGTCTCACAAAAGTAGATATTTTATATTATTGGGCATGGGCATGGGACCGTAAGCAAGCCAAAGTGATTGAGTCACTGAAGCTTCCACATTTCATCATCAAATCGTGAATTTTTAACATGACAAAATTAACGAAATTACAGACAGCGTGAGAACATCGGATATCGCTACCTTCCGTCTACCTAACAATACACAACCATTGTTCTACAATCTAAGAATAGACACGAACATTCATCGAGGAGACTTCAGTTTTACCGGGGAAGTTAATATCACATTCAGTGCCCTGGAAACGACGAATAATATCACATTGCACGCGCGTCAATTACTCATATTAGACGCCAGTATACGATACTCCGATGGACGTTTGTACGATACGGATCTACGTTACACATACGACAGTGCGACTGAATTTCTCACTTTCATGACAAACATAGACATGCTAGGGTCGGCATTGCTGGTCATTCATGTTAAGTATGCGGGTTTTTTGGGTGATTTCAATGACCGTGGATTCTTCTACTCATCTTACGTCGATTCAACCACAAATGAAACGTTCTGGCTCGCATCAACTCAATTTCAGCCAATCAACGCAAGACAAGCATTTCCGTGCTACGATGAGATACGATTCCGTACACCATACAACATAGAGATTTACCATCACGATAGCTACAATGCGATTTCAAACATGGATGTAGACAGAATTATTGACGATGGCGAATATCAGTTAACAGTTTTCGAAACTTCACCGCCTATGCCATCGTTCCAGGTTTCGTTTACCATTTCAAACTTTGATTTTGTCAGCTACGACACCAGGCCAGTCATGCGCGTCTATGCTAGGCCTGAAGCGATTGCATTGGATCAAGGTGACAATGCACTAGCGCTCGGTTACGTTTTTCTGAACGCTATGGTGGATTACTTTGGCTTCCCCTACGTACTTTCGAAAAGCTACCAACTCGCTTTGCCTGAATTTTCGAGCGAAGGTACATTTTTGGTGGATCTTTGCACACATCTGGTAGCAAGAAAACTTTAATTAGACTGTGATTCCAATTTACAGGCGCGAACAACTGGGGTCTCTTGACATTCCAAGAGTCCATTCTGTTGCAGACCAATGATGACCCGTCCGATCAACACTTCAGAGAGATACGATCTGCCCACGAATATGCTGTGAGTATAAAGCATGATTTTCACGACATTGTCTCATGACCAAATTTATTATCTTATCAGCACAATGTCTATGCAAACTTAATCTCACCAGCATCATGGTCTTATCTCTGGTAAGTGCTTAACAGTTGAAGTGTGCATACCTGATGCAACATTCAGAAACGGTAATTAATTATCTCTGCTTGATATGTCTGCAGGCTCAATGAGGGATTCGCAACACTCTACGAAAATGTTCTGAACGATATTGTGTTCCCTGAAAAGAGGCAATGGGAGAGTTTCCTAATCGATTATTTCGATGTTGCTATAGCTGTGGACGTGTATGATATCTTACCACCACTAAATTATTACGTAGAAGCTCCTGAAGATATTCGGGGAAAATTTGATTTTATAACTTACTTCAAAGGAGCATTAGTGCTTCGAATGTTCCACGAAGCGTTTGGTGAGCCAACTTGGCGTAGAGGTCTATCTTTTTACGTCGGTAACATGGCATTTGAATCGGCAACGCCTGAAGATCTATACGCTGCTATGCAAATTGCCTACAGCCAAGATTATCCGGAAAGTGACACCTCTGTGGATGATCTAATGAGACCTTGGCTCGACTTCAATGGTTATCCGGTTGTTACGATTAATAGAACTGCGGATGGGCTGAGAGTATCGCAACAAGGTTTTCGAACAGGCCACAGCAATCCGTTTAGTGTTCCAATTAATTATGCGACAGCCAGCAATCCTGATTTTGAAAATACCACCGCTCAATTCTGGCTCATGGATGAAGAATTGTTTATACCTCGCGACACGGCTACCAAATCATGGACGGATGATGATTGGATTATTTTCAATCTACGGGATACGTATTACTACATCACGAACTATGATGACAATTTATGGGACCTAATAACGGAAGCAATGATGACTGATCACGAAGCCATTCATTTCTTAAATCGTGGCACATTATTCGCCGATCTTGAACGCTTCCTGACAAACAATTTCGATATTAGAGTCACATTGTATTTAGAGTTGATTGAGTCGCTGCCGTTTGAGTTCCATCCCCATGTTTGGCTTCGCACGAATGCCGGTTTACTGAAAGTGGAGCAACGGCTAAGAGGCTCTGATCTTCATTCGATTTATTTGGATTTCTTGCGTGACGTTATGAGCGAGATATATGAGGAGTCGCGTTTAGATGACTTGGCAGGTACCAATGTGATAAACCGCTGGAGTTGTTTGTCTGGGGACGAAAATTGCCTAAGTGATTCCTTTAACATATTGTTGGAGGTTATGGATACCGGGTCTACATTGGAGGAAATCGATTTTCGTTGTAACGGATTCATGTCGGCTAACGAAACAGTTTGGATGCATTTCTTCAACGAAGCTATTGGAAGTAATCCAAGTAACAATCGGTTGGACGATTTAACAAGTCTTCTGTGTAGTCGTATAGAAACCCGTCCAAGAGTTCTTCTGAATGCCACATTGAACTCATCAAATAATTTGCTAGCTTCTGAAAGGAATGCTGTCATCTTGAGTGCGTGCACTCAAAGCGAAATTTCGTATGACGCTGTGATTGAATTTTTAGAGGACAACCATGAAACAATAATTGAACTGTAAGTACAGAGCCTTGTAAGGTTATTATTGAACAGTCTGTTCAACACCATCAAAAATTTAATTTCCAGATCGCTTGACCTTGTTGGTTTCATTTCGGCATTGTCATCTGTTAGCAATAATGACTCTCAGGCCGAAAGAGTGAGTACTTGTTTAGGTTAATCCCATTCCCACCCCAGACTATTTAACCTTTTCTCTAATAGGTTTTAAACTTGCATCGCCATTTACCAACAGACTGGAACGTTGATGTTGAGGACTTTGAGCGTATGATGGAACCGAATAGACAATTTTATTTAAGAAATTCTGAAAGTGTTCGTAACTGGCTGGGCAACAGGAACGCTTCGAAACTCCGTGCTTAGATTTTTTAAAGATTTTTTTTCAATTCTATTAAAATTATAACGGCAATACAGAGCCTATACTTACTGATACTCAAGCTGAATGGTTTTATTTCGAAACTGCTTTGTATCAGAATAATTCGTAGTGACACCAGTGACACCCGCTTGAAGTAGTTGTAAAAAAAATGGAGTCTGACAACACTGCAATACAGACAATACTCTCGTTGGACAACCTCGAGAAACTGAAATTTTAGAAGGGCTGTTATGGAGGCAGGAAGCTCCAACACAGAGTTTCGTATCTGACGATTCATTTCAACCATAACTCATTAGGATCACATATGGTTTGAATTTCGATTCTGTATATAAGATGTTCGAAGTTCACACGAATTTACTCTTAATTCCTTGAATATATTTAACAAATATATTCTGTAAGCTGTTTATAAAATTTCACATTTTCCGTAAGTAATAAATGGTAAATTCTACAGTTTTAAGCGTTCACTGCATCGACGACCACATTCATTTCTGTTATGCTCTGTATCGATATGAATCAATAACCCGTAAGGTGCATCAAATTCATTTTACATTTAAAATAAATTGTGAATTTATAGTCTGTGTGTGCACTGTTCGTTCACCGGTCGGTCGTAACAATAATAATGTAACTGTGTGTATACACGAATCTTATTTGAATTTCATGTTCAAGCTGAAACAAAAAAGAATAACAAACACATCTGGTGAGCAAACATAAATTTTTAAATCCTTCTTTATACAAAAATTTTATGCATCTACAACTATAATGGGATGTAGTAAGCACGTTGTTTGCCCACGTCCATAAAGCGCGCTTTTATTTCCGGTTGTACAAACACATATAGTAGAGGTAATTTCAACAGATGAAATGCGTATATACGTAGTCTCTGAGCAGAAAAGGATTTGACCATTTGTTAAATATATTTCGAGCATTAGTAAATATGTAGAAATTGCAGGAAGTATATCCGAAGGCATTTATAGCAATATCTCTCTGTAAATCGAAATGAATGCTTTCCGGTAATGCATGATGATTTGGTAATGTGGTATACATTGAATGTAATCAAAGTAACTAATTTAAGTAGCTTTGGTTAAATTAAATCGATTTACTGTGATTATTGCGAGTAAGTAATTTGAAAAATTAATTAAATGAAGTGATCTGCCAGAAGAGAGTAGGAGGAGAGAGAGAACCATGTTACAGACGCTACAATCGGTTTGAATTTTCATTTCGGCTCGACACCATCCATCGAAAAATTATTAGATTATTAATTAGAAAATGTAAATTAATTTATTTTGCAGAAAAAATTAATTTAATTCAAGTTAAATTAAGAAAGCCTTATTGAAATTGCGAGATGGTATGGTATAGCATAATTAATTGGGAAATTATATTCGACCATTATTCTTTGTTAACGCTCAACCAAAAACTAATAACGTTCGATTATTACCATCCTAATTTAATTTAAACGCTATACCATACGGTGCTGATATGTAAAATCAACTTGACAAAAAAAAAAGAAAATTCTCTCAACATACATTGGTATACACCATTTCGATTTTAGAGAGTGTTATTGCCGTTACCACGTTACATTTTGTCGATTGGTATATAGAATTCGCCTTATACAGAATACAATGCATATGAATTTTCGCATAAATGTTCGTATTTCAATATATCGATACCAGGTAGAAAAAACTCACTATCTAATCAAAAGGCAACGATAATTCCATTGTTTCTGGTAGACGAATCAATATTTCATTCGAAAAACGCTCGTCACGTACCACACAAATATGAATAATAATTCAAATAATATTCAAAACTCGACTCGAAACAATTGAATTTGGTATTTTATGAGTCTATGAATGGGTTACAAATGGTTTCTTTAACGGTCAATAGCATGGAAAATCTTTAAAGACGTCAGTGAATATCCATTTGGAAGTCTTAACATTTTCTTCGGTTGTGTATGTGTACGTATGTAGTCATGCAATGAAAGAATCCATTTTAGAGATCTGCCGAACAGATACAGACAAACCAATGTAATAATAGGCAAACGTTCAAGATATGATCGGTAATAAAATTTTTGGTAAAAAGTTAATGAACCTGAAAAGACAATTTTGACCGAAGCTGCGTTAGTATTTTGCTGAATGCAATTTCTATATATTCCGGAATTTTTTTTTGTGGATCGAATTACAAGTACTTGTACTGGTTACAAGTACTTGTATAACAATCTACTTCTTTACATTGATTATTCTGCTCCTAATGCCAATCTACATTCAAATTTAAGAGTCAATTCGCCAAAACTTCGAACAAGTTGTATGAAACAGGAAAACAAGCCATCGGCGATTTTTGGAGAGTATACAGTAATTGAATCAGGGGACCCCCTGATTCATTTACAACAACAAAAATCCTCGAAGTAATTAAGTTTTGACTTCAGAAATCATGAAAAAATGGTCTGCACGAGCACGAGGGTGACTAAAATAGTTTTTGTTGTATATCACCGACAATACGTAACGCATTCATCTGAAATTATGGTTGGTAGAGGCGTTGACGCCGGCCGTATATGCTGACCTTTAAAACATTTCGAAATTTTTCGTGTATGTGGTGCAGTAGCTATTTTAGGGGAAAAAATTCCAACTTTTGGAGAGTGTTTTAAAAAAATTACAAAGATAGACTTAGAAGAACTGGGTAGGTAGTGAATCTACTATCCATGACACCATGAACCTACCTCGGCACGACTTTCGTTGAACTTCAATTTTGATTGAAGTGTACTAACACAAAAATTCTATAGAATTCCACTTCTCTTCGCGTCTATTTTAATTTTTCTGAGACAATTTTAAGTCAGCTTTATATTATGAAGGAAAAAAAAACTCAGTCAACCTTAACAATGATATCATTTGAAAATTTCACACTTGCGTTGGGGCTAAGGTGAGGGGTTCCAAAAAGCGTCGTTTGAGTGCGTAAAATCTGTCTACAGTCTTTAAGTGTCCATTCCACTCAACAAAAAGTTCCCCGTGAGAGAACCGTGAGAGAGCAAACTGTCAAATAAACAAAAAGTTTCAAAAATTCAATTTTGTCTCTCACACGGAGTACGTTTTTGGTAAGAGGAAACTAAGCATTAACATTTAAAATGTCTTACTGTCGCTTTTTCAGAGAATGTCATTGTGTAATACACACACTGATAAAAAAGATTTTGGCGGTGTACTTCGGATATATATGATATACTTCTGTTATGCATAGTATGCGTCGGGTATGTATGGCAAACCTGTCGTATGTAAGTTTACGTACGATATGTGTGCCATACATCTCACGCGTGTAGTCGACGTAGGACATGTGTAAAATTTTGGTATGTGTAACTTCATCGCAAAATTACCTCATACGCCCAACACGTTTGAGAAAAGCACACGTTTAGGATGTTTGTATACGCATGGTAAGTATGATGTCAAAAGATCGTACTTGTTGTGCGTTAACATTCGTACACTGTGCATTTTATATTAATAGCAACTATGTCAAGTCCTTTACGTACATGAGATGAATGTATCTGTATCAGGATTTTAGGATTCACTTAAAAACAGAAATATTAAATTCAGTCATTTAAATTTCAAAACGTTTTATTCCCTGAATTCCAATCTCATACTGTTGAAATATCGAAATATTACGCAAAAAGAAGAAGAAGGAATTACGATTAAGATTCTCGATATTAGGTCATTGTCATATACCATAGTTCTAATTAGAATAAAAAAAAATATTTTCAAAGTTTCATATGTGTGTCATGTAAGTAAACGTATAGCATGTATAAGTACTTTGTGTGCAAACGTGCTCCACGTTTACCTACTTCTACCAACGCTTCACAATACAACTATCAATGTAGTACGTCTTAATTGCAACATTGGTTGAAGCGCCGCTTTGAGATCAAGAGGTCCCCAGTTCAAACCCAGCACCAAACATGGAGAAAATTTTTATCTAAGAAAAAGTAGAAAAAGTTACGATATAAATGAATAAAAACACGAAAAATAAAAAAATTAAAATTAAAAAGAACGAAATTTGACGAAATAATGCACATCAAAATTTCATTTTATTTCGGATACCAGAGCAAACGTACTGGACGTTTACTGACGCAGTGCACGTGTACTAAACGTTCCCGAAGTTCGATCCAAAAATAGCTGTCTGCCAGCCAATTTACACGTCCACTACGTACAGTACACGTCCAGCGCGTTAACTTTTCTATCAGTGCAATGTGTATTCGTAGTGACACAATGTAATTTTCATCCTATCTATGCGAAAATCCTTATTTTGTGTAATTTCTGGGCTAACAATATTTATGTCAGGATTGGGGGCTAATTTTGAATTTGATTTGAAGAAAGTTATTGCTTTGTCTACTCTGAGACAATTAGGCTTAATAATAATAATTTTGTCTATGGATTATATAAAATTAGCTTTTTTCACGTTGTGAAAATTGCGTTTTGTTGTCATTCTGAGAGGAGCCATTTTAGGTGAGAAAATAAATATTTTATCCCCTAAAATGGCAGGTCCTAAAATAGTTGAATACCAAAACACGCTATTTATTTTATTTTCTTCAAAGTGGACCAAAAAGCGAATTTTCGCAAAACGCAAGCACAAAAAAATGTTGAGGGAATTGGGGCCCTCGCTTCGCTTTAGCCGCAAACTTTCGCTATTGGTGGACTCACAAAAGTTTCGATATCGATTTCGATGTTATCAAGCAACACTAAAATATACAAAAACGACACTTTTTTTGAACTAGCTTTTTCTATCGGATTTCTGATGTAGAAAATACATAGTGTTAATGAAACGATGTAGCTGGTGTGATTGATAAACAACGAATGATCTTTATTTGTCCCAAATTTCTCTATTTGATTCTTAGGTTTCTATGTTGTTTTATATTCAATTTGGATACTACGTTTTCTACAGTAACACATAGGGTAAAATATGTAATCTCGTGTCTGCACAAAAGAAAATACAATTCACACCATAAGGGAGTAAGGTCTCGTATTTGGTAGTTTACACCGAGAAATTAGGAAAATTGAGCACAAAAACAATCAAAAAATAAGAGCATTTCAGCGCAGCAAATAGTGTGAAAACAATAGTGCGTCCTCCGCTGTACCTGGTAGTTTATATTTATTCGCTAAGTTTGTGTACAGAGGGTACAGAGTCTAGAATCTCTCAGAGTAATCCAAATAAAATTAATTGGTAGTGTGACTGAAGTCAATAACAAACAAATCTTTCCTACGTACATAACCGTCTTGAATTTATATCCAATGCAATATCACGCCAATTGTTTACAAAATTAGGAGGCCGAAAATCGTACAGTGTCCGCTTGCAAATTTCATTACACTGTATTCATACACTTATAAAATATTGAAATTTATAAGCGGACACTGTACGGATTTGGTCTCCTAATTTTGTAAACAATTGGTGTGATATTGCTAGAGAGCTTCCTTGTCCAATGTCCTAATTTATTCGCAATGTTCCACCAAATATCATTATTTACAGAAATACTTTTCAGGTGTAAAAATATCTAAACTCACAACTAATTTTGTCACTGTTAACTGAGCAATTAAATATTTTCTGTACGACCTGTATCGAAATCCCTTATTTATATTTAATTTTTAAATGTGAAAACGTGCGAAGAAAATGACGAGTCTAATAAATTAAATCACAAAATACCCAATTTAAGAAATGGTATTGAAGTAATTCCAATATTTCTTTTATTGAAATCTCAACTAGAAACCTGTTGTGTAAAGAAAAATATCTTCCATTATTCATAATATTAAACACTATAACATAAAGTCACAACCTTACATACAGAGTTTTGTGTTTAAAAGAAACTGGAGCTTTTAGCTGATTAAATATTACAAAAGTTTTCCTCACATCACATCATCGTTCGTATGTTCTACTTCATGGGTATGTTAGTATTTTTTTTTTTACTAATAATACCATACGTTCCATGTATTATATACATGATGATGGATAACATATGTTACAATCATATTTGTGTAAGAACAGTCCCGTTTTGTGAGCGAAAATACAGCGAAAAGTGTGGTGTAACAAGGGGATAAAGAATGTTCAAGTAAAAGGAAACAAGCGTACACTTTTGTATAATTTGATTTGTGGCCTTTCCGAGTCAGTGAAGTGATTTTGAGGTTGACTAAATTTTGCTCTTGATGTGAAGCATTACCATGTGATTTTGCAGTGAAATCACTGGAGTAGTTCATTAGTAAGGTATACTGAAAGTAGCGAATATTTAATCCAGACAGATTTAAGTGAGATGTGAAAACAGTTATTTTTTCAACTCCGTGACGAACGGTTAAACTTACGTTGCCTTTTTTCAGAAATATGTTGATAATCTCGGTGGTAAATGGTACAGTTAATGCAAACCGCACTTGCGTGTACGTTTGCTTCAGTTGCTTTACCAGCTGGTCCATTCACACAATAAAACTGCTTGTACGTTTTTGCCACGAGTTGGTGACTTTCATAGTATAAAAACGTATAGGTAGTGTGTTTGTATGAGTGGAACACTTCCACCTTGTGAAGCAAACTTAGACTCTTTGGTTGATATAACCTCTAGTGTCTAAATATTATGTTGTGTTACAAGTGTTGTAATGTTGATTTTTTTAAATTCAATTTCTTAGTTCGCCTCCGGCTCGTGCTGGAAACCTCTCATTATCTAAAAAAAACCTTTCAGCATCCGTTAGGAAAATAACTATGAGCACTCAGTGACATCCTCGTTGACATCACTATTATCAATATAGTGATGTCGATTTTCAGACATGAAAAATGTAAGAACAAAATCACTATTTTCCGAAGAAAAAATTATTCTCACAAACCCAAACGTTTGTGAATTAATGGGTAAATTTCTAGATTTTAAATCCACAGAAGAAACGTTTTTTTATGAAATCAACCAAACGAATTTTTTATTTGGAATAGCTAGCTATAAGAGAATAATTACGGTCAATTCAGTCCTTGGCCAAACTGAAGCATTTCTTTACAATCCATATCATCCACATCCATAGAAACATTTCAAAAACTTGTTCCACAGTCGACGATATTTTAAGGCTTTTCTTTCTTCTTTCAATCTGAAATAAATATAAAGTTCTGCACTACCCTCGTTCCATTATATTGTCATATGTAAATACGGTATTTTCATATCAACTAGTAAATCAGAAAATAAACAACGTTCATCATCATATCCGATAAACGGTTTTTTATGGAATATGTGAATGCTATCTTGATCAACCTAAATACAGACTTTTCAATTTATGACAAACTTTTCTGTTAGTTTTCTCTTATGACTGTGACATTTTTATTTCTATTTACGAATGTGCATAACCATGAAACATTTTGTTTAAATGGAAAATGGAACATATATGAGGACGAGGACTGACAAATTATTTGTACGAAAAAGGAATAAACTATCCTTCGAAAAAAAAACAAGTAAACGAATGATTTTCAGCAGTAATGAAAACATCTTAATACAATCGGAAATAGGTTCGTGTCTCAGATGTAACTTTCTTTTCAACTATTTTCTATTTAACACTACACATTTAAAGACTTCGTTTCAGCATGGACAACTGAACAAAGAAAAATCACAAGGCCCTACCCCTACCGTTTGCAAGAATCAGGTCCCTTGGCTGACTGATTTTCTCAATAGATTTTTCTAAATGTTACAAAAATATCATAAAATAGTCTTCCTCTATCATTAATTGCGCATCCCTTTTATATTATACACAACTAAGATTCGGTGATGCTTAGGTCCTTCTGTCTGCTACCTCTTGAATAAAAATTAACCTCTTCACGGTGGGGCTGAACCAAATTTAAATAAAATGGTCAGACACCCTCAACTTTTTTTTCATGAAATGTTTTAGCATGGGTTGAGTGTAGATAATATACAAAAAAAATTAAAAAAAATCACCGAGCCGTTTTTCAGAAAGTACTTTTCAACTATTTGTAGACTGTCTCATGCATGTGTGGCACGTTTTTTTGATGTGCTAAGCTAACGTAAGTATAGCCAGTGCTATCAGCTTTCGATTGATACCATACTTACCATATAAGTTTAGAAAAATTAGCAGCTACTATCCCTACTGTGATGGTACAAAAATGAAGAGTGAGAGACATTTTTCTTTTGTACAATTGAAGTAATAGTACATTTCGTACCTTGGACTAAAAGTCTTTTATAGCGTGTGAGAAGTTTCCAGACAGAGCCGAAGTCGCACTTTTCGGGTCCTAGGTATGAAAAACCTTTTTTATTGTTATTCTTTCATCTTGTTTCTGTAAATTAAAAAAATAAAATAAAAAAAAAATTATCCAAAAATCACTCATTTTTTATACCACACAGTAGGGACATGCTAATTTTTCCAAACTTATATGGCAAGTATGGTATCAATCGAAATCTGAGAGCGCTGGCTATACTTACGTTAGCTTATCACATCAAAAAAACGTACCACACATGCATGAGACAGTCTACAAATAGTTGAAAAGTACTTTCTGAAAAACGGCTCAGTGATTTTTTAATATTTTTTTTGTAAATTATCTACACTCAACCCATGCTACCATTTCATGAAAAAAAAGTTGAGCTTATCTGACCTTTTTATTTAAATTTGGTTCAGCCTCACCGTGTCTTGTGAATTATGCCAATCAAGGTTTTTGGTCATACATTCATACATAGTGAACGAGATTGTGCACATTTTGGAAACATATTCTGGATTGCAGCGATTGCAACTTATGCCTCGGTGTATGTATACAATAGTGAGTGTAACGATCCAATCAACAGTAAATGGTAGAGTAAATCGATATTTCTCTCGAAAAATGACTAAGCTCTTTGTCTCTTTGAATACATCACACACTGAAAATTGGTTCACTTCGTTTTGAATAATATTTTAGTAGAACTGAACATTACACCTAAGGTGTCTGATTTACAATATCGCGCCGTAATTACCATACAATACAGTCATATACGCAAGCTCGTGTACAATTTTGAAGTGTGCTGTTTACTTATTCACTTCAACTTGAGATGGCTGAGCTGAAAGTCTGCTATAATAGGGTTTTCTGCGTACACAGCCACTGTTTTGCTTGTTTAGATAAAATATGCAACTCTATGGCAAAAAAATGAATTAATTAGTTGAACACGCACATACTCTTGTGGAAGGGAATCTTTCGCCGGAATAAGGAAATGTTCACCTGTCTACTCTGACAAAATTTATATTGCAGGACTGAGCTCAAAATAAAAATACTCCTTTTAACCGGGTTCTATATTCGTTCAAATGATTTCACTTTAATTTCACCGCAAGCTTTTCCGCAAGCAATCTGCAATATTTTGGTATTTAGAGTGATATCGCCAAGACTTCAGGCGATTGGAGAACAAGCGGTCTCCGGTTTCAATGAGTGATAGCTCGTTGGATTCGTCTTTCAATTCTAGGAAACACGTATCTTTCACTTTTTCGAAAAAAATTATTTTCTGTGAAAAGCGTTCAAAAGTAAAGACATGTCGGAAGGTACCGAAAACAGTTTTTCGGCAATAACTCGTGAAAAAATTATTTTAAATTGTTGTAATGTTGAATGAGAGTTATGACTAAAAAAATAGTGAATATTCGAGAAGCCCGCCTTTCTTGCACATATAAATGAACCCAGTACTTTTGTGCTGCAAGCCTAGAAGTCTTGGAAAAAAATTGGTACGAAAATGCAGATTTTTTCCTTCTTTCTAGGGGCTCTGCAGCTGGAACAGCATCTGGAACGGTACTACAGCAGTCCTTTTTTATCGTCTACTATTCTTTTACCTTATCAATAGAAAAAAGCTTCGCTATGTCGCGAATAGACTAGAGACTAGCAAATTTTTTGGAAAGTAATAGAGTTTCAGCATTTCTTCCTTACCCTGTTGAAAACATAAGTTGATCAATGCTATGATCTCTGGTTCAAAATAGAAGGAATAGTGTTGTTAGTGGATATAGTGGATATATCTACGAATAACGTTTCATCTTTGCATGCCTTCCACCGAACAACTTGCTGTCAGAGGGTTCTCATACCTATATTTTTACCTAAAACGACTCTGAACATATTTATGGTTGCTTTAGTATAGCATGTGTCGGGCTTATGAAACAATACAGTCATTGTATTAGTATTTTTATAGCAAAAATAATATAAAATCTGAAGTAGCAGATTCATTCCTTGTTGGAAAGAAAATCGTTGAACTTAAACAGCTTAAAACTTTTTCATATATGTTTGTTTACCGTCTGCAAAGGTTCATGACTCAAAACTTTGGATATATGATTTCTATTAAATTTTCAAGATAACTGTAAATATCGAAAGTTTATGAGAAACAAAATAATTTTTCTCATATCTTAGCGATTGACTATCCATAAAATCAGACTTTGTAATTCGACGATTTTTGGGAACGCTCACTAAAACGTCTGCTACATGGTCTTAATTAAAAGTATTTGTCTCCGCATAGCGAAATAAAATAATAGATCTTTTCTCCAATCTTTTTATTACGTAAAGTTTTTCTTGATTATCAATACAATTTTCAAAATCAATATTTCTCAATTAAAAATTAATTTCCAGTTCGATTCAAAAGTTTTTTTTTTCAACACCATTGTATTTATTAATCTTAAATTTATATGTGTACATGACACAAATTCCACCCATATAGTGGCTACTATTCTTAACAAAAATTACCCTACTCTATTTATCCAGAACCATGGAGACTGGCCTGATTCAGAAGAATCAGGGGAAAACATAATCTATCGCTTTTTATTCTCATTTGAAAGAAGATAATAAACCTCGTCCAATGCTTGTTTGCTCCCTGCGAATATGATCAATGGGTGAAGAATATTTTCGGTTCATTTTACGTGCATCAACTTTCGCACTACACTTACCGAAAAGACACTTAAGGAAACTTGTTGGCTTGTTGCTCAAAAATACACTTGTGCGTTTTCTTTTATCACGAAAGTGCTATCTCATGCAATAAATTACTTTTGCAGTATCCAATGTAATCTAACTATTTTGTTGAGCGAATAATCGCCATTCTAATCTTTCAGAAACGATCATCTGTTATCGAAAGAATCTACTAAAAGAAACGATGCTTTGCGTTCAAAGTGTTCTTGTATAGCCCGATATGTAATTTCAAATGAATGAAGCAATAGTGTGGGTGAAACACATTTTGAACAAACGAAGTAACAGATTAAGTCTATATGTTTACCATAATAGTTTTCAAATTCCATTCTCTGCTTATTTGAAACTCGATCCTTAATTCTACAGTAAAATTTTCATTCCATGAAGTCGAAAATTGAATTGTAGTAAATGTATCCAGTCTCAGGAGGATTTCTATCGTTTTTTAGACGCAGGGAATCCTGCCTGGTTATCCGCTAGTGAGGCCTTTATCTGGGTTTTTACAAAGTGCCCATCTTCTGGTGAAAATGTTGTGTTGCTATGGATAATTAAGAAAGTATTATTCTGATTGTGCATTCAGTTTCAAATTTTCTTGGTGTACCAAAGTGCTGTAAATAAAATTGTATACTGATTTTATGGCACTTTTTTTTTGCTTCAAACATTGAAAATTTTCATATATTTTCCATTTAAATTCTGAACGGGATCATCTTATTTTTATACAAAATATAAAAATGTTTAAAAAATGACAATTTCATAGACGTATTTTATATCAACGCAAAGGCAATGATATTTTCCAGAGTACGCTTCGTCTATTTATAACGTTCTATAAATTTGAAAAGTGAAAAACATCGTATATGTTAGTATGTATCCATAAAATCATTATGGCAACGACACCCAACGTCTTATTATTATTACCCACATATAGGACTTTGTATGTTATTACTGTATGTATGGTGGTGATGTGCTGTTATAAGACTCCTTAACTTTTTTACGGATATTAAATTCCAAGAAAATATATATTCAAAATATGATTATACATTTAGGCTATATTGTAGTAGTGTATATGAATTTTTACCTAATTCCATATAATCCACTACGAAATTGTTAAAATGAAAGAAATGTGAGATATTTTTTTTACTTCGTTTTCGCATGTATACACTAAAATGAAGAGAGGATAGAACCAAATGGTGATGTGTAAAATAACTTCTTTTTTTTTTTTGCAATTTAATATAAATGTATATAGCACATTTCTGCATCAGCAGTCAAGTTTATCGAATTTACGTTTAGTACTTGATGCGAAATATAACAAAGTATATGTTTTCGGTGCCCGTAGGCAATGTAGGCATACAACGAAAAAAAAACAAAAAAACAAAAAAAAAATTTTCCATTCTAGATTGTTGTTATGTTCATTCAGATTTTTCTGCAAAAGGTCGAGGAGAATTAAGAATTTGAACAAATTAATTTTGAATATAGCCGCATTGCTCCTAATGCAAAAGGTATAATAATGATCTCGAAATCAAGGAGGCTTTATGCTTTAATCGAATATAACATTCTTGTTTGAGTGATTCTTTTTATAATTTTTTTTTTGTTATTTATTCCTTCAAAACGTACTGTTTCAGAACCTTAGGGATGATGCTTCAGGGTAGGTTGAATTTTAATTGGAAAAACTCTGGCATGTTAAGTCTTACTCTAGATCAGTCACAGTTTTACCAGGCGTCTGTGGCAAACGTTCCATACGAGCAAATTCCGAAGTTCCATTTCATCCGCTTGAACTATTTCCGTCATGAACGACACCTTAATAATTACGCATTGATGCATGCACTGCACATCTGATACCAGAAAATTTGCAAAAAATGGGAATTTCTACTAAAAAGTTTCCATAAAATGTGCAAAATGTGAACAGACGCAGTCGCAGGAGCCAATGGACCTTTTCGAAACGGTTGCTTGAATAATTGGGTCTTTTGAGTTTTTTCCCGTCTGATTTTTTTGAGCCAGTCCGTCACCGACCTAATGTTATAGTGTCATCTATGTTCTAGGAGCGAAACTGGTGAGAGGCGAATACCAGTTCTCAAATCACTTTTTCCGGTAAGCTGATTCAATCAGTTTGGTTTGGTTGATAAATCTGGCAATCGGTTTCGTATATGTCTGCGGTTGGACATGGTAAGGACATGTTTGAACCATAACATTGAATGAGTAGCAAAATTGAAGAAATCCGACTTAAAAAAAGGCAGGCCAGTTAGACTGTAACCGCTGGCCTGGACCTACTCTATACAAATAAATAATGAACAAGGAACAGTGCCCATACTGGTATCCATAATTGTATTTCAAGTCTTACCATAGTCTGTCGAGCCCGTGAATCGCAGCACTGATTCACATTTTTTTTAAAATCTTTCTGTACACTCAGAGACCATACGTTCACTTTTCCGTGGATTTGGATTTTCAAAATATTTAAGATCATGAATGGATTTCAAATCCGCGAAAAATGTGCTCTTAAACTCCGAGAATGGCAAATAATATTCATCACACAAGCAGCACATTTACAATTATAACTGTTACATTTAACAGCAGCAAGTGTTTTCCGTAAAAAAGCGAAGAAAGTACAAAGGCGCAATTAAAATCCAAGCCAATTAAACGCTTTTCGTTAACAATTCTGCAATGAAAAATGTAATTAATGCAGCAAATTGTTAACTTTTCGTTCTTTTGTTGTTGTTGTTGTTGTACTAGTTTAATGGGTATGCACGTGATGCCTTGCAGAGTTGATAAAACACTGAATTTGCAAGTTAAAGTTATTATGTAGACAGATATGCCAGACAACATCGTCATAAATTTGATTAGAAATCTTACATGTTCCTGAATTAACGAAAATCACAATAACAACACAACAACGAAACTCCCTCTGAATTTATCAATTTTTTACGACAAAATGATGGGTTAGTTGAACCATTTATTTCAAGCATTTCACTTCTCTTTTTTTAAATCCTAATATTCTGGCCGAAATATTTGGGTTGAGATTTATATCAAAATCACATAACATTGTTAGCATATATGACTGTTGTTCATACAGGTATATATATGTGTGTACGCTGTAGGTAGATATCTGAAGCCATTCGACTAATAACATATTTTTATGAATTTGCTTCTAGGCAAAAAAAAATCTCTTCTTTTTTCCTTATATATTTCGCGTATGTTTTTTAAACGAAAATAATAAGACACACGAGATAAAAGCTCAACAATTCCTCGCTTGGCTGATTCGAATCATTTCGATGTGATAGGTTCGTAGAACTTTATTAAATTAATTTTGTGCGTTTAACTGAGTCCAAGTTGATGATTTATATTGTCTGATATATGAATTTCGAAAAGGACGAAATCCATTCATTATTCGCAACATCATCAAACTCATACTGTTACACTGAGAAAAATATGTTATATGTGTTCTATGTAGGTACATTATGTTACTTAAGCTGAAGAAAAAGTGGCCCAGTTTTATTTTTGGAAGAGGGGTCAGAGTTGGGGACATCTCATAAAGTCGTATCATATGTCGCGATGTTTTTTGTCCACATCACATAGTCATATTCTTCATAGTTAAGCAGCCATTATATGCTTATTTTCGTATTAAATTGTGCGTATTCGATTTTTATAGAACTCGATCCGCTCGTATGTATTACAAACTATGTAAGACTAGTAAGATGTAACTCTATTTTTTGGAAGAACGATACATAATACGAAAGAATCTTATGAAATTTTATTTTTGGTCTTCCTCTTAACGGAGGCGACAATAGTAATTTATGCAACTAGTCTAGCTGCGAAAATTAGTAGCTTTTGTCAGTAGATGTGATGCTATCAAACGAGCGAAATACACATTTCTGCAACTGCGCTGCGAAAACTGAACTTTTTCATGTGTGATTTTCATTAGTGGTGAATGTATTGACTTAACACCACTCATTCTGAACCATTAACCGTAAATACAAATTCTGCCCTTGCAATTGTTCTCAGAACAAGTTTAGTGTTTTCCCTTACAAATTGACATACAGAATTGGTCCACAATTTTTGTATTACCCCAAATTTAGTACCGAAACATGGAAAGTGTTCTACTAAAATTGCAAAATCCAAAATGTTCACCTACGCAAGATTTCCCATTTTTTGGCAAAGTTCTGAAAGAAAAGATTAAGATAACCACGAATGCGGGTGATACCAAATTTTATAAACAGATAGTCTGAGAAATCAACTTGAAGAAAATATTTTTCTCGAAAATTCAGAATTTTGTTTTTGTTAAGTTCCATTTTACATAAAACTTCGAAGCCGTTGACGCAATTGTGTGTCACCGCCTTCGAGATCAACTCAGAGTTGTCTTAACCTGGTCTTTCGGAACCTTGTTTTTTGGAGCGTAAATAAATGCACTCTACTTCATCGTTCATACAGCAGAATGTATGTTAAGGGTAGAGTTATGTTTTGCATTTCAATTCGCAACTGATTGCAGAAAACGTTGTATGCAACACGTTGCGAAAGTGGTAGTTTTTGTCACATGATGTGTGACATCACATCACATCTGCAGACAAAAAATACCACTTTTCGCAACTAGTTGCATAAAAGGAAAATTCACTCAGGCAACAGTTCTGTTTCATCACTTTCTGAAGAATCCTGAAAATGTATGGAAAATGTCGTTTTTTTTCACAAGTCGACTATGGGGAAGAATCTAGCCGAGGACTAAGCAAAGCGGCTTTGAACTCCTTTTAGGTCCTAGCATTCGGGTCAGAAGTTATTTTTTGGGTAACCTTCAGTAAAACTTTATTTTTGTTAAGGGACACCGTGTTTGTCAGTCGACGTAATATTAGTAATAATAAGTCGACTGTCCCTATGATAATTATTATAAGTCAAAATCGCAATCTTTCGAATAATCATTCAAACCATTTCAAGCTAACTGTCTATTAGCGGGAGTTGATTTATTGTTTTACATCGAAAATCATATAATTGGCCTTTTAGTTACGATTGACATAAAAACCAACAATAAAAAGAATTAAAATAATTTTTATATTGAAAATCAAAAGTCAAAAACAATTTATGATGTGATCGGATCTCGCTTAACGAATGATACTGAATTACAAGGGCAACATAATAGTAAACCACAAAAAATAAAAGAATAATTCCTTTTTACACACAAATCCAATATATATATATAGCAGTGTGGTATATATCAATAAAACGCAATGCTCAAATCAATAAATTATCTTTTTTCCTATAAAATTCAGACAAACTACAAACAAGAGACGTTATCCGTACCTGTCAAACACATCAATCTTCCACCAAAGCCACAGACATGAGAGATTCTAGATTCGAATAGATATGCGATTTATATGGTAATACCTACATGATAGTTGATGTGATAAATAAATAAATAAATATGATTAAAAACACTTCTTTGCGGTTCTATAAATGGTCGGGTAATATGCTTTGGTGCGCATATAATTCTTGATGTTCATTTCATTTTAAATGTGTGTACTGTGTATGATGATGAAAGATGAAACGTGTAAAAGCATTGAATTTTGCATTTTCCATTTATATACAATTGGTACAATCATAAAACCTCATATATTGTATATATGATGTGAGTGGAGCTTTTTAAATTATATTGAAGCCTCCATATTTAACTACCGCAATAATTTTTGGTTGTGAGGTTTACTGAAACTTTTTCATGTGTTAATTTTATAATAAGTGGTCGTAAACTGAAAATTTTAAGTGTTACATGGGTATTAATGGTATATAATGAAGAAATCCGACCATTTACCGTTTCTTGAAAATTCGTTTCACTGAACCTGTCGAAATTGTGCAAGTTATAATTCTACATTATGTATGTTGTACTGTGGCGGTCCAGCTAAACGATCAACCGATATAGGTAACAAATCTTTAGCAAAATTAATCGATTGAATCGTGAATAGTTATTTATGTCACTGAATGATAAATACTATTTTAGACACTTGATGTGTAGATTATTATGCTACGCATCGGCATCGTGTGCCTAAAGTAGCTACTCACTTTTCTTTATTTTACTTTACTTACTATACCGGCGCTACAGCCACTTGTGGGCCTTGGCCTGGTCGAGAATCCGGTTCCAGCGTGCCCGGTCATTCGCTGCACTTTGCCAAACTCTTATTCCCAGCGCCCGAAGATCTGATTCGACCCCATCTATCCATCGCATTTTAGGGCGTCCAACTCCTCTTCGCCCTTCTGGATCATTTCGGAATAACATTGAGGGGACTCTATTCCTGTCCATGCGTGCTACATGTCCTGCCTACCTGAACCGTTGGACTTTCACCACTTCCACAATATCCGGCTCGCCAAAATCACGTTTCAATTCAAAGTTGTATCGTCGCCGCCACCTTTCGCCTTCACTCCGAAAATAGTACGAAGGACCTTCCGCTCGAACGTTAGGAGCAACTGTTCATCACTTCTCTTCACCGTCCAAGATTCGCATCCATAGATCAGAACTGGACGAATGAGCGTTTGGTAAACTTGGCACTTCGTTTTCTTCGATATCAACTTTGAGTGTAAATGTTTGATTAGACCGTGGTAGCATCTGCTTGCCGCCATGATTTGTCTTTGAATTTCAGGTGTATTATCGCCATCCGAACGAATCAGCGCTCCAAGGTAGATGAATTCATTGACTACCTCGAGGTTGTACTCTCCAATGCTTATCACGTCCCCTTGTTGATTGGCAACCGTATTGGGCTCGGCCTTCATGTACTTGGTTTTCGATTCGTTGATCATCAAACCCATTCTCTCCGCTTGGATTTTCAGATTTGTGAAAGTGTCTACCGCTGCTGCACGACTGGCGAGATCCAAGTCATCTGCAAAGCCCAGAACTTGAACTGATCCATTCACCTTTGTTTTGTTGGTTTGGATACCAGCACGTCTCATTGAGATTTCCAAGGCCAAATTGAAGAGCACGCAAGACAGTGCGTCGCCCTGTTTCAGCCCTTCCCTTACAGCAAAAACGCCAGACAAGTCATTTTGCACCTTGACATGACATCTGGTGCCCTCCAATGTCGCTTTTCACAAGACGAATCAGTTTTGTTTCGAAGCCCAGCTCCTTCATCGCAACATACAACTCCCTACGCTTGGTCCTATCGTAGGCTTGCTTGAAGTCGATGAAAAGATGGTATGTCCGGACTTGAAATTCCCTGCTCTTTTGATAATCGCCTAAAGTAGCTAACTAGTTAGTAAATGAAATATGAGATTGCCGATACGAGCCGAAGGCGAGCGAAACTACCATTTACTAACGTGTAAGCAACCAGATTTCATGTACTGCAGTGGGATCCTATTTTTTACAAACGTCAATTTGAGGTATTCTTTTGAAAATCGGACATGGTATCAGGAAACCTCAAAACAGGCCTTAGACAGTCTCGAGCTACACCTGGTTGCTGTTGGAAGATCTGCGATCGAAGTGTTTTTAGACTCATTTTATGGCCACTAAATATGAGCGATGCAGGTAGGAGTGGGCTCGTTGGAAAGCTGAGTTCAATTACTTTCATGCTTAGGTTAAAAACATCCATTGATATATGTTTTAAAAAAAATTCAAAATCTGTGTGAAACTTTAGGCAGGCCTGGGCCGGTACTGTTGACGGTTACTGTGAACCTAACATGTTAGTTGTAACGTAAATTATCTAAGCTTTCCATTAATTGATACCTTATATGCAGTGCTGGTGAATTTTACTAGTAGCGGGTGTACAAACAATCTACAAATCTAGTGACTAAAAAGCATTCGGTTGCATGAATTGCTATTATCACCGAGTTGCGTACAACATCGAGAAATCGAGATACGCAATTGAGACAACATCGTATGGACAATACTCCAGACGACGAAAATAAGCGACTGCCAATTAAATACAACAGATTTAATGACTATGCCATGATACGCTTGGCCTTACTTAAAGATTAATAATAAGTAACCTGGTTTGACTTCAACAAATTCGTTTTTTGGAAGGAAGTGGAATCAACATTTTGGGCTAATCAACTAGCTTCATAAAAAAAAACCAATGGACATGAGGAAGTGCTACAGTTTCAAGCCCTAATCTCGAATTCGAACAAAAACCACAAACCCACAAACTAAATCCGCAAACCCACAAACTAAAACCACGACAATACTAGTTGATAATCACAGCAGATTATCATATATGATTTCATAAGCACTTTAACGTGCAGTTCTTTTTGTATGCTTTCGCGTTTCAGCTGTGTGACCTCTTTCGTAATGGAAATCGAATATATAATTAAACAAAAAGTGATGATTCAAGCTTTTTATGAATCAATATATTTGGCGCACAACGCCAACAAGATCAAACAAGGTAACCAAAGCTTTTTCAGGGATATTCTTGATTGATAACAAGACTTTACGCATTTCCAACAAACAAACATCGTTGACGTTTTTTCCGTCCAGATCACCCAAATCAAGCAATATTATACAGAGAGTTGTAATTGACCATTGAGATACGTTGAAAAACGTCAGCCAAAAAGACAAAGTAATTTTTCATTATTCTACACTCACGGAAATTTGAAAACCGACACATTTTCTGTTTTGAAGTCTATCGGTTTTTTTGTGAATTTTGCATGTACTTTATATGGAGATATCAGAAACTCAAGTAGGACAAAGAAACAGAAAATCTGTTGGTTTTCAAAATTCCGTGCGTGAGTAATTAAATTAAAAACTCTGCCCTAGCAAAATACTTGGCAATCCCGGGGACGGGTAATCTGGCACACCATACAAATTGATGGTGTGCCAGATTCACCTATAGGCGGCGAATTTGGCACAATCATGACTTCTCATTACATGTCGTAAAAGGACGCATACTATGATGCGTGTGCCAGATTCCCCGATGCCGCAATCCCAACAAGCTAACGAAAGTCAATCCTTACTATGTATTCATTAATGATGAAAAAGACGGAAAGTTATTCTTCTTTGAAGCAGTATAATTCTCAAATCTGTTACTTCATTCGTTTTTATATACATTTAGCTAGAAAAACTGGCAATAAATGAAGCTATCCGGTTATTTTCTTTGTCCCTGCCGGTAACATATGATGTTGTTGTTTCAAAAAAAAACTAATTTATTGTTGGTTCTTTCACTAACAGGTACACCAGCAAAAAATAGACTTTCTGGCAGGTGATGAAATATGACACGGTTGGTTTGAAACGAGATTAAATAGGGACCGCCGACCACCAATAATTTTTTTTCATATTTATAATACAAATAAAATTTTGTTGCTCCGAGAGCAGATGATCGAAAGAAATAATTTTTACACGGTATATCTTAGAATTGTTCCCTCTACCGATCCCAATTAAAATATGTGCTCAGGCTGTACCTGACTGCTTGTGGTAGTCGCATCCACTGGTTCTCAGAAACGGCTCAGGGGTTTGGGCTAATTTTTTCCTGTGTGAAGTTCTTGTCCATCACTTATTATAAATATGAAAAAATATTATTGGTGGTCGGCAGTCCCTATTTAATCTCGTTTCAAACCAACCGTGATGAATATAACAATAAAATATCTAGACTTTTCTTCTTGTCATGGTTCTTTGTTGACTTAATCATCAATTGCCAACATCCGCAAATTTTGTTGCGCTTATTTATTGAAATAAAACCATAAAACGATAAACGAAATAACAAAGTGAAGACAATTTGTCAACAAGTCGTTTCACATTCTAATTCTATAAAATCACTATTTCAAAAAACGTATACGTGTGATTTGAAAGCGCCTCATTGTCACCATAACTGTAAGCATTTGTCTCACAAACGTACATTTCCCAGCAAAATATTTAATTAATAAAAAAAATTCTAGCAGAAAAATACTCCTTTTTTACACAAAGATAATACATTTTATGTTAATGAAAAAAAGAAGAAAGGGGAAAACAAAGAAGGAAAAAAAGCTCAGATTTACAGTTCTATTGGATTACGTTACATAAACCAACAGAGGGACATGAAAAAAAAATCGCATAAAGCATAAAAACCACAATCTTTCTCTGGAGGAAAAAAAACAGAGAAAATATGCTTCATCCATTCCTGTGTATTACATTACTTACATCATTACATGAAAACATGTTTACCGCATGATAGGATAAAATATATATCCATGAAGTATCTCTATATAGAAGATGCTTATAAATACCAGAAGACCGAGTAGATATACCCAGACGATAGAAGAGAGTATAGTACTGTAGTACTCGCATCATGTATATTCTAATCATAATATTTCTATAGAAATAAAGGATTTCAATGGTGGTTAACTTGATATTTTTATATTCATTGCGTTGAGGTATTTACCGGGGTTGTCTATTATCAGACAAGCTCATTCTGTGGTTGTGACACGAAGTTACGAAAGAGATTTAATCGGGTGATAGCAACATAATAATTTGCTTGTGGAAAAAAAAATCCAACTTATTATCATACACTCGACTATATCTCAGATTTCCATTTTTTTTTTTTTTTTGAAGCAATGGAATAATTTCAGTTTGTAAAAAGTATAAGCTAATGAGGTAACTGCTACACGGTAACTCACTTTTTATGAATACGTTATTTATGTAGATGGATCTATAACTGAATTGATTTTGTGCCACATTAGCGCCGGATAGAAAAGACAGTGTTCTTATCACTGTATATTCATCATTGGATCTGCTTCATTAGGTCTATGAATATGTGCCAGATGAATACAAAAGAAGTTTCAATTCAATGTTGTCTGTTGTCATTATAGCCTTCTAAAACGGTTGCAAAATAGCAATAACATCTTTAATTAGACAACGTCAAGGAGAGTTTTTGTTCTCTTGTATGATACAAGATGATGGTTTGAATGGCTCTACAAGTTCATTGAAATGCAGTTAAAAGTTTGCTTTTAGTAATTAATCAGAAAAACCCCTTTGTCCCTTAATGTATGCATTTATATAAACACGGTTTGATGGACATAGTTAAAGAAGGGATCGAAAACCGTCCCGGTTTCACCTGATTTTGACATGGTGCTACAGTTTCGGATCAAACTCCGGAAGTAACTTAAAAACTGAAATGCTGAAGTAGATAGATTGATACGAAGCAGATGTTGACCTGATCCGTTCAAAATGTAGGAAAAAAAAATTGGCTAGGACACTCCTGACGATTTACCACAGTTTGATGATAAATTTTGGCGGATTGTCATATACAAAACAATGAGATGGCATACATTGAGAGAAGATCGAACACAGACAACGAACGGAGATACTCGTTTTACGGACATCGTGGCGATTGATCCAAAGGGGAAAATTGGTTATATTCTCGATCCAACAATACGATGGGAAAAACATTTAAATCAGGCCGATGAAATCAACGTTGAGAAACAGAACCATTACGTCGATACAATTCCAAATTACAAACAAAGATTTCCAACAGTCAAAACTTGGGAAATTATTGGACTATTTTTTGGCGCAAGAGGCGTAATACCAAAATTTACAGTTAACATTTTGGAAAAGAAATTCAAAATTAAAAAGGAAAAAATGAAGGAAATCTTAATCACAATAATCAAAGATTCTTTAAGAATATTGCACCATCATTTGTATAATTAGAATGGTGTCTCAAAACAACAAAACTACAAGAAAAATTTTCAAAATGATTGATTCAGTATTCTGTGTATTTTACAATTCTATGTTTATAGAACAGACGTCTTAAATAAAGATATTATTATTATATTTACCGTAATGATCATCTTTGGCATTATGATGTACCACCGCGTATCTGCCTAAGTTTACCAAGTACTGTGTGGATTGTGATGCGCGGATACCTTTCTTTAAATTGGAAATGAGCGACGATATTAGGCGTGGGTTAATTTAACACACCGTGCTAAAACAACGCACTTTCCAACTAAGTTAAAAGTGAACTCGCACAAAATTTCCTCTTACAAAAATTTTCTAAATGGAAAAATTACTTTCATGACAGGGCTAACAAATATTTGTAACAATAAATTTGCGTGTGCGAGATTGTTAAAAATTGATTAAAAAAATTAATTTTTCTGCTTCGTGTGCCCGGCTACGCCTCGATCGGTAAATTTCACACAAGAAGTACCATCTCCATCATTTACCCCATTTGGTAAGAAATGTAATTCCCAAGCTTGTCTGTAATAAAAATAATGATAAGATAAAGTCTCACACCATATAGCTGTTGGGTTTCTTTTACAATGTAAAATAAAAGTTGTTTACAAGTTATTTGTAATGGCATATTATCTATATGAGACAATCAATTGTTAGATCAATCTATGGTGATATTTTTACTTTTTATTTAATTTATTCAAAAACGTGACGTACAGTTAACTTTACTACACGGAGCTAAAACTTTACCTCAAGTTTTTGAATAAAATACCTTGCTTGGCAATGGGGCAAATGATGGAAGTGGGCCTTCTTGTGTATTTACCGATCGAGGCGTAACCGAAGAGTATCAATACCATCATTTGCCTATTAATGTACTATTAATTTTTACTTTTAATGTTTAATGTTTTATTCCCTTGACTGTAAGTCATGGGTTTTACAAAAGAAAATACACCGTACATAATACGTTCACTATGATTAAAAATGTATGGAAATGTGATTAAAAAACGTTAAATCACAACGGATTTTCAAAAACTTTTTTTTTATTCGATGAAGTATTGAAATCCTCAGGTCAAGTTCGAAAATAGCCGGTATCGGTTCAACCATGTGGGAGTAGTTTTCAAAAAAAAACCCATTTCCACTCTTTGTTAAAACGATCTGATGTATGGTTATTTGATTTTGCCTTGTAAACAAAACCAAATAAACAGAACCAAAATTAATGAGTGTGAAGTTTGCGCAATTCACACGAGTTTAAATTTTATTGAAAACATACGCCATTATTTACAGAGGCATTTTATATATATACAACGTTTCGAAGATTTTCAGGGAAACAGAATTAAATTATCAATGAGAGATCGTTTTAGTAGTTCTTCTTCTAAATGCGTTTTTGTGGCCATCAACATACATAATTACATGTCATTGAAATAAATCAATAAATCATTGTCAATAAAAATACTATTGAGAAGCTCAGACAAATAGTCAAGGGATCTGACCCACCCAACAGGTGGGACCTAGTTTTTTACTTTTTGATCCTTTACCAGCATCGTGAGAATTATCTTTTCGTTATATTTTATTTTGTCATTATAATGTTATCTAAGAACCCTCGACTGCATTTGATTAGACGCTAACTAAACGAATTGAATTTAAGGCTTGAAAAGGATGAGGCGACATAACTAATATCGACTAATATCGTCTAAAATTATAAATTTTAAAATATTTTCAGGACGATATTATCGTTTTCTTGACGATATTATCGTTTAAAAAAACAATAATATCGTTTTTAAACGATAATATAGTTTTTTTGGACGATACTATCGTTTTTTTGATGATACTATCGTCTAAAAAACGATATTATCGTTCAAAAAACGATAATATCGTTTTTTTGACGATAATATCGTCCTGGATGAAAATATCCGCTGGACGATATTATCGTTATTTTCTTTTTCTGAACAAATTTATCGTTATTTTGGACAATAATATCAATGCAACTTTTTCTAAATGCAAAAAGAATTGAATACAGACGATTCATGGATTACTTCGGGGGAAGAAACAATTTTGAGATCTCGAAAACAAAAGTAAAATTGACAAATTTATCAACCTCAAAAATATGTTGTCGATTTATATGCATTTTTTATGCATAGCAAAAGAAGACAGGAACAAGCAACGTAATATTTGTCTTACAAGAAAGTTTAACTTTTATGTGAGACAAAATATTACGTTAATATTAAATGAATCGACGACATATTTTTGTGGTCGGCAATTTTGTCATTTTTTATCTATATTTTTGCATGACAAAATTAGGTTTTTTTTTCACCGATGTTATTATAAAGATGAACATATTTGTATAAAATGATAAACATTTGGTGTGATAAAAAAGGATTTCACCGAATGTTCGTTTTCAAATGCATTTGCGGCATTCGATATAGTTTCTTTTTTTGCTGGGATTGGGTTTTGCTACTGGGAGAGAAAACGTACTAAAACGTAAAAAGCTGTCAAAAGATGTGACAGAAGGATTAGCTAAATATACTGAAATCAAACATTTTAGAGATTTACTCACTGTATTATCGTTTAAGAAAACGATAATATCGCCCAGGACGATATTATCGTTTTGGACGATATTATCGTACAGAAAACGAAAATATCCATTAGATTTTCTAGGACGGTAATATCGTCCAGAAAACGATAATATCGTTTTTTGAACAATAATATCGACAATAAAACGATACCATCGTCCAGACAATATTTTAGAATTTTTCAATTTAGACGATATTATCGTCCTGGATGAAAATTTTTTGGTCGATAATATCGTTTTTTTGGACGATACTATCGTCTAAAAAACGATAATATCGTTTTTTAGACGATAGTATCGTCCAAAAAAACGATATTATCGACCAAAAAATTTTCATCCAGGACGATAATATCGTCTAAATTGAAAAATTCTAAAATATTGTCTGGACGATGGTATCGTTTTATTGTCGATATTATTGTTCAAAAAACGATATTATCGTTTTCTGGACGATATTACCGTCCTAGAAAATCTAATGGATATTTTCGTTTTCTGTACGATAATATCGTCCAAAACGATAATATCGTCCTGGGCGATATTATCGTTTTCTTAAACGATAATACAGTGAGTAAATCTCTAAACGATAATATCGTTTTTTAGACGATAGTATCGTTTTTTAGACGATAGCATCGTCCAAAAAAACGATAATATCGTGCCTGACGATATTGACGGTGTGGAAATGTCCCGCCACCCTTGAAAGGAGGCCGAATAAAAATATTTTAATTTAAAAGATATAGCACTAGGATCAAAAAGGTGTATTTTTGACCCAGACCGTGGTAAAAAATTACATTTTTTTTGAGTCCGAGTAACATGTTAGTTATTTATGCAATCGAAGTGCAAAGCACTTTTTCTCAACTCAGTTACAAAAGGTGAAACTTCTGTTGGCTTTTTTAAGAAAAACGTTGTATTCACCTCTGTGAAAAATGGCGTTTCAGACACACGATGTGAAAACCATTTATCATTCGATATATATGATATACACATCGTGAGCCTAATTAAGGAAAATTTAGAGGGTCGCAAAGACTGCAATTTCACCAAATTTTTGTATTCTTCTTTAGAAAATCGGCGTGGAGCTGGCACACTGTGCTAAAACAACGCATTTTTCAACTACGTATAAAATGTGAATTCGCACACGATTTTTCGATACCAAAATTTTTAAAAGGAATCATTAAGTCGATGACAGGGCTTAAAAGCATTTGCAACATTAAACTTGCTCGTGTGAGTTCATCTTTTACGTAGTTCAAGAGTGCTTTCTTTTTGCACCGTGTGCCAGATTTCTTGATGCCAGAAAATTACAGAGGACGAGAGAGTTAAGAAAATAATTGGTTTCTCTTCATAAACCGTTGCAACGCGTTGGTAGAAAAGCATATCGAGATGTTAAAAATGAGCCTTCTATACACAACGAAGGTTGTTACTAATTTCCGACACTAAACATTGCTTCTGGGCACTTTTAATCTTTTATCATTTTCCCGAATTTTCTAAATTTTTCCATATTTGTATTTCCACCACCACTTCACTTCATATCTGGAATACACTTCAAAACATGTTGGATGCTGCAAAACAGGAAGAAGATGGGAAAATTTTGAGAAACATCAGGAGTTATTGGTACACATGGGTTAAATTTGATCAAGAAAATAGGCAAAGAAATCGAAGATGTGACAAACGAAAAACGGTCTACATCATGCTTGATTCAACGCATTAGTGTGGTAATACAAATAAGAAATGATGCGTCTATATTGGTGATCGAAGAAGTTATAGTATATTACTATGCAAAGGAAGGAATTTGATATTCCGTATCCAGATGAGTAAAAGTGTCCGAAGGCTTTAGCCCGAGGTACTTTTACTCATCGTGATACGAAATATCAAATTATTTCCCGAGTGTAGTATGATGTTTTCCTTTAGGTTGGAAAGCCTTTTCCCGAGAGACGGAAAGTCCATTTTCCCTCCCTAGTAAAGGAAAACGATTTTTTTTATTTGTAGCCAAAATTGTAAACTAAAAATCGTCACAAAAAAGGGCAATAACATTTTTCAAATGTATTTTTTATGTCTCTGTGTGGTAAGCCTAATATTATGCATCAGCTCGGAGGGAGTTTGGGTTTGGCCTAAGCCGAAGGCGTATTTGGACACAGGTGCATAATATTTATTACATGCGTTTGATGTCTCTAGGGTTGAAAATGTCTCTTTACATTACTAGGGAAAACAAGAGGATTGGTTTGGGCAATCACATTATGTCAAATCCATTGCAAATGAATACAAATGAATAGTCACTGTTACATAATGGTTGTTGACATCGGCTTTGGCTCGGATCAACGAACTTCAAACGAAAACTGGACTTTTTATCCCTCATAAGTAATCTAAATAACTATTCCGAAATGAAAATTTTTACGAAAGTCCGTTGACATTCTTTTTTGAATAAAGTTATATTCATGTACATATGAATTGTATTGTCTTTGATTCGATTAAACTTGTTGTGTTGGTATATACTATACACACACTGAACAACTCAAAGGCATAAATTGTTACACGGTTAACACTTGACTGCCACCTTTCTTCTATTATAATGTTCAACCAATAAAATATAGTTTGTGTTGCTTGTATATATAAGTCTACTGCACAATGAATTAACAACGTTCTTCGAGTTCTTTGTCAGTTTTGGCTTCTTGCACTACACTTTAACTTTTGCTGATTAGAAAATATTTTGTCACACTCTGAGTCTGATGTGTGAGACCGTAGTATAAAGTTACGTATAGTCATTTGTTGCTGTCATTTGATATCTTGGCACAACCTCCGATTCGTTGACTGTTGCGGTACGACTGAAGAATAGGTTTTTTTGAATCGGTGTAGAGAAACCTCCCAATCATAGCAAGCAATCCTACATTTTCGGTTCTTTTTTTGTATGTTGCGTCAATTAAATCTTATGGCCGAAAATAATCTACCTCACGTCCAAATGGTTCAACTGGACATCACATACCGAGAACTTCTTGTCAAATTGAAAGCCCATGTAACTCGATTGGCCAACCAAATGGATGCTATGTTATGTGTTAAATGGATACAGAAACTGCAAACACTTACCCAGGCGGATGACATAAAGCTGCGAAATTATTTGCTCCTTCAAATATGTAATCAAATATCAACGGGATATCTGGACCATCCATTTATCAATGCAAGCTATTTGGACCAAGATTTGAAAGTGGTGGCTAACTGTTGCCGCGAATGCGAGCCGATTTGTAATGCTTCAGACAATGTATTCAAAATGCCACTTGATCGGTCATCGTCGAATATTACGGATATTGTCTCGGACTTGTATATATCTGACGTCGATGGTACGGTGGCGATCGAAAGTATATTTGAAAATGAGAAGCCCGATTGGAGAGAGCCAAAGGTATTTTTTGCAGAACCGTTCGAAAATGTGTTGCATGCACAAAATTTTTATCGAAAAAAGTACGAAGAAACTTTAGCCGATTTAAAGGAAGCCAAACTGAAACTATATTTGAAAAGTAGCCGATCGTTGGCTGAATTTATCGACTATTTAGGAGCGAATTTTATCGAAAAATATCAAAAAGCAACCGAAGAATTAATGTCTATAGAGAAGAGCTCCAATCCTCGTAAAGAATTCTTGGAGTTTAAACTAAATTTTTGCAGTAAATTCAAATTTTTGTGCGGCGATTTAATGAGTGCTAATGTGGCCGAAAATCTATTACAATCAGAAGATCAGTTCCAGCGAATACAAAATCGAATTTTATGCAATGGTTTCGTTGAGTCCAATGAAAGTAAGAAAGACTTGTTGTCAACCGATCGTGCTACAGTCAGTACAGATCTGGATGCTAACAATACAAAATATTCCGAGTACTTGAAACGGTACATCCGGAAGCAGCAAAAGCAATTCAATCGCAAGATTCAAGGGTACGAAGGTCAGATTGCCGCATTGAAAAAGGAAATTTGTTCGCGCGATAAAAAGCAAAGCCGACAAATAATTGAAATGAAATGCGAGAATATTATAAAGAATGAACAAAAGGCCAGGGACCAGCTATCCGAATCGCTTAACGATTTGGAGTCGAAGTATAAAAACATTGTACAGCAAATATTCAACGATTTACAGAACCAAAACTAGCTGAGTGCGAATACGTTTTTCGAATAATATGTTTTTCAGTGGCAATGCTTACGTTTCTATCATTGTGTTTGCCGTTTAAGTTAAGGCAAAAAGGTGTTCAAACATAGTGTCGATCTCAATTGTCCCTAAGTCGAACACTAAGCACAAAAAAATTGTTCGACTAAAAATCTGTTCCTCATCCTTCAAAATCAAAACGTTTATAGACTAAGCCTGACTAATCTATTTCACCATCAAATATAGAAATACCTTCTGGAGCGAAATAGTTTTTTCTGCAGTTACATTACATAAATGACATAGTTCGAAGACTAAAAAAAAAACAGATTTGCGATAAACTTTGAGAGACAATAAAGTAAAGTAGATCGATAAAAATATAGCTAGCTTCGTAAATATGTATGAGAGTTGGCCAATGTACGCCAAAAAGAGTATGAGTGTGTCTCAATCTCCATTGCAATAAATGGAAATTTAAACAATACCGTACAGCAACAAAAATAAAATGTACAGCGGAACTGAGCGAATGCTCTCTTTTAATCGATCTATTGGCAGAATGGGACGAAAAAGTGAGAAATAAAAGTGATAGAGAAAGTTGTTGTTTTGGATCTCTATCTGGTACGAGAGTGCATTGACATTTTCGTTTCGTGGACGATTACACCACGCACATATGAAAAACGTTGTGTTCACCTCGGGAGAAAATAGAAAATTTTATCTCATGCGATTTCCAACTCTCGCTTCGCTCTTGTTGGAATTTTCTTTTTCTCCACCTCTGCAAACAGATTTCAAGACCTAAAAATGTACCCTTTCCTGCGCCTTATACAGAATAGTACATTTCGTACCTAGGACTAAAAGTCTTTTTTAGCGTGTGAGAGGTTTCCAGACAGAGCCGAAGGCGAGGTCTGGAATCGAATACGCTAAAAAAGACTTTTAGTCCATGGTACGAATAGTATTTTTCATATTGGACGGAGTCCTAGGTATGAAAGATAGGTTTCAAATATTAAATCAAGTGGAAAAATTGTTTAGGTTTAAGATTTAAATAAATTTTTTTTTATTATTTTCTCTTTAAATTCTTACCTAAAAATCACACAATGTTAAAATTATTATTTTTTTTTGTTTGCTGTTTTAAAAATATCCATTTAAATAAACAAAATGTCACAATTATCACAAATGCTAAAATACATTTTTCTAGTCAGAGTTTTGTGAATTTCTTTTTTCTTGTTAAGAAAAATTAGGTTTTTTTAGTTAACTGATTTTTTAAATTCAATTGCATTAAACTTCCCATTTTATTATTTCTAAGAGAATTTTAAAATAAAAAAAAATTAATCACAACGTGTCACTAGTAAATTATTAAAGAAAAAAATTATTTTGGTAGCTTTGGATTTTGATGGGGTGCAATATTTAATATATCGCTTTTTTACCTATTGATGGCCAACGAAGAGAGTCGTAGAAGAAATAGATAGAACCGGAAGATACCAAAAAAAGTTTCACTAAGTGGTACATATGGTATGACTAAGAATATTCTTCGCGTATAAATAAAATAAATTTCATTCGATAAGGCTCTGTGAATTCCTTTACAGTTTAAGAATTATCCGGACAATTTCAATCATTCTATATCATTCCACAATGAGTTACTATTACTAACGCAACGTTTACTAACGCATTGGTAAATGTATAATGGAATAGGAAAATAATTTGAGATTGAAATCGTCCGATCTTATAATTCTTATACTGTAAAACCAAAGGAGAATTTAAATCAAATTTCAATTTACAAGCCCTTTTATTTCACTAATTTACTTATTTCGATTAAAATTTTTACCTAAATTTAAGGCTCGGAACAAAATTAATTCAATCGGTCCTGTATAGAGTACGCAGGAAATGTATCAAGGACTAATTCTCAATAATTTCCTCAAATTCTTAAAATTTTGTAAATTTCTTCCCAAATTCTTTAAAATATTCCCAGAAATAGTCCCAGCAATCCATCGAATTTAGTATGATTTGTAGTCGATCGCACGCAGTTTAAATAAAGCTGGAGTCACTCCGTTTAAAAAATAGCACTCAGTGCTGTCTCCGTCAATTCAATGCTGCCTCCTTTTGGTAACCAGTTCTCTCTTAAAAATTCATTTTGATTCATCGACTTTTGTATAACTGACATGTGAACGGACGAACTATTTTCAAAACGAAACGAGCGAGATCCGTAATGCTTAGTTTCCTCATACCAAAAACGTACTCCGTGTGAGAGACAAAATTGATTTTTTTCAATTTTTCCTTTGTTTTTACAGCTCGATCTCTCACGGCTTTCTCACGGAGTCCTTTTTGTTGAGTGGAATGGACACTTAAGCCAGATCTCTGTTTTTGATAATGCTTAAGCGCAGAGAATTCTCTCTTTCCGCATAAGTATTACGCCTTTAAAATTTATTCTGTTGAACTTTCGGTACAATAGTGAACGCATTCAAAGAAAATCTTTAAGACAGGCCAGCTCCATGTTCAATCTTGGCAGATGAACGTGAAGTTGATCTGCTTTGGATGTTATACTTTAAATGCGTTTACTCTTGTAGCACCGACATGTTCAACGGAACAACCTGGTGCATTTGAATTTAAATCATACCAAATCATTCGACGTACGTTTCTACAAAGCGATTGCGGTAATTTTTCATGACCTGGACCAGTTCCGAGCCTTTCCTAAATTTCTACGAATTTAAAGCTTATTTTGTTGCTTTTAGCACAGAGAAATGTGGTCCTATCCAATTCTTTACTGTCTCATCGAAACGAAGAAAAAAATAAAAATAAAAAATGAAAAACCTACCCCACCAGTCACTACGAAAGATTTTAATTAATTAATGCAAAATACTAAAACATATATGCATTGTCTGTACGTCATATCGTTGTTGTTGTATGTATAACACCCCCTCCCCCCGTCATCGCATAAATAATATTAATGTTATTCTCATTCAATTGAAACGTTTAGTAATATGATTTATACCAATTAATAAACATCGAATGTTTGCTTCCTATTGGTTGTTTTGTTGTTGTTTTCTTCTCTCCTGTATAAATTTGATTTACATTGGACGAGAAAAGTCACTTGTATAATGTGTTTAAATAATTGAAAGAAATTAAAACGAAGACAAAAAAAATTATTGCAATTAAATCGACAAATGAGCGCGCTCTTTAAAACATCCGTACAATGGAGATTAATCAACAGCATTTTTATTTTGAATTTTTTTTGTTGCTTTTTCGATTTTGTCATTTTATTTTTTTATTTTTTTTTTGTTGCTTTTTACTTAGATTTTCTTTGAGTTTTTTTTTGTTTGTTTTTTTGTTTTGTATTAATTATTTTTGCTTTTTTAATTTTTTTAAATTTGATTTGACTTTTTATTTATAGGTTTAGAGCTTTTCATATTTTTTTTTCTATTATTACATACCGGGTTAGTCGATTGGACTACACACATCATTATGGGTTCTATTGAATGAATAAAATTTTGGTAGAGTATTGGTTAATTGGAATTACTGTTTCGCATAGATTCTTATCTAACCTAAGAAGAGTGTGTGTATACAATGATAAACTGCATTGAAAATAAAAATTTTAAAAAAATAATTAAAATTCTGCAGCAATAATAAATGTGTAAGTGGCCATTTTTCTGCAATCCATATGGTTGTTATATATAAACTAGCATTGAGTCGAAGACGTTGTTGTCGATATAGACGGTACAAATTCCTTAGCTAAGGGATTTAACTTAGTTGTTTCTGTATTCGCTACCTGTAATTGTAGTGTTGCCAATACATGACAAAGACCTTGTGATCTGCACAAAAAGTGGAACGGAATAAAGACATTAATATTGACGAGATCAGAATGGATTAAATTTATCATCAAAAATAAATTATTTACTCAATTTCTCGTTCGATTTCCTCTTCGATTTCGTCTTCAAGCATAGCCTCAATACACTGTTCCATTAGTGCCTCCTCTTCCAGCCGCTTCATTTCTTCCGTGTCGAATTCCTCTTCGTTTTCCATCCACAGATACTCGGAAAAATCGTCGTCGAATGAGCTGTCGATTTCGTTTGCATCGAAATCGTCACTGTCAACATCGTATAAATTATCACTGTGGCCATTGCCGCCAGCTGATGGCATTTTTAAAATCATTTTGTGATGTTTGTTTTCTGGAAATTGAATAAGAAATTTATTGAATTTTATGCTTAACGGGGTGTTGTGTGGTGGCATTGCACATGTTTCGCTGACTGACAAAGTGGCAGATCAGTAGAGTGTAAAACATCGAAGCCGGTAGATAATATCTTTTGAAAGTTATCTTATCGAATATCAAGAATAGAAAGCAATCTCAAGGTCACGTATCAGGGTTTCAAAGTCACCGATACCTTTGGCAAGGGTCAATAGCGGCAAACTGAACCTTCACAAGTAACAGAAGACATTTACAATCTAAACATATAATGTATTTCAAAATATGTTTGGAACATAGTTTCAATTCCAAAACCCAAACCTTCCAGCCGATTTTCCCTAGGGACATATTATGACTTGACGAAATAGCTCAATCCACATTGGATTCGATACGAGGAAATCGAACTTAATGTGTATTGGCAACGATCCAAGGATGTCTTTTCACGTCTGACAGCGGCAAACGGAATTCTGGATCCACAACGATTAGCCTTCTGATCAATTGGCAGGCTGTTTTTGATAGAAAATCTGGAAATGGATTGTAGTGAGCTTTGATGGTTTTCCAGTACGCGTCCTCTTTGGTTGGTGCTTTAAATGCCCATTCACCAACCAGAAGATCGTAGCACAATACACCAAGGCTCCATAGGTCGACCTCCTTTGAATACGGTTCGCCATTCATGACTGACCGAGAAAAACAACGAAAATCATTTCGCTTCAAATGTGAACGGTAAGTTGACACATACTTTCCGGCGGTATATAATCGGGCGTTCCACAAATGGTTCTTCGTCTTTGGTTCTGCGCATTTACCGATAGTCCGAAATCAGCAATTTTCAGTTGATCGTTAACACTAAGCAGTAGATTCTCCGGTTTAATATCCCGATGAATAATGTCTCGTTCATGTAAATAAATGAGAGCATCGGCACAGGATGAAATGTAACGTGCAGCAGATTTCTCGTCTAGCCGTTTGTTCGGTAATTTGTCCAGTTTTTTGAGCAGACTACCGTTTGGTGCATATTCCAAGATTAAATAAGTGAATGTGTCATCATGGAACGAACCATACAGCCGTAGAATGTTAGGATGACAAAGGTCTGCTTGTATTACGACCTCGCGGCCCACCATTACTTCAGTTGTCTGATTACGATTTTGTTTTTTCATCGCATAAACGTTTGTCGTGCTTGCTTCCTGCACCAAATACACTTTACCGAACCGTCCACTTCCCAACCGACGATCGATAACAAAGTCAGATAGCTTCCACTCTTGCTTTGTTTCTGTGTTGTCTTCAACTCTATTTTCCTCTTCTGTTTTCGACATAGGTTCTGTCAGTGTATTATCGTTGTGCAACACAATGCTGACTATAACACATTGTTTTGCGTATTCAGTATCGAACCGATTGAGCGATTCAGTTCTCACTTCTGTTTCTAATTCATCATCTGCTTGGCTCTCAAACATTTTTGAGATATCTAACGATTTAACTGAACCAGAGGCGACTGTAAATGAATTGTGTATCTTACACCTGCACGTTGGTATGATCTCCGTCCTCTATATTACTTTGTTTCGTCCCGCGATCGACGACCACTAAATGCAGTTCGATCGATCATAAGCGATCAGAATCGTTTCTTGATCACATACAGTGAAATTCGGTTTTGTTTAATATGCACGTGCATGTACCCTTTTTGATCGAAGAAAAAAAAAAATCGATTTGGCAAACATCCGTATTAAAATTGCGCATCTTGTGATATGCAGCAGAGGAACCGAATTTATTTAATTAGTCATTTACCGTGTCATTATTTGTCGTTGGTATAAATTAATGTGTATGATGCAGATGCATTAACCAACGACAACCTTGTTGTAAGCATCCAATTTACTGTCATCTGGTAAGTAAGCCGATTCATCATTGGTGGATCACTTTCAAGGAATATTCCCGCGAAGACTTCTGTAAGGGATTCCGTTCGAAGTTCAAAATTATTTTTTTTGATCGAAGACTTGAGGACCAAATTGAATTTTAAGTCATTACGTAGAGGACGGTACCATAACATTTCTCTAACTTTATGTAGACGATGTCCCATTTAACTATTACGTAGGTGTTATCAACAGTATACATATTTCCATTTAACAAACAAATTCTCCGTCCTTCAGACCGGTGAACAATATCGTGTGACCTCATCAGCTTTACTTTACCTTGTCCATTTGGAATTTTACTTTTTTGTTTACAATACAAATTATAACTTCAATGCTATTTAGAAGGAAGAAGACATAACATTGGCATCAATATTCAACCAAAATGCAATGCATAACCTGTAGGTGAATCAGGGCAATTTTTTCTAACCAACCACCGATGGATTTGAGAAACTCTAGAACGACAACTCTATTTTGCAACGAATTCGATATAGGCTGATGTTACGGTAAGATTGTTTCAACGAAACATTTTGTTTCAAAGACAAAAGAATCACCTGAAAACTGTTGTTTTCTGTGAACAAGGAAACGATACAATAATATACGATATGACCTAGGTGAGTACAAGCAACTTACAATAATAATGTATAAATATACAGAAACGTTTCGAGGCCGTTATGCATATAAAATGAATTATACCTACGATAAGCATTTTTATGCTACAAATGAGCGGCATCAGCGTATAGATCATTGACACAATCTCTAACCCTCAAGTAATTCACAGTCAGATCATTAAATAAATTCTTACGAAACTGGAAAATCAATTTGAAAATCATAGTTGGAAAAGCGCAAAAATTGTGACTGACCGAAGTGGAATGTCGGCTGCAGAAAGATAATTGGAATGAAAATAAATTCGAGTATGGGTTGTAACATTGTATATGAATGGGACTGGTATCAATTGACTGTATTGAATACAAAATTGCAACAGTCTAGAACGTATAGCAATGCAATAGTAAAAGTGCTGAATGTCGTTCGACTGTTGCTCGATAGAATAATAATTTCGTTTTATTCGACACAACCATTTTGTTTGCATGAAAAATAAGCGAAAAGAAAAAACCGACCACACAGAAGAAGGCCGAAAAAAAATCACTTAGAGAACAATGACTTTTCGTCTACGCAGTTTGCAAATCAAACGAAACGAGAAAAAAAAATCTTGTAAAATCGGCTTCAGGCTGATCGATAAAATCCACTTACCAGTAAAAAATATGTAGAAACGAAACCAAATAATAATATTAAATCGAAAATTGAACTGGAATTTTAAACGAAACACAGATATCACCCAAATAAAAAGGTTAAAAGTCGCTTTTTGAGACACAAAAATAATATTATATTTATAAGTATGAAGACTCTTTTCCGATCACTTCGTTTTCGTTGTCGCTTCGTGTGTTATTGTTTTACCGAAAAAATGTTATATCTTTTTCAAGTTGCGGACATTTTCGTTAACAGCTGATGCCATCTATGAAATCCAGTCAACAGCTTCATTGGCACCGGTAAATTTCAAATGGAATGGCACTCGATTCGGGTAAATTCTTATTGAATTTCGCGTCTGTCTGCATTTTTTTTATTTCGATGATAACAACGGTCAAATGAAAGTCTTTCGTTAATATATCCAATCCATCCACAAGGCTATATGGTAGAAATCAGATAATATCTTCGGGCGATGACACAGTTGCAGCTGTTTTTTTTTTTTTTAATTAAAGTCGAAGAGATTTCACTAGATTAGATTAGAATTTTGTGAGATCACTTTGTTGAAGAAGAATAAATCCATATCCTTTGTTCCCTACACCCTAGCCTTACTTCCACTATCAGGGAAATTTCCCGGTTTTCGATAAGAAGTCGCTTGTCATCTAAAGATGGTAGATTCTCATCTTAGAGAGTCCATAGGTGTTATTCCTGAATTTGGTGTAAAGTGGAAAACCCTAAAGTACATGTACATCAGATTCAGGTGCCAGACCGACAGAACAAATTGGGTCAATCTATTCTATGGAAAGTGGCATCACCACTTGGCTGAAATTATAGCCTAAATCTGCGAGTTTTTTTTCGATGATAACTTCGTCCTTTCCCTTGTCCTTTCCGGAAAAAGTGAGCCCATCGTTTTGTGTCAAGAAGGGTTGGCTTTGGGTAAAAATTATAAATGTTTGTAGTGACGTCGCCTATACTATACGAGCAAACTCAGAAGTTGTGCCATTTGTTTTCTTGTAGTAGGTCACAACACCAAAAAACATTTATTATTTGTATCTGCGTAGAACGATAATTTGGATGTTATCCATCTAGGGCAAATTCGTTTATCTCGATATATCTATTCTCGTCAGATAAAATTGCGTATGCACCTCTGTTCTAAATGTTTATTTTGACGATTTGGATTATATGTACCACGCCTTCGAAATAATTATTTTAGACAGAGGTGCATAATCTACTATTACTCAAAGCCAACGCATTTTGAGACAAAACCATGGTCCCACTTGCGTACAAATTTAGGCTATAATTTAGCGTAGTGTTGACTGATCTGAAGTTTGCAGCGGTTTATAATTGCACCAACTACTCGCCTTAATTCCGACCTCATAAGTTTTGGGAGTTCGTTACTTTAGGATTTAGGCACATGTGGTCGGACGAACTTTATGTATAACCCTTCTCGGTAGTCCGGAAATAGGTGGCTGATTTTCTGACTGCAGCCATTCCTGAAAGAAATTTTTCCTAACAACCATCGACCCTGTAAAATTCACATGGCTACAGGTTCCGAGTTCGTTCAGCTCATTTTCAAATTCTTTGATCTGGTGTGAATCAACATGGTTTGACCAAGGATTTACTATCGGTGCAGATTGGTAACAGGCTGTTCACTTCAATAGCAGATCAACACTCCAGGATCCCTAGAACCTAACCTCCGCATGGAAGATTGAAGTGAAACGACGTAGGCTAAGTGAAATACTTTAGCCAATATTTGTTAAAAAGCATCATCATTCGTTGATACATGTTTTTAAGTTAGCAGCTGCAGCTTCGGAATACAAAATTGGTCCTTACAGATCACGTATAAAATCCTATCTATTCTTCTCAAGAATTACATTTTCGCCAGTTATTCGTCTTATCTCTTGGGTGTAACTTGACATACCTTGGCTTGACTTAATTTATCGCTGTTCAAAGAAAATATTGGCTAATCCGTTTGTTGTTTCTTATTCTTCCTGAGACCGTTGTCAATCTGAAACGTAAAATATTGCAGAACTGAGTGTAGATTTTCGGTCGTTTTTCCTTAATGTGGTGTCAATTGCAATTGAAATACTTACTCTCGGTCCGAGAGTCTCGGCACCTGAACGGACACAATTAGGTACTCTTCAGTTTGTGCTTTCGGACTCAAAAAATAGATACCACCAAAGATTAAGCAATTATAGGACCCATCAATTTCAATCTAAATATTTGCATTCATGCGATCCCACATGACTACTGACTACACTACTACATTTGCATGTATACGATAACACGGGTATCGCATGTGGAATGTATTGGATTGATGTTGTTGGACTCTATAATTCCACTGCGGTACTTTCTTCAAAATATTCTATGAGGTCAACACAATTTCAAGTTGATCATTTGTTTGACTAATTTAATTCTAAGTCAACAATTTCACTGTTTATTCTCCAAGTTTGAATGTTAATTCGCGCTCAATTTAATGGTGAAACCGTTACCCATGTATACAAAACGTATTTAACCATTAAAACGAAAACATTATTGCCATATTATGGTTTTGGTCACTGCAACATATATATGTATATAATGTACGTGAACATACGACGCGACGCTTTCCGGTGTTTTCCGATAAACTAAATGCTTCAGTGGAAAAAACAATCATACAAATGAAAAATAATATGAAAAAGCAAGCGCGCCTGGCATGTGTTATACGTGGTGGTTAAATGAAATTCGATTAAATTTCTTAACGTAACTGGTTCGGAGTTGACGACCCAAATAAATTGTGATTTTATTCCAGAAATGTTTGTCTGTTGTTTATTTACGATTTGTGAAAGTGCTTTGTGCTTTGTCGTATGGTGAAAATAGTTTGTTTTTTTTTCGCTTGTGTGTTTAATTCGACCATTTGAATCAACAGATATACTACGTTGCATTTTGTGAAAATATTTTTATTTGAATCGGGTGGCTTTTCATTGATAACAAAAATCAATCGGCTATAAAACAGTTGAGTGGAAACGGTCTGATTTTGGTATGTCTGATACTAATAATCATTTATTTTGTACTTTGATATACAAGTGCACAGTCTGTCTAGATAGACAATTCTTTACAATTTTTTAAATTTTATTTCTCATTCATTATGCCGTCTAATTTTATTTTTACAATCAATACTTTACCATGCATAAAAAAATAATCTCTCAAATGTTTCGTTTATTCATGCAGACGGATCATTGTAGTGAAAGCGGGGTTCGTTCTCGATTAATTTTTTTTTTGTATTATAACGAAGTCCACTTCACGCGCTACAATGGGCTAAATTTTGACCAATGTTAATGTACTCTAATTATTAAATTTTTGGATTCCAATCGACCCCATTTGGCGAACTGCGAACGAATCAATTGAATTTATCGGTTTACCAAATGCTACAACAGACAGTGCATACTAGAAAAACTAACTGAACAAAACAAATTCTTTGTAAATTAATAGAAAACATTTGAGCGTTTAGAAGTGTCATCGCTGTGGGTTACAACAGAACCGAAATAATTGATAATTTTCCACACATTATATGATGACGTAATTACCAAAAGTCGATATGTTTATATTTATATACATATACAACACACTTTCACCACCACGGGTACTTACAGGATTATGTAGATACATCAAGGATTAATAAATTGTTTTGAATAATGTTTTGAACACTGGCCTAGTTTCCGTGTCGAAGCCCATATCGTAATAACACTTTCCAACTATCAAAAATAAAAACAAAATGAAAATTTAAAAGAAAAATGCAATTCCTGCTGGCTTGTTCAGGATGCATTTTATTTTGACGGTACATGACGGTTGCATGTATATAAATGGGTATATGTGCCTTAATGACACTTTAAATATTTATTTCTTATTTCTATTTTAACTTAAAAACTAATTTATAGCGACCGATGGAATGGGAATTTCATTTTTATTTTTATATTATTTCGGTTCTGACAATACGTGACGAAAAACACCCACCACATTCGTAACGATGTAGGGGTATAATTCAAAAATATAAATTCTTATTCCACATATTTTCATGACAACAATACGTACAGTGCTATATCGTGCACACCAATCGAAAGTATAATCAAAGTTCTTGATCAACTTTAAAATTTAATTTGAAAAATTTATTTATGTGGACGGTATGGGTTCACGTTTCTTATTTTGGTTTCGTTCAAAATGTTTGTTGAATCAAGCGTTAACTTTAGACACTACGGGACTGCTTTGAGGAGGTGTAGTAACACTCTAAGCATCTATGTTGTTAAGTAATTAACGTTTATGCACACAATCAAATCAAAACAGATAAAGGAAAGGCTGGTTAGAATTTTCTCAGAAAGATATTTCATCGATCGACCAAGGAAACAATTATCATTTACATGATCTGAAACTCACACCAACCAACAAGACCATTGATCGAAAATTGAGTTTTTTACTGAAAATAGTTTTAACTGGTGCACCTATTGCTATTAAAGCGCAGTTTTGTGGAAGTGTTTTCATTTGAAAAATTCATCTTAAAAGCACTTATTATTCGTGCAAAATTTAAACGGCATGGAAATCATTTCCGTACGAAAATAAATGAAATTTTTTGCCGCAGTGATAACATCGAATGGATAAATCCATTTGAAAATGTTTATCAAAAACAGGCAGAAATAACAAGTTTCAATATAGGGCAATGCAAGTATGATTTAAAAGTCGATATATTGTATATAATTCAGGCGATTTTGGATTTTTTTTTCTTTTCTTAGAATATGGTCTGCATAATGACAAGTATAAATTATCAAGGAAATGCTTCCAATATGAGTGTTTTCAATAAATTGATGTGCAGAATTGTTTCGTTTATTTGTTAAAACACTTCTCTGTTATAAGATCTCAACAGTCAGACTTTATTTCTATCGACGACAGATAATATTAGCACCCAGAAAATGTGTAATCTACATTAGGGCGGGCGTTTGAGGAATCGGTTCTCGATAATCAATGGGGTAGGGTAAATTGGCACCATGCAAGTTTGATGCGTGCCAGTTTCCACTGTAATGTGAATTTAGCACAGTGCCAGATTCACCATCTGAAGAGTAATTTGGCACCATGTTTGGAAATTGGCACACGGTAGCCATAATAGAAAAATAAATAAAAGTGAATGGTGTGCTAATCATAGTTAGCCGTCTGTCACTATTAGTCAACATTATTTACCTATATAGGGAAGGCTTGGCAAAAATTAGGGAATTGTGATGTTTCGATTCGAGGAACAACGTTTAGCTGCTCGACGAAGATTGCTCAATAGGGTCGGAAAACGACAATTGAGTTACAAACAATTTTTTTTTTTTATCGATGAAGAACCTTATTATAAGACACTTTGTCTCGTATCATATGCCAAAAAAAGTTAAAACACGAAAATTCGAATAGAAATACAGTATGTCATCAAAGATTTTTGTATTTCGATTCGAATTTTCGTGTTTTTAGTGACTTTCAAAATGATTTATAAAAAAAAGTTGTAACTTTTTTTGGCATATGATACGAGACAAGGTGTCTTATAATTAGGTCTCCATCGATAAAAAATAAAAAATAAAAAATTGTTTGTAACTCAATTCCTCCAAGACATCGCAACTTTTATGCAAGATTTCGTAAAAGGACGAATTTTCTAGTTTGGAGACAAATTATTGAATTTATCTCGATGCCTTCAAAGCCATAGCTTTTTTGCGTCATTTTGTAAAAAGACAAATTTATTAGTTTTGACTGCGAAAACTCGTAAAATGAAAAATTTATTGACTCACAGACTCAATCATAACTTCCAGATTAAAATGAGTTAGCACAAAACTGGGACACAAGCTTCGTTGCGTGTGCCAAATTCTCAAAAACCTAGGAAAAAAGGTAATCTGGCACATGTGCTAGATTCCACTTCATGTACGGAATTTGGCACCCCCTTCACGTGTGCCAAATTCTCGGATCCCAGTTATATGTATCTCGAATACCAAAATACTAAGTAACTTGGCACCTGGCTGTTCTTTAGAATTCTAAAATTTTATATTCACACCTGCAGCCGATGATTTTTATACTTTTAAAATAGCCCTTAGGACGCTCAGTGTTGCTCACCGAAATGCAGATACTGATATTTGCTAATTGCAAATTCTTCGTGATTTGAAAACCGCCTAAATTTATGCTTTTCAACAAACATTCACTTCTCTTAAGAGGCGCCGGTGCTTTGCTAAAAAGCATACATTTCCACCAGAATCCTTTTTCAAAAATGTACGACCCCAACAACGAATATGGTAGCTTTAAATAAAAATTAGCTTTGGCTGTAGCAGTTTGACCAGCCCTGAGAAAACTGACCACTTTGTGAAAATTTCGTTAAACTGCTCACATTCCTCAGAGCCGGTCAAATGACTACAACCAAAGCTAATTTTTGTTTAAAGCTACCTCATTCGTGGTCGATATTGCGGACGTACCGGTCATACATTTTTCGCAAAGGATTCTGATGAAAAGAAATCATGAAAAAGATTAAATTTGAATTTATTAATGAGATATCGACGTTACTTTACGTGCCTAGTACATGCCTCATTGACATCTGAAATGAATTGGATTCTGAAGTATGGAAGGAACAATTCCAGAACAGAGGCGGAAATACATAAATTTGTCGTCGATGGCTAAACGAATTAAGGTCACTAAAATTTGAATATTATGTAGTTTCAAATGCATTTTGCTTGTTGTGCAATTATAGACACATCATACTGTATAGCATAGAGAGTTATCTAAACGTGTTCCCAAACATCAAACGAACATTTTATGATGTTTTCAATATGAAATGTAAAACTTGACAAATCGTAAACGAAAGCTTTTCCAGATGGTCTTACATTTCAAAACTTTTTTTTTAGCAATTTGTACAGATTGTCAGTACCTGTTACGTCCTTTTGATATCCCTAGGGTCGAAAGTGACTTATTACATTACATTACAAGAAAATTGATTTTGAAGCTCACAGAAAGTAAAATTCATTACAAAACTTACGCTTTCGTGTTATTGTTGACATGAAAACTAGACTTTTCAACTTTTTTAAACAACTATTATTCATATCTTCATATCCAATATTTATATATTAGGCTTCAGCTGTTTTTCAGCTGGATCCACACAATCAGAACTGTTTATACGTATGTATACGGTTTTACCGCTCTGATTGCACGCAAATTGATTAATAGCACAGCAGAAACTATTTTTTTTAAATCCACAGCCACGGGAACACGGCTACAGAATTTTTCTCGTAATTTGGTCCCTTTGTATGAAACGTCACTTCGTAAGCAGATACGTAAATAACTATTTTCTTATGCCAGTCGGGAGAGGTTGCATAATAACGGCGAATGATTTTTTTTTCAAATTCAATTTATTGTAACTCCTTATCAAGGAGTCCTTATGCAAACATGTGGAGTACAATATTATTTCCAGTACCAGTACTTTAGCTGGCTGTGGCTACGTGATCAGGTTGTCGAGAAAAGCCATTTTAAAACGAATTAGCTTAGAATTAGTCCCTCTATCCGTCGCGATAACAATGTGTATTCAAATTCACTCGTCGGTTCCGCACGGCCATGAGTGCCGGTTCTCCGAAACGGCTGGGTGGATCCGCAAACTGAATATGATTCCTTATAGTACTCGAGTCCCTCAATAAGAACATGAAGAAAAATCAGAGGTAAATCAGAGATGGTATCGCGACTCTATTTAAGGTTTGTTCAACCCCACCGTGAACCGCTGATATTTTGTCATGTAGACAACGCCAAGCCAATTGAATTGTGTCAATTAAAACGTGTTGATATTTGAATATACTTGCACCTAAATACTGACATCATCAGTCTATTTAGAATGAATAAATAATGAATTTTGCAAAAATATTTTTTTCAAGAATCAGTTTTTCCATCAAACAGTCCATGATTTCAATTGATCTTTTCAATACCGAAAATCCCGGTATTAAAACCGGTATTGAGATTTCAAATACCGAATACTGGTATTGCATTCCCTACAATCGATAATTCCCTTAGAAGCTTACATTTGTTTGTGCCCTACTATTTATTGTCTTTCTGTATTTGGTTCGAAATTTTGGAATCATGACGTCATTACAATCGTGTTGATGACGTAGAATTGGAATCTAAAACCCTCGATGTGTGATTAGAATTTCGACTGAATCATGCGAATGTTTGAAAAATGTTACAATGTGGCTATATATGAACTGTCTGCGATAAAAACTTAGTGAAAAAAAACGAACAAAATGCACCTTCTGTTGAAGAAGATATCTAATCTCTGAACAGGTGTTTAATTTAATGAGGTTAATGAGATATTAAATTTATTGATTTTTCATTTATTGGCACTTAGTGTTTAGTGTGTTCGGTATACTCAATTCCCCATTATTATTAGTAAAATTGATGCCATGGAGGGCGATTCATTTTTTAAATTATTTATAATAATTTCGTGCCTTGCAGGTGCGGTCACAATTACCCATAATTAAACATTTGATTAACATTTTTTACATGCACTTTTTCAGGTATTTATGGACTTTATTGGCCATGCGATTTGGATACCGATTGCAATACCACAGAAGGTGCATTTTGCTTAAACAATGTGTGTCAATGTTCGGTCGGCTATGTGTTTTCTGAGGACATAACTACTTGCATCAAAGGTGTGTGTGTCTTCACATGGTGCTTTATTACTCCGATTTTTTGTTCAAGCCGAAATCGACCGTTTTTCTTTTCAGAATCGTTGTATGGAGAGGAATGTGTTGCCAGTAGTCAATGCTCTCATATGCTTACCGGATCAAAATGTACTGGTGTTTGCGAATGTGTCGAAGGTTACAGCTATATCAGAGGAAGATGCAAACAATTGGTCGAACTACACAGTCCCTGCACTCAGGTAAATCTACTTAGCGAGACCCAACGAATCAACTTGAGTTTACATGACATCCATAAGGACGTTTGCAATTCAGTGTTGTCTTACAGGTCTTAAGTTATTGATAAACCCACCACCTAAGTTGGGGGTAGATCATAGATCTAACTTCCGGAAATTTGCATTTCATAGTTATTACTTCGTCTGTAAACACTGAATTGCGAACGGCCTTTATGGATGTCCCCTTAGCTTAATGTACAGTGAAACTGATGAAGCTTTTTCGATTTTAGGATACTGACTGCTTCTTTGGATATGATAGAGATTCCGTTGTTTGCAAGGAAAATTTGTGCGAATGTTCCGAAGACTTTTACGAAAGGTCTGAGAACATATGTCGTCGCAAATCTATGAGTAAGTGAAAACCCCAATCAATTTGGTTGAATGACTCAACAATATTTTTTTTGTTAGATGCGGGTGATCCATGTGCGGTACATCAGGATTGCCATGGCGATAATTTAGAATGTATAAGCTTAAGTTGCACACCAACCACAGATTCGACAAACACCAATAACGGTAGACGATTATCGCGTGAAATCGGAATACAGACAAGCATTGACGTTATTGAAACCAAAGACGTATCCACTTCCATCGACAAATCGACTATACTCATTCCACACAAAACGCCAAGAGTCCAAGGACGGCAATGTAATGAACATCCGGCATTTTTTTTCATTTTAACTGAATGATCAAACTCGTAAATCTTTTAGTTGGCACCGCGTGTCCGACAGAGAATGCACCTTGCGACGGTTTTTCTCATTCTGTATGCTTACAAGGAACGTGCCAATGTCGAAAGGGCTACTACCTAAAGGACGACTTATGTAAAGCGGGTAAGAAAATTGCTAACGTGTCTGTGGAGCGGAACAAATTAAACCGTAAATGTTCGCCAATCGTTTTCATAGAGATCGGAGAAGTAGCGGACACGGCAGAATTATGTGAGGGCACCGATGCCTTTTATGATGCCACAACAAGGAAATGTTCCTGCATTAGAAATTATTTCGCTTTAAATAACCTAAGGTCATGCATCAAACGTAAGCTTATGCGCCGTTTCGACTGCAGGTCTCGTTTCTTTCAAATGTCCTCTTTTCGAATTTTGTAGCAAGTCCAAGTTTTGCCAATTCATGTACCGAACAAAGTCAATGTACTCCATATGGTGCAGCGTACTGTCCCGGTTTAGATCAGCGAAGAATATGCACATGTCATAATTATGCTGTGTACGATGCAAATACTCAACTATGTGTTCCGAAAACTGGTAATTTCGAATTTAGCAGATTTATAGCTATGAATGGAAATAATGAAATTTACTTTCCAGGGCTGGGTTCCCTCTGTCGGCCAACGGCGGATGATTGTTCGACTAGGGAAGCGAATACCGTTTGCAGTACCAATAACAATTTGTGTTCATGCCAAGAAAAGTACATTGAGATTGACGGAAAGTGTAGACCGGGTAAGTGGAACGACAGTCTCAAGGGATATCCGTGTTCCAATCAATTATTTCGATTCAGGTGAAAATGTCAACTGTGCCCAAGACTCCGATTGTGCCATGAAAAATTCCGAATGTACTGATGGTGGTACCGAAACGAACAATAAAGTGTGTAAATGTAGAAAAGGTTTTCTGTTTGTCAACGACGATTGTCTGAAAGAAGGTAACCCGTCACCAGAATCCCGAACTCCGAACGTGTAATTTTCATTTTCTGTTCAAACAGCAACTGAATACAACGAAGAGTGCATCGATACTGAACAGTGCAAACCTCTTCTGGGAGACTTGGGAAAATGCGTCGACTTCAAATGTGCTTGTGAAGAGCAGCTACATTACAATCAAGGAAAATGCTACGAAAAGCGAGGTAATAAATAATCCCTGGAAGTCCGTTGACCGCTCAATGAAGCAGCTGCATCGGATTAGGATTTTTTTTTCAATTTTTTTTCTTTTTTTCTTTCGATTTTGAATCCAGCTCTGGGAGAAAAATGTTCTCGTCCAGCTGAATGTTTTGTGACCGCCGAACCCGACCAAATCGAATGTAGAAATGCAGTGTGCGAATGCCCGTTCGGAACTCAAAAAGACGTGGAGCGACAAGTTTGCAGACCTGTTGCAAAGAAAAGTAAGTGAAAATTGACCATATTACACCGCTACGCTACAGGCATTATTTCTGGCAAAACATTTTCGAGAATTTGTATTAAATTTTCCAGAGTTTTTCCAAATTTTCTCGAAAATATTATTGGAAAAATTATGGAAAATTTTGGAAAATGTGGGAAAATTCAAGATAATATAGGAAAATGTTTTCCAAAAAATAATCCCTGCAACACTCACACCGCATGGAGTCGTGTGAGTCATCCGCGCCTTCATCTACACCTTTTTTTTCTCTGAACAAATCATTTTAAGCAAATTGTGGGCACTGTAATTAAATCAGGGAAAAAATCTTTTTTTTTATTTTTTTATTTTTTACCGCACAGTGTTTCGAGCCAAATAAATTATTACATAATTCTGACCAATGCTTAATTATGCAAAGCATGAAATAAATTTGTCAGAAATTATGTTGCCAGTGCCTTAAAGTTATTTTTTGTTCGTGAAAAACTTTTTTTTTTATTTATGCCGTGCCCATTGCACATTTGTTTATGGCCAACCGTTGTTGTTGGTCCGTTATATATATCATGAATTGAATTTCTTTTTTATGCTCTTAAGCTCACAACAGTTGTTCTGCTTATTTATGTGTTAGTCCAGGTAACGACAGAGAGTTTTATTTTTGATAAATTGACGCAGAGTCTTATTACAACCGGATATGTCAATGGAAATATAAAGGGATACTGAATCTGAATGTCCATCCGTAACTCTACTCAATTAGTGGGAGAAAGTGAAGGGTTCAAAATTTAAAATCCTTCTGTAGTATGTAACAGTCACGAAAATTCTTATACAAGACGAAGATGGTGCAACCTAAGAGTAATTATACCTAGAGAGGAAATTTCGAACAAAATTACGTAAAATATGTGGTCCCAACATGAAATACGAAATGTTTATTGGTATGTGTGTTCTAAGGGTGCAACATCAAAAATAAATTAAAAAAAAAATGGTTTGTACTGATCTAATTCTTCTAGTCGTGCATGCATTTACAGGACACATTTTCTATTAACGTAACGGTGTTTAACAGTAATAACACATTAAACTTTTGATTTCGTGCATACTTGTCATTCACCAACACCCAAACATGAAATGACTGCATTAACCGAAGCATTAATTGTCTTTGACATTAGAAATGCTTTCAGTGGAAAGCGACATTGACTTCAAATGTAAATGGGGTAATGAGGTACATCCGTTTGTGATGATTGTGCTGTTTATGTGTGCGATCAAAGTCAACGCGGTTTGACAAGCAATTGTAATTGGCGCAACAATACTAATACACACACAGATAAAATATGGACCTCGATCTAAATCTTTTGGGATTAACTGTAAGCGACCGAATATTTTTTGGAATTAACATTTAATTCCTTCATGGATTACTTGAACTTATACCCAAATGAGTAATCCCTAGAGGAATTAAATTTTAATCTTTTAGGCCTCGAATTTTGACGTCTGTTTATTATGCGTTGAAATAAAAATTTCATTTTAATCCGATCAAAATGTTATTTGAGGAGAGTTATGTACTTCACGAGCAGACATTTCCCAAATAGATTTTTTTCGGTTCATTCATATCTCTCATCATTTGTAGTGTAATAAAAAAATAGTATTCCGACCCACCCTTCTTTTACTTCAGAAAAAAAATATAAAAACTATTTTTTCAGATATGTCGATACTATAGTTTTTTAGGTGTTTTTATCTGAACGTCGGATATGACAAGTAGCTTTTTAGAATCTGGAATGAGAAATGTTTTTCTTAAATAGAAATTATTATTTTTTTTAATTTACCCGACAACATTTGAGCCCGGGACCTCCTGCACTCCAGTCGACGATCTGACCACTTCTACAATTTGTTCTTAATCCCAACGAGCCTTATTTTGAACCGTTGTTTCAAAGAAACTAATTCATCGTCGGATAATGGGGATTAAAATGCAAATTGCCAGATAGTGAGATCGTCAGTTCAAACGTCAGTATTTTTTTCATGGTTTTCATTTTCAACAATTTAAATCCAAAAATGTCTATTTTCCTATAGTAATATGGATAAGTTGACCGCTAAAATTGGGTTCGTTTCAATTTCAATTTCATTTTTGAGGCATAAAGTGAGCTGTGCTGGCTATGTTTTGCGGTAGCAAATCAGTCTTTAAATTTTCTAATACTAAGGAGACCCAGTGCTTTCATGCACAGTGTGACTTGAGTGGTCGAAGAAGTCGGTGGTTAGTAGCGTGACACGTTTGTGACTTTTCAAAATATTTTCACCAAATGTAAACTGATTTCTGTAAAGTTTTTTTCCCTGAAAGCTATGGTCAAGACGCGCAGTTTAAGCCCAATATGAGGTTGGTAGCCCAAAATTTGTGGGAAATGTGTCAATAAAAGTGACTATTTTCGGTGGTCAGGTCATTAATAGCCAAAAAGTTTTTTTTTAAATTGGTGGTTGTTGCCCCACAGAAAATGTTGCTTTGGCTCAAAACCGTTTAAAAAAATGGTTTCAACATCTTTCGAGATAACCTCGACGAGTCAAAATTCCACTGGGAAGCTGATTTCACCTACTTCAGTCAGCCAAAGTTATTTTTCTCGTGACGTCATATGCTGTAGCTTTCGAATGTCACCGATCTTCTGTTTTTATTTGTAAAAATGTAATTTTGGCAACGTTTGTTTCGAGGTGATTTCACCTTACTCCGAAGCAAAATGAATCAAAAATCTTCTAAAAATTTAATTTCGTGTCATTTGGAGCAATTATAGCGTTCGTTTCTACAGGGAAACAAGTTTACAGAAATCATTTGAGATTTTTTGAGAATATCTTGGAAAGTCGAATACAAACAAACACTTTTTGGTCATATCTCCCCGAGACGTTATGCCAATGACCTCATATTGGTGTCAAACTACACGCGTCTTGTCAATAGCTTTCAGCAAAAAAAAAGATTAGTGAAATCGGTTCAGGTTTCGTGAAATAAACTATAATTTTCAAAAATTTGCTAAAAACAAGCATAAATGTGCATGGTGGTATCTCCCCGAAATTTTCGGCCACCGACCTAATATGTGGATTAAACGACGCGTCTGGTCAACAGCTTTCTTCACAGACTGACTTAAAATTTTTATGCTTAGCCTAGTGTAACGCAAGGCAAAATAAAGCATCGGAAGTCTCATTGAAACGTTTTAAGACCAAATTAATGAGATTTTCAATTCAATTTTCTCACATAACCGTATCTTGTTCGTAAATCTTGTTCGAACCAAATTAACACAAAAGTGTGATTTCAAGACAATCAAATTATAGATGGAAAATTCTTAGCAACAGTATCATCGCTCAATCCCCAATATTATTGTTTAGTCCAATTTTTTCAATTTTTAGCGAAGATTAAAAATCTAATCCCGAAAGAATTACTTTTTGAAAGTAATTCCATCGAATCTAAAAATTGTAATCTCATATTTTTATCTGTGAACGAAAGGCAGGACCTGGCTGTCAAATGATTTAATGATCAAAAATGAAATAAAAATCATCTAGTGCCTAAAAAATATTTATCACTCGGTGGCATAAGTAACATTTCGCAATGGTTACATGAAAAAACTTATTACACATTTATGTACTCTAAGACCGGACGTCCTTTATATTAAGTACATTCGACACTATTCGGTATACGAACCAGTACGTTCTGTCATTGGATTATGTTCTTTTATCAGGAGATATTGAAGCAGAAAAATGAATTACTGTAGTCACGAAGTTGTAAACTTTGAACAACAAACAAAAGTTTTTTTTTCTGTATTGATGTTGTATTGCTTGGCTTTTTTTTTAAACGAAAACACACACCTTAGGTACGTACTTACTTTGAAACATGTACCACCTTCTTAGTTATATTTTATTTTATTTTATTTTTATTTTTTTTAGTTGGTGTGAGGTATATATAATTAAAAGAAAAATTAAAAATGAAACTATATAATAAGAATTTTTGTATAAAAAAATTTATGACCAACTTTAATAACAAGGCAAAACATGCAAAAGATTAAATACAACTGAAATTATAGAAATTTGTTAAAGTAATACTTGTAAATGTAGAAATCCATGTTCTGATAGTGTTGCAGATACTGTTGTTTATATAATCAAAGGAACAAAAGGGCTCTAACAATAATTATTATTGCATGAGTCAAACCTTCGTTCCGTTTCCTTTTCAAAAATATTGTACACTAGAGAAGGAAATTCGGTATAAACAGTTTCGGCAATTTTGGTTAGGCACACGATCGCAACAAGAATGAAATACTAGATTTTCATTGGTTAAACAAATTTTTTGTGGAATCATTTACAAACGACAATAACTACCAAAACAGAAAACATGTCGAATTTCACTTTTCTCTCCGTCCCTGTATTAAAAAATGGTTCCAAAAATGGATCTACTTGTCGGATCTAACTTGACTTCAGCTTTCATAAATTACCTATAACTGACTTTTAACACAACGACGAACGCGAAAGTATTGGCCACAACATCACCAAATGCCAAATTTTTCTGTTATGGCAGCCGTCAATTTCCCATCAGCCAAACTAATTTTACAATCGATGTAGCGTAAATTTTGAGCTGTAGCGTAAGTTCAGTGTGATGTCAATAATTTTAAAATCTCGAGTCGCAATACAGTCTTTGTGTAAAGATATCATCGAAGCGAAATCAAACACTTTTTAGCCCCGTACGAAGTACAAAGGGGCTTATAGGATTACGATGCCGTGTGTAATTGATGGAATTCGAAGCAGACGGTAAGGGCAAAGTGTTTGCCTATGTTCATAGATGACGAATCTGCAATAAAAATTTTGTCTGTCCGTCTGTCCGTCTGTCCGTCTGTCCGTCTGTCCGTCTGTCCGTCTGTCCGTCTGTCCGTCTGTCACGTCGATATCTTGAGTAAATCAAATCCGATTTCAAAAATTTTTTTTTTCCCTGAAAGATAGTCGAAATAGTGAGGCTAAGTTCGAAGATGGGCATATTCGGGTCGGCCCTTCATGAGTTAGGGCCACCTAAGTGATCTAAGGTCTTTTGGTGATATTTATGGCAAAATAAACGATGGAAATGTAAATGACACGGCAAATGATAGGTATTGTCAATACCAATCCAGGAAAAAAAAGTTTTTTTAAATCGGGTGAGTGGACCGTGAGTTAGGGCCTTAGAAGTGAAATGCTACTAGGGCCCTATGTGTATTTTACATAGAACTCGAGTAAATTTCATTCGTTTTTCGTAATTTTTGTTTGATTTGGAAGGTAATCGAATGCCGAATAGAATGTTGTTGAAAAAAAATTAAATTTGGGTCCTTGACCTAAGGCCGCTACTAGGGCCCTATGTGTATTTCACATATAACTCGAGTATATTTCATCCGTTTTTCGTAATTTTTGTTTCATTTGGAAGGTAATCAAAGGCCGAATAGAATGTTGTTGAAAAAAAATTAAATTTGGGTCCTTGGACTTAGGCCACTACTAGGGCCCTATGTGTATTTTACATATAACTCGAGCAAATTTCATCCGTTTTTCGTAATTTTTGTTTCATTTGGGAGGTAATCAAAGGCCGAATAGAATGTAGTTGAAAAAAAATTAAATTTGGGTCCTCGGACTGAGGCCGATACTAGGGTTCTATGTGTATTTTACATATAACTCGAGCAAATTTCATTCGTTTTTCGTAATTTTTGTTTCATTTGGAAGGTAATCAAAGGCCGAATAGAATGTTGTTGTAAAAAAATTAAATTTGGGTCCTTGGACTAAGGCCACTACTAGGGCCCTATGTGTATTTTACATACAACTCGAGCAAATTTCATCCGTTTTTCGTAATTTTTGTTTCATTTGGGAGGTAATCAAAGGCCGAATAGAATGTAGTTGAAAAAAAATTAAATTTGGGTCCTCGGACTGAGGCCGATACTAGGGCCCTATGTGTATTTTACATATAACTCGAGCAAATTTCATCCGTTTTTCGTAATTTTTGTTTCATTTGGAAGGTAATCAAAGGCCGAATAGAATGTAGTTGAAAAAAATTTTAAATTTGGGTCCTCGGACTAAGGCCGATACTAGGCCCTTCAAAAAAATAAAATTTTAGGGCGATTTGAAATTTTTGTTTCATTTGAAAGGAACGTCGTACGGGGCTTCGTAATTGCGCTATGCGCAATTTCTAAGATGTACTGAGCCCCGTACAAACCCGTATATCTATTGCGTACGTGACCCTAGTGCGTCTGTCACCCTACTTTGACCGTAAGCCTATTGCGCCGGTTAATGTAGTTAAAGTAAAATTATTATGTAATACTGCGTCAAGTCCTCCGCTATCGCTCCGGACATGATTGCATAATAATTTTACTTTAACTACATTAACCGGCGCAATAGGCTTACGGTCAAAGTAGGGTGACAGACGCACTAGGGTCACGTACGCAATAGATATACGGGTTTGTACGGGGCTCAGTCGCAGCAAACGCTCCGACTGTTCTGATGGCTCGTTTTATAAATCATTGTATGTTTGAAAGGAAAATTAGAATCGAAATACGACGAGTTTTCAGAGTATTCCTGTTTTCCGAGTCGTACTGTAAATACACATAGCAACGCGAGTTTTACATAAAAATTCTTTTTTTCTGGCCTCTTCCAATTGTTTTGAAAGCTCGAACTTGCGAAAGCTAATGAATTTGGCGAGTTTGACATTTTAAATTAATTGGAAAAGGCCCAAAAAGAAAAGAATTTTTACGTCAAACTTGCGTTGCTATGTGTATCTACAGGTACCGTTGTGTTTTTATAAACCTTGGAAATGATTTATAGCACGACAGAGTAAAGCTAGCCAGGCAGGAGCGCTGATTTGACTAGGGACCTGAATAATCTAGTAGTCCTATATTTTTCAGTGTTTCAGTGTTCATTTGAGTTCATTTTCATACAGTGTATGCATTAGGTAACTTAGTTGACGTTTCGTAAGTGAACCGCTCCTGCCTGGCTCTGCCGTGTTTATAGAAAAAAGTGTTAGACTTTCTGTCAAAAGAAAATAAAATTGCTAAAAATATTGCCCTCGTGATAAAATAATTTTAAAAGGTTACGGTACTAAAACCTGGATACCCTATTAGGGTGTCCAGTATTACCGAAGACCGGCTTTTCCCTCCTATTGGATTAACAAATTCTCTTTTCTTATTTTCAGATTCTTCCGATCGACCAAGCGTTCTTAAAGTAATCACCTTGTTGTTAACAACAGCGGCAATTTTAATAACCACTGCCGCCATCAAGGAAGCATATTACTAGCAATATTTTGTATATAATAAGATTAATTCAATTAAAAACTAGTTATCGGAAACAGAATTTTATTTAATTAGGTAATTTTCAAAAGCTTTTTACTTGAGAATAGTAAAATTAGAATTACGTTAGTTAGTAGAAGAAAATTTAAAATTCCTTATACACTTGATTGATATTATAATTACATTGAATTTGTTATAAAAAAAAATGTTTTTAAATTATCACAAAATGATGCTGATTTCAAATCAAACCAATTAGGATAAATGAATCCTCAGAATGAAAGTACGATATCAAACTCCTGGAAGCGACAAATTGAATGTTAAGGAATTAAACGAGCAAAGCGAATTCTTTGAAACGGCAGCTCCATTTGAATAAAATGTTGTTTTTAAAAAACGAGACCTTTAAAACGCTTGGTATCAAAATTTAGTTGTGCAATGAATGACATCTACACACTACATTCTTAACATCATGCAGCAGTATATCTGGAACCAATTACTCCGACTCACCTCCATCCAAGGTACTGATGTTCGCATTGAGAAGAACAGTGAGAAGAGACAGCAATTATCGTCTACCAAGTTATCTCGATCGTTGTGCTTCCATCAACATCGAACCACTATGGCGTAGAAGAATTAACTTGAACGTTCTATTCGTTTTTGATCTGCTGAGCGGCCGTCTACGTGCACCGTCATTAGCTTCGAAATTGAGAATTAATCATCCGAACAGGACTTTTCGGAGGCATGAGTTCCTTATTGTTGAGTACCACCGAACGGATTATGGTCAACATGAGCCTATAAACAGTATTGTGAGGATGTTCAACTGCTTCTCCCAGACGTACAATCGTTCGATGTCAAGGGACATATTTCGGAACTGTGTTAGGTCAGCGATGCTACCATCTGTGCTGGTGGATCAATTCAATCTCCACTCACTTGCCTCATCGCTCGATCAGGGTTGATGTGTTTTCGTTTTAATTTAATTTTCATTTTGGAATTATTTTATTGTATTGTTTCATGCTTGGAATGGTTGATTGTTTTTAAACGAGAAAAAAATTGTAGTCAGGTAGCTTATTGCGGTTGACGTAAGAATAAATAAATAAATAAGTACTTTTTATAGCTTTCAACGATAATTTTTGTGTTTTTTAACTAATGTTCTATTGACGTAATTGCCGTACTAATGCCGTTATTCGGAAAAAAAGACAATTTACTGGAAATTCTTTTGGGCATCCCACAACTGAAATACGACCTATTTTGCCATGATTTTTCATTAAGAAATGTGAGTTTTTCCCGAACTATATATCGAGCGGGAAAAAACTTCATTTCTTTACGATTTATAGTGCGGGAAAAGAATTACATGAATTTTTCTATGACTATACGATTGATTAAATTTAATATGGTGAATGTGAAGTGTGTATGTTTTCAAGTAAATTGATGTGTTTTGTCTATTTCAGTTGTCCGATGCACAAAACGTTGTTCGTACCTCGACAGGAAATGGATTTTTTCAGCACCAGTCCTAAGTTTTCCTTACGAGCGAAGCGAGTAAGGAAAATTAGGACGTGTGCTGAAAAAATCGTCATTTCCTGTCTTGATACGAAAAATACTATTTTATTTCCACTGAAAATTGCAACACAAAATCATACAATTAAAAATTGTCTTTTATCTAAGTTACGGCTCTTTGCTCTGAATTTAAAGCAAATTCATGCGCAATTATTTCAAACGCGCTACAATTCGCCTAGTCGGTTGGCCTGTAGAGGCGACACATTTTTTTATAGTACTTCAATCTCACTGACTATTTTTTGTGTAACAACTGCACATTGATTCATTCCCATGGAATGTCACAGCAGTGAAATTTGTTCATGAAAAATAATTCAGTGACAGCAGACTTTTTATGAAGAAAAGTACTAAATTGTATTAGATTTAACCCTTAGTTTCTAAACTAATGAATCAATGTGAAGTTGTTACACAAAAAAATAGTCCGGTGAGATTGAAGTACTATAAAAACATGTGGCGCCTCTACAGGCCAACCGACTAGGCGAATAAGTCATTAGGTGAATTCCATTCATTTTATTTATACTAAGTATATCGCGTATATATTCTAAGTATATCCAGTACAACTGCCACATTTGGAAAATGAAATTTTTTACGCGATGGATTTCGATCAAACAAAATGTCAGTGTGTAGCTTGTGATCACAGGAGTCTGGCAAGGTAATTAGTTTTTAAATCGGCTGAGCGATAAGACTATGAAATCATGTGCCAATCACATACAAAAACAAACATTTTCCAAAGTCTTATCGCTCAGCCGATATTGGTCCTATTGAAAAACTAATTACCTTGCTAGACTCCTGAGATCACAAGCTACACACTGGCATTTTGTTTGTGTTTTAGGTCCAGAATTTATTTTGACAACATTTATGTGAGAAAGAATTTAAATCGGGGTATTGGACATTCAGGAATTTAATGAAGCGGAAAGCAAATCCATTCAACTAAAAAGGTTCCGAAACCCGAAATGCTTGATTATCTTTCGATTTAGTAAAAACTAGATTTTATATATTTTGACTTTTGTCTGACTGGCTTATAAACGCTTAACACGTTGTGAAATATAACTTATAAACTTATACGACTTATAAACGTCTGACGTATAAACTCTTTCTAGAAGAGCTTTTTATGTTTTTAAGGGTACTGGTCGAGCAATTTTTAAGTTCCAATAGAAAAATTGTCGCTGAAATAACGTTTCCAAATGACGCTGAAAATCTTAATCCGCCCCTGCGCCTAATTGAGATTTTTTTTCGATTACTCATCGTTGTAGAAACAACAAGAATGAGCTTTAAATGGTTATGGATTTTAGATTTTCGCTTGGCGATGCAGACATGAAGTAACAGGTTTAATGATTTTATTGCAATACAAGTGGCAATTAAAATGTCCTCTTTTATGTGTAAAGGGAGTAAAGTTAAATTTTTTTTGACAAATTTTGGCAAAACATGTAATAAAAAAAACGGACGATCACACACATCCATCTTTGTATCCAATTTATTGTGAAATTAAGGATTTTTTATAAATATATTAACTGTTCAACGAACACCAATTGACCCATTTCATGTATAATTAGAAGGACATTTTATCTAAATTTCTTATCAATACGAATAACACTTACAGGACCGTTAAGCATTTGAATAAAATAAAAAATAATTTCCAAACTATGGGTTATTAACATATTTCCACTTTTGATAATTATCGTGGCCAGTGAGCATTCAAAATACTTTAATGTTCGCAATGGTTAATATATGTACATATAAAACTTTCACTTGTCACGCAAAAAAACTCTATTAGTTTCCATTTTTCCGTTTTAATCAAGATCCTTGATGTCTTAACGGTGACGTCAATCGGTTCGTTGTTGCTGACGCAGTTAAAGAAGTCCCTTCATTTCGGAATTGTTTTACTTTTACCTGGACATTTTGTTTAATTGTCAATCAAACTATTCTAGTAGAATATGATTGTCGCAATAAATTTTATAAGCCTTCCGTCTTGGAGCCTCCGACTCGTAGTGCAAGCATTTGAGCAACGCACTACAAGCATGCGAGAGGTACTCTAAAGGGTACAGATACTTGACAGTGTGTTAGTACTCTATTTGACATCTGTCGGCTATTATCAATTTTGCTTGAAGCATAGAGGTAGACTAACTATGGAGGCATTATGACCCGAAAATCATCGAAAAATTATATCACATACACCATCACTAACACGAAAACGTCAACTTTGCTTTGACTTTATGAGCAAAGTTTATAAACACTGAAGGTAACGCAAATCCGCAAGAACACACGGATCCCTACTTTCGGGTGAATATAGTTTTTATAATGTTGGACACAAGTCAAATTCACTTTGTTAGGTTGCAACACATGCCAAAACTCAATACTAAGCAACAACATTATCACGCCAAACGTCACGGATGCAACATAACAAATCTTATATTCACCCGGAACTTGGGGTCCGTATTTCTTGCTATTCCCTGAGGATTTGCGTTACCTTCAGTATGTATGTTTACCTTGGTTATGAGTCCCTTTATTTTGACAAATTAATATTCACGTTTTACCTTCTGCACACGAAGCTGTCATGTCACACAGCTTCATGATTTTTCATTTTAATTTGTAAGTTTGTTCTATTGAGAGGGCCTTGGCTTGAAGTGCGTTGGTGAGATGGATTAACAATTCCTTAAAAGCTTTTGGAGTTTACTGTTTAGATGGCGCTACTTCCACAACATACTTGGTATATAATTGCCTCGCTTGACTTGACCATTGGCAATCTATTGTTGAATTCGTTGAATAAGAAAGACATTTTTCATCTTCGTTTACATCACACTGTCGTTTATAACTAATTTAAAGGAAAAAAAATCAGAAGGAAGTCTTCTAGAATTGTGATTTTATTGTAGCCGATATCCGTTTGTGTTTAGGTAGGACTTTTCCCCTAATTTAATTGAAAATTTTAGTTTGCTACTTCAGCATATCATCATTTTCTAACCTCACAAATTTAAAGTTTTACAAGATCTCTTCACTAAATCCATGTTTACATTTCCGCCGCAGTTTTTTTTACGATGGAACGAAACATTGCTGAAACCGTTCACAATGTTGACGATACTTTTTACGGCAAATACATGAAAAATCGACGAAAAATTCAAAAGCTCGCCATCGCCGATCCGAAGAGCTATGCTTCGGTAGTGGTCAAAGCTGTGGATCACTTTGTTACGGCTTCAGTCATGATGCAAGACCACTCGGATGAGGTACTAAAATCCGTTTGCGTTGAAACAATTTTGAGAGAGTATGCCGATGGTTTGCGAGCAAGTGAAATTTTTGCAGTTTGGCTGCCAGATGTTCGACAAAAAGTTCAGTCAATAGCTGGTGATGTCATTAAACGTGAAACAAAAAGATCATCCGCAGTCGACCGAAATGCACGGATATGTTATGGCATTTTGATGATCGAAAAATGTGACATGGATTCCATCAGAGAAGCAATCAAATTCCATGACATGTCCAGAAAGAAATATCCGACCGAAATATTTTTCTGGAGAACCTATTGCTATCTGTTTACGTTTACGAAGGATTGGGAAGGTGGTTTGAAGGCCTGTGATGAGGCATGTCAACTTTTTCCGACTGATGAAAGCATTCTGAATGCACGAGCTTCGACGCTGAGAATGATGACAGATGTTGGTAACGTCGATTACATAAATTGGAGCAAGCAAAAGAAGCAGGCCGAAGATGTGAAACAGGCGTTCAAAGATTATCTGAAAATTGCGCCCAAAGATCACAGACATTTCGCCGAGAACAATTACTTGGTGGCATATTTGGCATTCAAGTATGCAGCTCCATCGTCAGAGATGATGATTGACGATATACGTGAAATTAACCATTACTATCAAAATGGTCTAAAAGCGGAAAACGACATCATTCCATGTTTTTTGCCATACACTTCAGAGGCGAAAAAATTTGTGGCCGCACATGTGAATATCCAACCGGCGATGAATGTATTTGTCGATAGTAGAGACTCCCGCATCGCACATGTAACATTCGGACCACCGAAGACAGGTTTCCTTCACATCGATGAAACGACTTACATAAACATGCGAATGCCGACGAAACGGTGAGAGCGAAATGCTTAACAAGTTTCCTTTCAAACATTTTTTTCAATTCTTTCTCCCATTTCTTTCTGCATGTTCACATAAAAGGAGAATCGATGCGTGTGTTGAACATCGTCGTCGCTTGAAAGACATGTTATCAGATCCAGCCGTCGCGTCTCTAGCCCAACTCCTTCCTGACATTAACACGAGTCCGATGCCATCACCATTGAACTATGACGATTATGAAGAACTCATTTTGCATCAAATGACTATGACAAAGGTGTCACGTGCACATACATCGAAAATGATTCAGTTGACTATGGTGGAAGACCTCATCTACAGTTCAAGTTGCTTTGAGACAGTTGTCGCTGACACAACCGGAGACATCATCAAATTACTGGTTAATTTGGGTACCGAACGTCCAGAGAATCATCGTCTGAAGGAATTGATGCAGAGGCTTCAATTTGGAACGGTGTGGAAGCTATTGAATCCGGATTTTCATATGGAGAATGGAGACGAAAGTACAATGTTTATCAGGTATTACAATGGGGCCGTTAACTTTTGATTTTGAATTGACGCAGTATTCCTCAGCGAATAAATTACTTCACGAACATATACAATCCCCACACGAATGTTCTAAGTCAATGTCTTTATTCATTTCGTTTTAGAGCGACCCCTGAATTCCTGATTCCAGTCAGTGATGGACCCAAGTGTCGAACGTGTTTCAAACCACTGAGCCCTGGCCAAAAGTGTGCCAAGTGCAAATTGGCAATTTATTGTGGAAAAGATTGTCAGCGCTTAGATTGGCAGTGCTTAAAACACAAATTGATTTGTGGCGAAGCATACGCTAACTTATACAAGTAGATTGTATGTTCCGATGTTGAATAAATATTCTGTCCGTTGAATTTTATATTCGTGTGTTCATTTTCAATCAAAATTAAACTCACTAGCAAGAGAGAAAGCTCATTTGCTCTAGACTCTCCAGATCTATTCATACACAACTTTCACGACTTTGTAAAGTCTGTGTGTAGTTACTCTTTGTTGAAGAATACCAAATTACGAAAAAATTATTTATGGGGTGGTGAGGAGCCAAAAGCTGGGAGAAATTGCAGTAAACGTTGTCCTTAGTCCTTAAGTTAAGAACCAAAAATATGACCTAAGACAGTTTACTATCTGCCGATGCCGTTGATACAAACCAGGGCTTTCTGCAACCTGTTACAGACAGCAAGCAAATGACCAGTATTATTATATGGTCTATTACTTTAATCAAAGTATTTCTAATATGATTATCTCAAATCTTGTACTTCATTTTTTAACATGCATTTTACCATATAAAGGACCGTATTACCCAGAGCTTGTCATTATTTTTGTCGTCGTTATCGATATCAGATGACAGATGTCAGATGTGACAGGTGAATTCTGACCAGCTCTTTTGCAAGCCTTAAAAGAGCAATACTGTTTGACGACCACATTTACTATTTTATCATAGGATATTATGAGATGGTAATATGCTTTCGAAACCTCATTTGTTGCACATCTTTTGCATCACGATGTCTAGTAAAAGGCCTCGCTGCGAGTCGACCGTTTTCACTTCTTTTAGGAAGACCAATCATTCTGAAATTCGACAGGAAACAGTTTTAAATTTATGATGCCTGATGCCTGTTAATACTACAAGGAATACGGGGCAGGTAAATTTTACGAAATCAGCTCGAGAATACTTGGATGATCAAGATGTCGAAGGTCATTCCTTAACAATTCCTTGAATGCTTTTGGAGTACTTTTGCACTTGAGCATGTGGTAAGTTGTGCAAAACTACAAAACCTAGAACTGACTTTCATAAAGAGAGATTCATAGGCCTCGCTTCATGTTTCTAACTAAGGCAAACATTCTTCCAAGAGCAGAGAATTTATATTTAATTATCCTCGCATATGACGCGGATAATAAGTTCACAAAAGAGGAAAGAAGATCAACTGAATAAAGATTGAAAAGTGGTGAATACACTATAGTTCTATCAAAACGTTAAATAGTTAAAACTTCAAGAGTGACTTAAAACGCATAGTGTAACCTCATATCTGTGGAATCTTATCTTCTCCCTTGTGATGCTTTCACCCTCCGCTCGCCTAAATATCAGATTACATTCGAAGCTGTGAAAGTGATTCATTGGATGAGGTAACAGTTTTGCGATAAACGCAATTTCACTCTTGTACCTAGCCTTCGCTTCGGAAATACAAACTAGACAAATGTCGATAAGCAAGTTGCTCAAAAACGAGTCTGTATATCACAAAGCTGTTTCCAAATTAATTAATTATGTAGCAGCATCCAATGTATTCTGGTCTATGCCACACGCGAAAATTGAATATCAAACTGGAGTTCACGTAAAATTAATCTTAAATATTCATCATGTAATGGATCATTTTCGCATGGTGCCAACTGCTATGTAATAGTCAACTTTCGCATGGGACACACATTGATTTTATATTATGTGACAAGCGACTTGAAACTGTAAATTTTAATGTCGTTAGCGAGTCTAGTACACTACGGAGTGTTAAGACAAGAGGGAACTTTTACTGATAAAATGGTTCAAACTCAAAAATTCCTACGAGTTTGATAATGGTGTTAGTTGACTATACTCGAAACTAAAACAGTGACGTAACATGTCGAAATTAATACGTGTGCAAAAGAAGCAATTTTTGCATAACGTTTTGCCATTGTCTGTTGTGTATGCTGATTTCAACATTAATTTTCTGTCGGTAAATATAAGGAAAAAGCAAATAACATTTTGTACTTGCATGTAACCTACAGCGATTCTAACATGCAATAAAAGATACAAAAATAGAAATTGAATTTTTTATGGTTTTGTTATCAATTCCGAAATCAAAATATGGGCAAAATGGTATTTAAATAAAAAAAAGAAAAAGAAAAGGAAAACAAAATCAAAATAAGAAAAAACCTTGCTGACAGACATTATATCAAATAATTATTTGAATTATTTTTATGTGCATCAAACGATACGTAAAACAACGACACACCGATACGGTTAGACAAATAAGATTTACATTTGTTATGTGCTACACCTAACCTATTCTAACGATCGATACAGTTCGTTTTCTTGTTGTTTTTATTCAACATTGTCTGTATGAAAATGCGTAAACCGTAAACAAATTCGCTCTACAGTTTAACCTCAAGGAAAACGATTATTATAACAATAAAATGTTTATAGTCTGAATAATCATGTTATAAAAAAGGATTCTTTTTCCCCTATCCATGTGAAACGTTTGTTAGATTAAAATATCTTAATTCATTCGGAACACGCAGCTTTTAAAGACTAAGCCATAATTTACAAAGACAAATTTCTTCTAATTTCTTCTTGAGTAAACCAACGACAAGTGATTCACTGATAATGCTGTAGTTCGTCAGCAAATTATTTCCATGGGCAATGTTGGTGCACTTTTTAGAAACTTCGTCGGTTAATAATTAAAATCAAGACATTTTTTTGGTTGGTTTTGGGTTCTGATGTTCGAATGAACTAACCAAACGACAATATATTTTACATGCCTTGGGGTACGGAAGTGAGGAAATTTTGGAATTTTTCTCTTGATCCATTTTGCGTGTAAAGTTTAAGCCTCATTCGTTACAAAGCCCTTTAGCATCAATTAGGAACCTCCTGAAGCAACATTCCGTTTTTGATGAAATTTGTGAAAATTAACTTTTTGTCCACTCAAATGCGTTAAGATAATGGAACACAGTAGAGAATATGTCTACTTTGTCCCCCGAACAGTCAATCAGTTTATTAATTTTTTCATGATTCATGATGTCAATTAAATTTTTTTTCTCGTGTTCCTCTTCGCGTGAAAAATTACATACCTGTACAAGACTCATACGTAAATAACTCATGTTTTGTTGTTCTCCAAAAAAAATCGCAAAATGCATGCATGATACACGTTGTGTTCAGCTCCGCGAAAATATGAAATTCTACCTGCAACTCTTGCTTGAATTTCTTTGCGGCCTCATGTCATAATTACACATCTAGATTCCTAATATAGTACTTTGCGCTCGTTGTTATAAGCACGGCAGAGTAAAGTAAACCAGGCAGGATCGCTTTATTTGACTAGGGACCTGAAGTATCTACTAGTAGCTTCATATTTTGCGAAAAAAATTATTTCAATTTAAGTCAGTATTCATTCGAGTTCATTTTTGTACAGTGTACAGTGGTAGGTCATCTTTTTTACGTTTCAAAAATGAGTCGCTCCTGCCAGGTTCATTTTACTCTGCCGTGCTGTTGTAAGTACTATTTCTCGAAAATAGGAAGGTTTTTGTTTCATAAATTTGAAGAGATGATTTTTAACGGATTCTAGAAAACGAACGAATCATAAACACACAAGACTTTGTGCAATTGCTATTGGTATAACCTAAACATATATTACTACGGCAGAAAAAACCTGGCCATTCAAACTGTTAATTTTTTAAACCGTCCGTTAAATTGTATTTCTTATTTGTGGAAAATAGTATCAAAAGGACCGTCCGTATACTATACATAGAAGTAACGTTGTTTTCTTCAACCATTTGTTTGTTTGAAAGGAAACATCAAACCACCACTCGCCATCTACTAGTTGTATAGAGACTAGGTTAAGCTTATTATTGAATTTTTCATACGTGATTATGCTTATTTTCTTAACTCAGAATGCATTAACAAATGCAGAGCAGAGTTAGTTAGAATATTAGAGGTGAACACAACGTTTTTCACAATAGTCATTTTCTCACTTCCGATGAAAATTCGAAAGCCTTTGTTTTAAAAATCAGGAAGAAAGTTGGAAATTGCATTGTGACTTGCAACACCTTCCAAATACAATTTACAAATTTTTTCTTCTTAAAACAAATAACTATTTCATATCTCTCTGAAGTATCGACCAACTTAAACCTACCAACTTCTGATTATAGTCCGGTCGTTGTGACGACAATTTTGGCAAAAAGTTAGGATGTTTGACAAAAAAATTGGTAGGTTTAAACCTACCAACTTTTTAGTCGCGCTCGATAAGAAAGTTGGTATCTTTTTTTGGTAGGTTTAAACATACCAACTTTTTACCAAAGCTAGTAACTTTATGATCGAGCTCGACTGAAAAGTTGGTAGGTTTAAGCCTACCAAAGAAATATACCAACTTTGTCATCGAGCGCGATAAAAAGTTGGTAGGTTCAATCTCAACTCAATTCCTAACTTTCTTCACGCCGTAAAGGCGTTCTGTTGGTTCCTAGGGAACTCATCCCTTTACGAAATGTAACGTAAAGAAGTTTAGTAATACCAATTTTCATTGCACATAAAAAGCATTTTAACACACTGAGCGATCCGGCCCATTGCCCCGGAGCGAAGCGGAGGGCCGCAATGCGAGCCGGGCGCCGGAACAGTGTTGGTAACTTAGGAGTTATTTTTTTTTCTCGCATCGTTTAATAATTAGTCTGTGTCATTCATTGCACATATGAAGCGTTTTAACCCGCCGAGCGAACCGGCCCATTGCCCCGGAGCGAAGAGGAGGTAACTTAGGAGTTAATTTTTTTCTATCGCATCGTCTAATAATTAGTCTGTGCCATTCATTGCACATATGAAGCGTTTTAACCCGCCGAGCGATCCGGCCCATTGCCCCGGAGCGAAGCGGAGGGCCGCAATGCGAGCCGGGCGCCGTAACGGTGTTGGTAACTTAGGAGTTAATATTTTTTTCTCTCGCATCGTCTAATAATTAGTCTGTGAAATTTTTGTTATATTTATAAAACTTAAATTTACAGAACCAAATTATAGACGGCAACTGAATTTACCTTTCAATAAATTGTATTAGGAAAGTGTTTGGTTTGCCATAAAAAGATCAAAAATGGGCTCTGGAGATATTGTAACTTCCGTTAATTGCGATCCGATCAGAAAGTTGGTAGGTTCTTTTGGTAGGTTCAAACCTACCAATTTTTTTGCCAGAGCTATCAACTTTTTAGTCTCGACGTATCAGAAAGTTGGTAGGTTTTTTTGGTAGGTTTAAACCTACCAACTTTTTTGCCAAAGCTATCATCTTTTTAGTCTCGATCGATCAGAAAGTTGGTAGGTTCTTTTGGTAGGTTCAAACCTACCAACTTCTTGTCAATTCTACCAACTTTTTTCTCAAAACTACTAACCTTTTGCCAAACCTACCAAGTTTTCAGTCTCGCTCGATCAGAAAGTTGGTAGGTTTTTTGGTAGGTTCAAACCTACCAACTTTCTGTCAAATCTACCGACTTTTCTCATCGAGCGAGACTGAAAAGTTGGTAGGTTTAAACCTACCAACAAAACCTACCAACTGAAAACTTGGTAAGTTGGGCAAAAAAATTGGTAGATTTGACAAATAGTTGGTAGGTTTGGAAAAAAGTTGGTAGGTTTAAACCTACCAACTTTTTGTCGGAGGTTCAAATCTACCGACTTTGGAAAACTAGCAAAAATCTTCGTCACGACGACCGGACTATAAAAAAGTTGGTAGGTTTAAGGTTGGTCGATACTTCACTGAGATCTATTTCATAGGTATGAGGTGTGATCGTTTGACAGATGAAAAATAATGTGTTCACTTCGCTTCGCTCTGGCAGCAAACTTTCGCTCTTTCCTATTTTCTTCCCATGGTAAACAGATAACTATTTTTATGCACTAGATGTGTAGATTATCACTCCGTGACCTAAATAACAATTCCAACTTTTTTGAACTTTAATTCAACGATAACTACTTTAGTAAAAGCAAAAGTATTCTCTTTGTTCTTATTTTTCCCGGAGATGAACACCACGTTTTTCACAAAAAAGGCTCCCAAGGTTTCGGCGGAGGGGAGAAAATGATTATGAAAAACAGAATACTATTGCTTTTCCTCAATCAGTTAGTCATCGTTGAATTAAAGTAGTCAGATCAGACCAACTTAGTAACGTCACTAAAATCTTCAATTTTGATTAGTTTACCTCATCTGTCCAGCGTAGGGTACATCATTTTACACGCGACTAATATCTACCCATCAGCCAATATATTTCGGCACCGTAACGTCTTCGATAATGTCTCGGGATATTGCAATTCAGTTAGAGCCATTAAATGATTTTCAAAATTCAACATTTGGCACCGACAAAACAAACGAAGACCCAAGTTTGTACAAAGAAATTGCTTCTCTGAAAGCTGATAATTGGTCGTTGAAACTGTCTTTAAGCGACAGTGTACAATGTTCGAACAATCTACAGGTTAGTTTATTAATTCAGAACCACAAAACCAAATCCAAATTCTGCTGTTGATTCACATTTAGATTGTGCTAACGAATACGATTCAAGAAAAGTATGAACTCGTAGAGGAAATACATAACTTGCATAAACTAAATAAAAAGCTACAGAGTGAAAGGTATATATAACCATTAATTGACGTTATAGTGGCTAATGACCCTTCTACTGTTAAATGTAATAATTTTTGGTTGGTCGAATTGATGAAAATTATATAGGTGACAAGTGAATAACTTAACCAGCTCTAGAATGCATAGCTACAAACATCTTACTTTTTCAACGCAAACCTCTCACGCTTAATGAGCACGAAATAATTATTGTGCGTGCAGTAGAAAAATACAGTTTCGTTCGTTATAAAATCTGATTTTTATAATAATTATATCAAAAAAGTTGTAAGCCATTTCGAGTTATTTTTGGGGCTTTTAATTGACCATTGAGATTTCCAGAAACAATGTCTTTTCTTTATGACGTCAATGGTTAAATTTTCTTGTTATAGAAACCACAAATAATAAGGAGAATAAGAATAAATTTATTTGTGGCTACAAATTTTGCTATAGATATATTTACAGTGCGGACTAAAAATAATTCCTAAAATACGCCAATTATTTTCATAGAATCAAATTAGAATTATAATAGCTAAGCATATGTACCGAAGTAGATAAATATATTCCATTTCACCCAAATTGAATGCTTATGCTCGTATATACATGTTCACATCTCTAATTCATTTTATGCAACACCATTGTGGCGAGGGGTAAGCCACTGGCCAAAAAAGTGGCATATCAATTTCTAATTCCTTTCAATTCCGTTTAATTACCTCAATTACCGGAGCAACTCGTCTAATTGCCGGATTCGCCCTATTTCCGTTCAATTCCTTTCAATTCCGTTCAATTCCTTTCAATTCCGTTCAATTCCTTTCAATTCCCTTCCAATTTCTATAGGTACTTCCTGTCAATTTCTTTCAATTACCATTAATTCCTGTCAATTCCATTTAGTTACCTCAATGACCGGAGCAATTCATCCAATTGCCGGATTCTCTCTACTTCCTTTCAATTCATTTCAATTTCTTTCAATGGGTGACTGAAGTTTTGACAAGTTATTTTTAATAGACGTAAAACATTATTCTAAACAATAAATTTTTCAACTGTATGTCTCTAAAATGCACTGATCTTTTTATAAGTTCGTCTAAACTTCGAAACGTTCAGTAAAAAAATTACAAACGGCCCTATATTTTTGATTTTACACTGTTTTTAGAAATTCTTTTAATCAGAATGGTCGATACCCATGTAGTTCTTGCTGCATCGAGACTGGAAACGGCCTCGGGCACATTTTAGGCAGCTGATAAAATTGGGTCCATTTAGGGTCGCACGTTGTAAACAAAATTAATTTTATAAAAAAATCTGTGCATTTTAGAGGCATACCGTAGAACAATTTTTTGCTTACGACGTTCTGCGTCGAATTGGTCAAAACTTCAATCCCCCATTCCCTTTCAATTTCTATAGACACTAACTGTCAATTTCTTACATAATTCCCATTAATTCCTGTCAATTCCATTTAATTACCTCAGTTACCGGATCTTATACTTCCTTTCAATTTCTTTCAATTTCTAAAGGTACTTCCTGTCAATTTCTTTCAATTCTCTTCAATTCCCATTAATTCCTGTCAATCCCTTTCAATTCTTGTCAATTCCGTTTAATTACCGGATTCTCCGTCAATTCCGAGCAGGGTGTGTAATCAATTACCCGAGTGGTTTCCCCCTCGCATTGTGGAAAATTTTCCATGCTTCGTATTGATGACGTATGAGGGGTCAGAAGAAGAATTAGCAAAAGAAGACTACAAACTGTAAAACGGAAAGGAATCCAATAATATCGATATAAAAAACTTAGAATTTATGGACTAAATGAACTGAAGAGTGTCTCGAAACAAAATTTCAAATAAACAAAAGTTTCAAATTTAAAAACAAAACATTTCGCTTTTCAGGGAAAAATTTTTGATAGAAAGAAGGAATCTGTTAAATCAAATATATGAATTAAAAGACGAATTGGACAGAAAGCATGACTCAGTGGTAAAGTAAAATGATATTTTCTGTTTGAGTCATTTAAATACGATATCTCTCTTTCCATAACTACCCCAGGCGGGTTTGTACAATCAATCTGGCCAACTGAAGGAATCCTTGTACAGAGCCCAAGAGACGATACACCGAATGGGAAATATGTTTCTAAAATTGAGAAGTACAAAACAAAAATGTAATAGAAATGTGCCGCTAACGCAATAAGCTCATTTATGGTAATTTTATGGTCTATAAATAAAAAAAAATCTCAGCGTGAGGCCATAATTAGAAAATTGTTTTTTGTCCTTTATATACTCATGACTGTAGTTACGTATGTATAATATACGGACAGTAAATATTCATACATACACACAGACGTTACCGTATGAGTTATATGCATTATGCTTTTTATACATGGTTCAAACACTCTTTTTTGCGAAAACACACTGAAAAAAATGACTTAAGATAAAAAATCACGCCAAAATAAGTTCTTACCTCTTTCGTGGGTTTAGTTTGTTTCCATCGTTCCATTCGTTCCACATAAAGATAGCGACTATTTCTTTGATATTTTCCATTCGAACGACGCACTTCAAGCATGAGTGGTACTCTAAGTAGAGTGCTGAAACTGAACAGTGTATTAACCCAATTTTAACACTGTAAAACAATCTAAAAAAAATCAAGCAGCGTCATTTCCATACAAGGAAGCGTTGAAATGTACTTTTCGGTTCACTTTTTTCAGTGAACGAACTTGAAATTCAAATTTTAGGCACACTTACGGCATGAATGGGAAGGTTAAGTTCGAAAATGGGTGATTTTGACGTCCCCTGAGCTGGGTCCCAATAAGTCCTTTAGGGTTTTTCAAAGTTATCTCTTCAACGCTACACTTGTAAATAATGCGTCAAAAAAAAGGTATTTACAATACCGATCGACAAAAAAAAGTTCATGGAAATTAGATAACAAACTCGTGACTTAGAGCCCTTGTCGTGAACCAGGTGCAGGGCGCCAAGCAATTTTTGCTTGTAGGTCGGTCAAATTCAGATGGATTTCAGTTATTTTTGCTTTAATAGATACGTATGGATCGCACCAATCAGGAAAAAAAGATAAAGAAATTCGGTTCACCGAAGCTCGCTTGTAGTGAGCTCATATCCGGCTACTCTACTTCTAGTTCAAACCGAATATTCTGGTTCGGTTCCAGCCGAACCGAAAATTCCGGTTTTTTCGTAAAACAATATGAATGTCAATATTGAAACAATATGAGACTCGTCAAAATTGATTGATTTGATTACAGTGAACGACATCTCAAATGTCTCATTGTCAAATTTTTCTGAGAATTTTATTGTGTCATTGCAAATTCACAATGACATTCTCTGAAAAAAATGACAGTGAGACATTTGAGATGTCGTTCACTGTATAAACTCACCAAAAATAAGTAAACTAATATCAATATCTTAAGTAAGCTTTGACCAAATTTCTTGATTTTTTTTTGTTTGAAACGTAGTGACTGCTACCTTCCACCTTCTAACAAAATGGCGGGCAGCGGCCATTTTGGATTTTAGTAAAAATGATGTAACTTTGTTAAGTTGTTACATAGTAATTTCCTGCAAAGTAAAAAGTGATTGATTATGCTTTGGCTGTGTTTTACGCATCCCACACATGGACATATATATATATATATATAAAACTTTATACAGCGATATATAGCTATATACGACTATTGTGAGCTATATTGGGCCGTATTCGACTAAATTTTAGCTCTAAAGTGGTAACTTATAACTATCATAAAGCTATATATAGGACAATAAAATTGTGTATAATAGCTGTTTATGTAGTCTTTTACTACATAGGGTGTACGTACTTCGTGCGTACAGTTTTTATCAATTTTAGCAGGAGATAGTTTAGAGATGAGTTAAAAATGGAAGATTTACGCATGCAGTGCTGTAGTGTAGTTTCAATATTTAAAACATTTTTAAAAAAATTCAAATTTTATTACAAACAATCGAAAAGTACATCATTTTACATGGGAATTATAAGTTATAAATTTCGTTAAGCTTTTCTTTTTTTCGGTTGTGTTCCAAGAATGCTACGCACATTCCCTAGTTGAATGGCCAAAGAAATTCTTTCGTATAGAAACTTTTTGGCACGTATATCACCCGATTCTTTGATTAACAATTTCCCAACTTTACAATAAAAGACTTCGTTTCATCACACCATGGACCCAAAGTTTCGAAAGCTAATCCAACAAATAATACGCTTAAAAAATATTTAAATTGAGTACACACTACTCGTACGGGTCCCCACAATGTTTTTTTTAGTTCCAACAGTTCCGCTCTTCCATCAATAACCCACCAGTTGTCTCGCGTGCTCGTAGAAACAGTAAGTCCGAAAGTCAGTGCGAATCGTATTAACATATAAGAATGCAGAATGTATGGGACGAAGAAAAACTACAGTGAACGACATCTCACTGTTAAATTTTTCTGAGAATTTTATTGTGTCATTGCAAATAGGTTTGTTCCAAGGCTGTATGAATTGTCAAATTTGATCCATAGAACCATAACCTCAATAATATTTATGTGTAAATCACGTAGGCCACGTTGCCATATTTGTATGAATCATCTCGTGGGCGACGTTGCTATGAATCAAATCATCGTGGTTCGGGTTGTCAAAGTTCGTGTTTACAGCTATTTGGAACAAACCTATTCACAATGACATTCTCTGAAAAAAATGACAGTGAGACATTTGAGATGTCGTTCACTGTAGAGGCTAGATAAAAATTTCTAACATAATTGAGGTGGCCTTCGAGTAATCGGATACATATCGTATTTATTCATAAAAAACGGTAATGAACGATCGAACAATAGGTGTCCGAATGGTCATACATGTTCGGGGTTTTGAAGTTTTCTCAATTAATTTTTAATTAGGCAAAAAAAATGTTCTACGGTTTATGCATCTAAAATGCAGTGATTCGAGTCATACAAAAATGATTTTTTGTTATTTGTTGACAGAAGGACAAATTTGGAAATTGATTTCGAGGAGATTTCCTACTTTTACGCGATGTTTCACAACAAAGGCAACGCAGTTCAAGCAAAAGTGCTATTAATTACAGCTGCCAAATAGAGTACTATTTCGTATGAAATTTTATCCCCACTCTTTTTACAGTGTAAAATTTTGTATGGGGCACTGTCAAGTTTCAGTACCCTATCTAGGGTACCACTTTTGCTTGAAGTGCATTGGCTGAGGTGATAAATAACTATTTTCTCGCCTGCGTTTACAATAATGATATGAGTCAAATATGTAAAAAAATTCGATTCTCCCATTACTTCCCGCCCAGTACAAGCACAATTTTATCACTACAAATAATAAAGCATGTTAAATGCCTGATTTTACATTTTCAATTTACCTTTTCCACGAAAACGTGAATTTCAAAAGAATGCGGCGCCAAAATGTCAAATACCACCATTGAGTGTAATGTAATGTGTAGAAAGCAACTATGTCTCGGGTTTGGCTCAATCAACTAGTAAAGAATTGGCGGAAAAAAAAGTTGGAAAAAGAAACTTTTTAATTCACTTTGCTCAGGCCTTTACATTTTCTTTTGAAAGTTTTTTTTTTTGCGTGTACAAGTACACAAGGTTTATAAAGAAAATCATTTCTTTTATTCTACGTTAGTTTTATGCAAGTTATTTGTATATATTTTCGTAGATTATAATTTCCTTAACTCTATTTCAATGATAAAAATCTACCCTTTTTTACAACCATAAATAACATTGCTTTTGCCATGGATTAGACACAATGTGGAAGTTATATAGTAAACTTCTTCGGCTGACCCCTTTCAATGACGTCACAAAATCCGTGAATTTGACTATCCGAAACATGCTATCCATGACGTTTATTGATTATGATTGTAAATTATTATTGCTGGGAGTAAATGTATGTAATGAAAGTTAACAGTTTGAATTAGGAGTGCAGGTATTCGCATGAATTAGTTGTTTGATTTTTAGAAAATTATTAATTCACTCGCATGACGGTTTGGAAGAGCTTTACGCTAATTGCATTTATAATGTACAACATTTCGAATGCAATAAAATTCTCTGTTAAATATATTAAGATGTATTAGGTAGTCACACTCGTCAGTTCATACTGCAAGAATGGAGTGGAAAAAAGAAGAAGAAAAATTTCCATTGTGAAATTTAGGGTAGATTTGAAAATGTTAATTTTAACACAACAAAAAGCACAAAGTCTCTCCTGATCATTTTTGCGGAAGAATTTTTTTTTTTTTACATTTTAGGGGGCTGTCCGAGCAATTTTTGAATTTTTGAAGATTCTACAAACATTTATAGCGTGGAGTGGAGACCTTTTCCGGTGGGTACGAATTCGTTGTAACTATGGCATACAGAAAAAAAAACTTCAAAATTTTCACTTTCAGAACGGTCTTAAAGTTTAGGTGCAAGGCTTACGAACATATTCAGCCCGAGACTTCCCTTCAAAGTTGAGCATTTTTTAATTAGGAACAAAAAAATAAAATTAAGTTTGGACGGAGGTAAATTTCCCAAAAATGATTTTTTGTTATACTAAAATAATCTTTGGATTGTTGTCGACACGATCATCGCATACATTGGAAATGGTCACCGCGCAATAAATGTTTACAGAATGACTTACAACTTACAAATAAATGGTGCTCTACTCAAAAATTGCTCTGGCGGCACCCTTAAAACGTAAGATGAAAAAAAATCCTGTTTCGGAAAAATTAACAGAAACTTATCCGGTTATGGAACACTGTGCTTTTTGGATCCAAATTAAAATTTTAAATTTGATCCACCCTATTTGTGAAACTGAACCAATGCATGAATGGAATAAAGGGTCAAATTTATCTGGATTCTCCACCGACCAGGCAAATATCATACGCTTTATACATGTTCGAACATCTGTCAATAGTTGACTGTGTACGTAAAAGGTCTGTAATTTCACGTTTGTCATTTGTGATTTGTGGTCCGATAGCAAAAGAAAACTGAGTATATGTAATAATGGCATAAATGACTTATGTACTTAATCGGTAGAAAACCTGTTTTTCAAATTTTGATTCTAAGGTTATTTAGTTAAAAAAATCATGAGAATCCAACCCGAATTTTAAGTCATGGACCAGACGCTCTTGCGTATACAATATCAAGAGTGGAACGTAATTATTTAATTTTTATTTCATAAATATTGCAATTTAATTATATGTGCGGGATTTACGTGTGCAACATACCATTGTTAAAACTGCCAAAATCTGCTCGCAATCCGGAGAACACAGGTTCGCAGCCAGCAAAATTAATACATTTTTAACTTCACAGTTAAGTGTAAATGGAAAAACATTGTGTTGGGCTGAAGATAACGAGAATTAATTTACGTGTTACAGCAATATAAATGGTGCTCCGTTGCCTGCGGATGGCTTCAGAAACAGTGACACTATTAAAAATATCAAATTTGCAAAAACACACGGAACCCAAGTTACAGAAGAATTCAGTGAAGCGCAAGTTTACATGTTATATAAAACTACTTTTGACGCTCTCAGCATTATGCAAAATGCATTTCATAACACGAGATAAATATGATATGTCTCGTTTTCTAGTGCGTATTGACCTCAGCTTCGTGTCGGATTTCCTATTCATGTAAATTACTATTTCGGAGTGTCAAAAATATTTTCTCCTTAAAATAGTCTTCACCACTAGGGGAGGCAGGTCCCTTGACTCCCTCAAATTTCCCAAGTTATCGTGGTAACAAGTGGACATTTTCCGTATTTAACGTGTTCACCAATGTAGCACATTTTCAAAGAATCATGGTGAACTTATTGCTAAGGACACTTCAATTTATCTTCTGTCTTAAGACCCTGACTTTCCGTCAATGAAATTAGTACAGTTAAAGTCAACCATATCGAAACTTGCTTCAGCTGTTTTACCTCTGGTCCACTCTTTCAAACACGCACTGCTCATACGTGTTAATCAAGCAGGATGAGGATTGAATAGGTAAAAGTATGCGCGTGGTAGTGGTAAAGCCATTCACGTGTCACCGCAATGTAAATGGCGCTTTGTTCACCTAAAATATGTATTTACATTGCTTAAAAACTGGATCTTTTTCATTCGCTTTCTATGTAACACTTACTCGTAGATATTCTAATAGTCCGTTGCCAATTCGCAACGTTAAAAATATCGAATGTCCTATATAACGTCCCCACTCGTCAATTTAAACTGATTTAAACAGCTGAAGCAGATTACGACAAAGATTTGATTGCTTTAACTGTATTTGACTTTCATGTTTTTTCCACATGCCAAAAATCAACAAGAGGACCAGTACGAATCGCAAAGAGGAAAAAATAGAAAAGAACAGAAATGAATACAAAATAGTAAGTTGCATAAAGTGCATATTATTCAGTTCAGGTTCAACTTTGACGCTTGTACGTGATTAGTTAGAAGTGCAAAGTTATATTTAGAACGGCAGTTAGCCACATATTGCGGCCGGCTTTCACCTTGCCCATTGAAATTAAATTTTCTATTATTTATGTGCCATTGATCATCCTTTTTAATCATAAAATGAAATTTTAAATTGTCTATATAACATTTAAAGCCAGGTGAAGCTTGGTTCAATAAATGATTTTCAATTAAGCGTGTGGCTTATTCTTCTTCTCTTTTTTTACTTTCTCTATAAAACCGAAAAAATATCAATATTAACATAGCTTACATAGCAACTAACTTATATTTTTGTTCTGCCTACAAGTCAATATCTAGCTAAGTTTTCCAACTACATTTCTTACATGAAAAAAAAAAATTACGAGAGTAAGAAAATAAATGTTGTGGCCGCATATATTTATTTGCACGAACATGAAATATTACAACAAGTAACGAATTTTATGGGAGTTTATTTTCAAGATATACCAGTTAGACGGTACGGTACGCATGCGTTTTTTTTTAAAAGCGAAAGCTCTCGTTGATTTTCTTTTTATATTTTTTTAACTAACTACGAAATAATCAAATTTTCTACTACCTTATTACTACACTTTAAGATCCGCAATCAAACGGTCGTGTTTAATTTTCATTAAAAAAAAGGAAAATCGAAACTAAAAATTTTTACCAAACCGGAATACAGTCATTTCGAATAGAAAATATTTTCAACAGAAAATTATGATCTGAATGACAGTCCTTCGAAATGTTTTAAGATATTTTCGAGGAAAGTTTGCTCTTAAAAATGATTCATTTTCACTGCAAAAAAGGAATGTGATGTACCAAAAATTGTAATTGACCAGAAAATTCCTATTTTAATTGTTTGAACTTTGGACAGAAACGAAAAAAAGAATATTTGTGCAACAAAAAAATCTGACAAAAAGGACAAAAAGTTTAAAAAAGAATTCTTATTCGTAACACACACACATAAAAATTAAGTGTAAAACATTGTTCGAAAAATGCAGCCTTTAAAACGATTCACACAATGCGGGAGCCTTACAATGTTGTTTTTAGTTTTTATTGTTCTATTTGGAGTTAGTTCAACAGCTTTAACAACATTCGGCAAAGCCAGTCCAAATGTACCACCTGCGGCTCCGACTCCACCCCCAGGTTAGTACGAATAAAAAAAATATTATTAATTTGATCGCTTTGCATATCTATAAGAACGGGTGTCGTGTTTGTTTAATTACTTTTCAATTCATTATAATTTAAAGTATATGACTTTTAATTGGCTATTTATTGAAGATTCGCCTTCGCTCTTATTTTATCAAACAACAAACAGTTTAATGTGCGTTCGACTAATTAATTACCAAGGAGTCTTTGTGAATATCAAATCTTCCTATGTGTACATCAGTGTTAAGAGGAACGATAATTCTGAAATATTGATTTCACTCGTTAATGCCGTCTTCTCATTTCACACTCTACAAATCATGCAATTTAACTTATCTTTAAAAACTCCCCATTGATTTAAAAGATTTTCATAAATTATGTGAATTTTCAATTTTCATGCTTATTTGAAGTCATTTTAACTACTTTCATAGCACGAAAATATTATTTCTGTCATTTACGCACAGAGTACACCAAACAATACTATGCTTTCACCACGGCAGAGTAGAGTAGACGAGGCAGGAGCGTTTGTTTTGACAAGGGATCAGTAGCCTTTATGTTTTGCGAATAAAAATTTTCAATTTATGTCAGTGTTCATTTGAGTTGATTTTCATGCAGTGCATTCCTTATTTGACGTTTCAAAAATGAACAGCTCCTGCCAGGTTTATTTTACTCTGCCGTACTTTCGCATATCGAATCTAAATATTGACAGCAATAACGAAAGTGATAAGGTCCAGCTAATATCATCCTTTTTTTGCAAAATGCATGTTAAAAGTGATGAAAATACTTGGGTTGGATTAATAATCGATTATTTCAACTTGATGAAACAACGAATCAATGAATAGCTTTTCGTAATTGTCTGTTCCATTTTACTCCATAAATTAACATTTTATTTTTATGGGTATACGCCTCGAAATAAACTTCAATTCCACTGAAAACAAAATATTTGAATAGGCAGCAATGTTCTTTTAGACTGTAAACTCCTCTACGTTGAAGATTTCTACGAAGCAAACACTTTGATTAAAAGCAACCTTCACTTGGCATCCTCGCATCCTTTTTGGAAAAAGTAAAAACATCGTTTGGTGTTGAAATGTGTTAACTTTAAATAAAAAATAGAAATGTTTGTGGTGATGAAACCTAGGTCCACCACAAACCTTTCTCTTTTTTGTTGTAGCCTAACACATTTCAACACCAAACGATGTTTTTTTGTTTTCCAAATGTAGACTACAAATGTGCCAAGTCAAGATTGCTCTTAAATGTGAAGTAAAACTTTTGAATGATTTTAAGTTACCGCTACTTTTATTACCTTCACAACTTCAGTTTGAATCTCTCATCTTACTCTCAAAAATAATAATAGTTTCTTCATGTGTGTGGTGTAATCATCCTTATTTTATTTTCTCAGAAGTCCATGAGAAAATGGAATTTTGTTGAGGCAAGAAAACTCCCACTTTCTCATGTCAACTGTAACTTATTTTGCTTTCAAAAATGTTATAAAGCTTGATCCGCACTTCGCTCCGTTTACTCAAGGTTTTCAAAAAAGAACAATGAAAACTATTCTCTTTCTTCATTGTTGCAGCGTAAAAACAGTGAGTAAAGAAAATGGAAAAAGGTATTCCTTCCCGGTCGATAGTTACAGCTTAATTTCCCAGTCGTAAACAAATTTGTGTATTAAAAGGAAAATACTTTCTTTCCAGAGAGAAAAACGTTTCCCGCACTTTTTCCATCAAGTCGAGTATTTAAACTTTGCTCTTGATGGAATTTCCTATTTTCTTTTATCATTTAGGGCAAACCAATTTACATCCACCAGCATACTTATCGAATTAATTACTTCTATTGATTTGAGTCGTATAAATTGATTGATGCAAAATCTTTTACAGAAGACCCGGGATCGATCCCCGGATGTGACAGTTTATCTTTCTCTTTTCAAATCTAGTTTTCAAAATGCGTATTCATGAAATTCTAGCTAAATAAACATCCAAAATCTTTTACTTCATTAAGACAAATCATATCTGATCGGTAATCCTTTACATATATGTGAGTAAGAGATGACTTCGATGCAGATGGTTAATACACCCCAGTTTTATCCCACTAACGAAACGAAAAGCTAAGAATAGTTTAACTAAATGATATGATAACAACTGACCAATCAATTGATTACCAGACATAAATTATGTATCTAGTCTTTCCGATGACAGATAAACATGAATACTCTCTTGTTTAACTAGTATTGCTTTAAGTGACATATTTACACCGTGACAATAACAAATTTGGAACATGTCCTTTCAACTGAGCTTGTTTATCTTTTATTGTCTGTTTGAGAAATTATTTTCCTATTTTAACTGTTTACAGTCCGTTTAACCATTGAAAAGCGTCTAATTGCATAAAATGTTAATAGGAGGTGAGTTATTGCCCGTCCAACTAAACACCCGTTGATCATACAAAAAGAAAAACTTTCCATAGTGGTGTCGTTTACCCGAGTAGAATCCGATTTCATTTGATTTTCAACAATGATAACAGAAAAGCACCTTCAAGACCTAAGGGCAAAAAATGAAAAACAATATGAAGTAAATATTTTCGTATTTATTTGAATGATTAATGTTGGTTGTTGGTTGTTGGTTAATGTTGAATGACACATTTGAATAATAAGCAAATTGTTTTAGTAAACCAAGGTAAGGGAAAAAAGCCTAGTTTTGGGCCAGTCAGTGTAAATGAACTATGGTGAAGTACACTGGTTATTAACCAGTGGTTTATCTTTTACTAGCCGTTTGTTAAATACTACAATTAAATCAAATAACAAGTTTGATAACTATCTATTGATGTATAGCTCTCTCGTCTCGTCTGTGTGTTAAAAATTTAGTCGATCCAAAATATTCCGTAGAGAAATATGGAAATACTCAAATTCCCGTAGTCATCTGCTCAGAACTCAATCAGTTCGAATTCTTACACATTCTTATGATCAATGACTTGTCGCTGAGTTGGATTTTTACGTTTAATATTTATTACTAAAAAATGATTTACTGATAAATAGCAAAAAAACACGAAAAGTAATTAATTTTTTGTTCACAAATTACTTCGTGCCAAGAAACATTTTGACTGTTTGGTATAGTGTTTGGTATGCTGTGTATAGTCAATTTACTTTCTTTTAGTTTTTCTACGTGTTGTATACACAGGCAAAACCCAAATAAATAACGGTTAACCGTATTTTCATCGACATTAACGATGAACTGGGTCAATCTTGCACGCATTGTTATGGAAATTTTTGATTCTCTTACGACAAATATTTGTTGTTTGTGACTATCGTTGTCTGATTTGAGAAAAACAAATTATGAGAAATAATTAGAAGGCCAATAAACAAACAAACTAATTGCATAGATCAGATACGCTTGATATCCTCGATTGTATCCTATTTCAATATTGTTTTTTTTTGATGATTTGCCATTAATTTGATAAGGCAAGGACAACAAGAAAATTAATTTACGGAAACAATTTATAAATACGCAATAATTGGACCGGTTGCCCACATGTATATCAGTCCCTCTTAAGGCCACGGTGTGGAACCTATGCCATTGTTACATTACATTATTTGTTCTACGACTTTTATGTCTTCACGCTCTAACACTGCTTATCGAGGATAATGACGTATAGAAAATCCAACTTGGTGTTAAACAGTATTTGAAAACAAATAAAATAACTTTGAAAACTAAAATTTCCGCACAAGGGAAATTTTAAAGAATTCGATTTGTCAGGTACTACAGTTCCTAAAGTCTTAATCTGTTACGGAAGGCAAATATTTGACTAGTATTATTATCGGGTCTACTACTTCTATCGATCAAAGTATTTTTATCTGTTGATTTCAAATCTCGTACTTGAATTTTTTTAACATTAATTTTACTAAAAAAGGGCCAGATTCCCCAGAGCTTGTCATTATTTTTGTCGTCGTTATCCATAACAGATGAATGGCCGTATGTGACAGGTTAAAGTAATAACAGTTTCTTGTATCGAGTAATATAACAATTTATCACATACGCGCGATGTTCGGATGTCAAAATTACTTAACTAGAAGTTTAATTGAAAAACTACACTTCAGGTCTATGTTGTTGTCTCGCTTTCGCTTATGTGATAAAATAGAGTACACACTTGTCACTATCAGTCTCGGAAAGCCTCGACTTCTTCGTGACAAGTGTGTAATATATATTAACATAGACAAAACGCGGTCTTATGACTGATTTGGGTTCTCGATCTAAATTGGAAAAGGTGGTAAAACCACTGAGAGACAACAATATTTAGAAAGCATTTGTATATTGCACTTTACAGTTCAGTAATCAATCAAACCTTGCAATCAACGTAAGATTATGCAGACATCAAATGCTAATCTATACTTTTCTCGTGTCAACCGCTGGCGCTGACACACTTGAAAAGTTTTATCACACCTAACACCTTGGCACAATTATCTGTACTGCCAACATTTTCGCCATGGTTTTTTATCCTTTTTCCAATGTCTTGCAACCTTCGCAGTGTATGTATACTTGACTCATTTCGTCTGTTCTTTTTCCATTATGTTCACGTAGGAGATTTTCACGATGTAAAAGAAATCATGAAAATTACTTTAATACCCTGAGAATACGTGCTCCTCTCTGCATGACAAAGACTGATTAATTTGAATTGCATAGCCATACACATCCTTTTTCCAAGTGTGGTAATGTGGTGTAATGTAATGCATAACGATGACGATTAAAATAGTTGTATGAGAATGTTATGTGTCTTCTCTCGTCAAAATTATGACGTGTCTATCCTAAAATCATACATCTAGCCGCTTCATTAACGATTTGTTTACAAATTTTCCGATTTGGTGCGAGATTGTATGCACCCATAATTGGGACCGTTTGTTGTAAAACTATATTTAGAAAATGAAATTTCCGGAAGAGAATTTGTAGAGAAAGAAGTTGAGAAGTCGTCTCTGAAACGTGTTTTAGCTGAATGTTTTTGTTACAAACATTCAACGAACGTGTTAATATTTGATTTAGTAAATTTGATGTATGTTTTCAGTCGTGTAAACTATGCTCAGAAATTGAATCTTTTAAAATGTATGCGAAATATTACGAAAACTGAACGGGCAAATATTTGACCAAATATTTTTCGTTTATTTTCAGCTAAGGGACGAGAATGCAGCTCACATAACGACTGTGGTTCACTTCAACAGACGAGTTGTGTAAGGGACTTGGACGACGATAAACTGCGGTGCCTGTGTGGCGATAATAAAGCCCCAATCAATGGACAGTGTACACCAAGTCAAAAAGGTAATGAACTCATTTTTCGTTAATTTACAGAGTTTTTTTTAGCTTTTTCTTCGGTATTTTACATTCAAGTGCCTAAATTCTTGACATAGTTGGGGATCTAACCTTAATAATGTTGTGAAGAGAGTGGGTGATCAAGTTTTAAACTCAAAATACGTTTCAACTCTGATATGAGAATATTATAAATTAAATGTTGCGATATAGTTAGGGCATTATCACTTATGATTTTAAATTTTGAACCCACGTAACGTCAATTAATGCTGTAAGAGCGCTGAATCTTCAAAGTGTAAAGTGTCCTATCAAGTTCGACAGTATATCAAAAGAAAAATTTTAATACGGTCTCTTTTGCCTGCGTGGAACTAAAGTAAGACGCATCTACGGCGTCAAATAAGAATAGGAACAGCATAGTTCTTTAGTGATCCAAGTATTAACATTGGCTTGTCAGCTGTCGGATTTGAAGGCTTTAGTGATTCGAACGACCGTATTTTATCGCTTGAGGCATAAATCATAAACAATGTCACGCAAGAATCGACGTCTTTCAAATCCGCCGTTCGTGTGGCAAATTAATTATTAATTAATTAAAAATGATTATACTTTCAACAACAAAAAATGTATGGAATGTCAGATGAGATTAACATACCACTACATCCCACATTCTCGTTCTAACACAGAAAATAAATTAATTTACTACCTTCCAACAACGTTGTCATAATTAGGCATACTCTTCAACTAAAATGGTTTCAATTTTATCGGAGAAAGGAGTTTCATTTAACAGTTATACGTTCAAAATGTCTTAAGACATACAGGCAATTATACATGTTGTTATATATACAGCATAGGTGTACATTTTTACCGAATAATTAAATCAAAATCATTAAACTACCACAAAGAATTGACCCACTTGAGTTATCTAACAAATCTAATCTATACAAATACACCTTGGCATTCTAAATATACAAAACTACATACTATCGTGAAGGTATATATGGTTAATTTAAAACAACCCTAAAATTTATGCTGTTCAAGAATTTTAGCCTGGTTTTATTTGAGGCCCACTATGCCATTTTATACACATTGAACTCTATATTATTACGTATGGTACGTATACAGCTAACTAACATGATATTGTACGCGAATGTTAGCTGGATAAAATAGTAGTAACTATTAATACATGTGTTGAACGTTGATGGAGTATGTGAATGTGCTAAGTACTTTAAATGTATTTAATAATTATTGCTTCTTCCTGCATGTTAATAAATAGTTTAGGAATGCAAATGAGAATGAGAAGGAAAGTTAGTTAAATTGGTTCGTTTTGGATGTGTGGTCTGAATTGGCTCATTCGGGTAAAATGTTATGAGAACATGCAGAAATTGAGTTGTTTTAATTGCAAATCATTAGCACTAAGTACAGTGAAATTTTTATGCGGCAGCCATAATCAGTTAGTTCGATTCGTTTCCAGATAGTTTAGGATTAATTGCATCCGAATCCTTCTGAAATCTACCTACATCCCACAAGAAGCTGGTTTCCCTAATTGTTTTACCTAAGAAAATGCTGACATTTGTTACGGTAATTGTTCTTAGAGCAATTATTTCACAAAATGACTCCGGTAGTTTTTCGCATACACATTATTACACAACATTATTTTCCTATGAAATATCCATTACGGTAAGGGTTTTTTTGCGGCTTTTCTTAGTTTTTCAATGTACACACACGGAATTTTGAAAACCGACACATTTTCTGTTTCTTGAGTTTTCGATTTCTCCATATAAAAATACATGCAAAGTTCACAAAAAACCACATATTCTCAATAATTTACCTTGCTGAGAAGTGTTAAAACGAGATTCTTTAAATTTTTCCCTAGGTCGCTAGGGTCCCTAGGTATGTTATAGCGAAAAGTGGAGCTTTCGTGTGAAGTTTGTTGATCTGAGACGAAGCCGTGACTTTTTATGTTTATCCCGAGTTTTATAATGGATCTGCATCATGTGATTTCCAAACAAATTCTCTTGTTTTCTTGAGAAATCAAAAGTATGTAAATAATATAGTATTAACTGGTTACCTTAAGTGTGACCGCTGCTCCGCTGAAATTAATAGCCTTCACTTGTTCGTTATTCTTGTAGTTTTTCTGATATATTTAAAAAAAAAGTCCATTTTGAAAAATGTGAAACAACAATAAGGACCACAAATGTGTTATCCTTTAATAAAAACAGATTTTCCCAACGCAGGCGAGAAAATATAGTCATTTTCTCTCTTCCGCTAAAACTTCGAAAACATTTGTTGTGAAAGATGTTGCGTTTACCGCGGGAAAAAAATTCGAAATTGCATTTTCTCGGGTGACCTGTTTGTTGAACATCCTAAGAATGCAATTTCCAACTTTTTCCCACGGTTTGACGAGTTCTGGGAAAAGTAAGTTTGCTCACTGCTCACTGCTCACTTTTCTCAGAGCTTTTCTCTATTGAACGCTAACTGTAGCTACACATATAGCAACACGAAAGAGACCTAATTCAATATTTTTTGATTTAGTGTTAAACTTTAATTAGATCAGTTTCGCGTCGCTATGTGTAGCTGGAGTAACATGTTCGTGGTCATTATTGTGATCTTACATTTTCCGTAACGTATTTTTCTAAAAATATATCTTCAAAACTATTGTATTTTAAACCCATAAATGTAGACTTATACAGAACATATATACTTGCTCTTCAGCTTCGTTTGATGTCGTTGTTCATTTTTAAAATAAATATTACAGCACTTCGTCACATGTGTACGGAAACCAGCCAATGTGATGAGGATCTGATATGCATTCCGGACAATTCTACAAAAACGACTTCATTCAATCGAAATTCGAACTCCAATTTTCCACAACCACAAGTCAAACTTTGCTTGTGCGACGATGCTAAGGGTCTTGTGGAAGATGTCAAAGACAACCGTTGTAACGGTACGTAAAAAATAAAAAAACTATTTATTTATGAACCAAAAAATAATTCACATAAAATAAAGTAACACCTGACATCATCCCACCCGCACCCTATGAAATAATTCTTTTTTCACGGATTTAGCGTGAAAAATGAATTAATTTTACATTCAAAGGTTCTTCTTTACATTTTTTTTAATACCTTCCCAGGTGGTATTCAGTTAGTGACTGGCATATTCATTCCACTGACATCATTACTTGTTGGATCAATTTTGGCAAAAAATCGTTTTCATTAATCAAACTGGTTAACAAAAAAAAAACAATTTGACGTTTTCCTTTTTTTCCCTTTTCCACATGAAATTAAGTTTAATTTTAGATGTTGTAAAAAAAATCAAATCAAAATAAAAAAGGAAAAATGATTTCATTTCATTTCATTTTAGAATTTTATGACTTTTTACATTAAAAGTAAATTAAACGAATGTTCTACATGTATAAGTAGTGCCTGTGCTCTTCAATTATATAATTATTATATTATTATATGCAGTACCTACCTTTACACAAATTGAAATTTATAATAAAAACAAACAAAACAAAAATTATTAGCTTATAAATCCATGTTAGAGGAAAAAAAACAACAACAAAAATATGTTTCGGAATGTTCTTAAATATAATTGTCATTATTAAAAACTAAATGTAAATTTAATTAAAAGAAGAAAAAAATAACTAAAAATTTATAGTATACGTGTAAGTTTTATATCCATATGTTTTCAACTTTTAAAAACGTAAAGCGCCTTTTAATGAATACAATAAAATCAATTTAAAATGTTTCAAACCAAAAAAATAATGATATTCGATCAATTTTTAGTCCCCCCATTTAATATTAAAAATAGATGTCCACGTTTGCCTTACCCCCTCCCCCAACCAGGGCCTATTTCCAGAAAATTAAATTCCTAAAAATTCCATAACTTTTCTATCTGCCACAAAAAAAAATTAGAATGTTAACTGTGCAGAACAATTTTACAAGACAGCTGAATACTACGTTCCGCATATATATATATACATTTTACATACGCACCACACTAAGTGCAGCTAAGATGTACATTGTACTGCTATGTTAACAATTGTACTTGTACCGAGTTTGTACAGTATAGCAGTACATATTGCGTGGTAGTTAAGTAGTACTATTGTACTATTGAGCTATACAATGTACAATATAGAAGGGAATGATGCCCTGCTCAGCTGAATATTAATGCATTTTAGTTGCAAGTATATACTGCTACGTTACACATTTGTACTTGTCCCGATTAAAAAAAAAATGTTCAGCTGTGCTGAATATAGTTTTTTTTTTGGTGTGTCGTCTTTACTAAAAACAAAAACCGATACATCGACGCACCTCCGATATTTTTCGGATCTTTCGGGTATTTTCAATGTGTCGGAGCTAGGCCGATTACTTTGGGCTAGCATTTTATAAGATTCAACAGAAAAAGTAATTTTGGAAATTTTAGAAATTAAATTCCTTAAAATAGACCGTGCACCCATTGAATCATTAGCATCCAAATTAACAATTTCTATGAGTTGTGTGGTATAGAAAGCTTATTACAAATTATTATTCTTTGTCACAAAAAAAGATTTGCTATCATTGCAATGAGAACAAAAAAGCTAAAGAAAACTTAATAAAAATAGATAGCTAAAAACTGTTAGGTAGTTAGTTACTAGGCGAGTATATATATGTTTCTACATTGGAAGGACTACGCAGATGCACTATAGCACATGAGCCAACTTACCAATGATAACAAGTTATTAGTCATCTGTTCAAACGAGAAAATGCTTAGAGAATTATAACAATAACTTCCAATTTGTAGGTCGACATTATGAGCTATAATGCATTTGCGAAGGCCTTTTATTTATATTGAATAGTACTTATATACATTAAGTGATCACTATATAAATCAACTAAAAATATTCAATCAATTTATTCGTTTTAACTGTAATTCCTTGAAAACAGTGATAAAATTACATTGTTTCCGATTGGAAAGTGTGAAAATATATATAAAACAAAACCTTTATTGAAAAAAAGTCCGTCCATTCACCTATATTAAAAACAAAAGAAAAGAAACAAAACCAGAAAATTATGTCCTAGAACAATTTTTCATTTGATAAAATTTTAACAAAAATTAATCTTATTAAGTGTTTCAGTCGAGAGAATTTGTATTTTAATTTTATTAATCGTTTAGAATTTGGTGTAAAGTTTATTTGAATAAATATTTAATTTTGAAAGTATATGACTAAGTTTGCAATTTTTATGCTAACAATAGGAAACCTCCGTTGGCGAAGAGCGAGAGCTTATTAAGAATGCAATTATGTGAAAATAAATTTGTCTTGAGGAAATAGCGATGGGCAAACCACTCGATTTGCAACTCATTTTCAACTCTTTTTTTTTGCCTTCAACTCCGATGCAACTCTTTTTTTTTATCGCGTGCAACTCTTTGCAACTCTTTTTCTGTGCAACTCTTTTGCAACTCATTTGCCACTCTTTTCGTATTCAACTTGCTTTCATTCAAAAAATGTAAAAAAAAATCAACATTTGTTAAAAACAAAAAAAAAATGTAAAAACGTTCAAATTTACCGATAAAGATTTAGAGAACGTCAGATTTTTTTAACGCTAAATGCCACACACTAACGCTAACGCTAAATTCGTACGCTAATGGCAAATGGCGACGATAAAGGCAAATGTCAACGATAAAGGCAAAATGTATTAGTTGTAAGAAAAATGGATATGTTTTATATCCAAAATTCGGTTGGTTTAATTTCTCGTGGGAATTTTGAAAAGTTGAAACGAAATGTAAAGAGTAGAATCTTCGAAAGCGTGAGTTTGATTCTTTTCATCAGTTGAATTAGAAGTCGTTGTAAAATATGAATTGTAATCATCGGTAAGAAATAAAAAGACTGGCAGCAATTGAGTTCCTATATACTGTGATTGAATTCGTTGATATGGATTTTCCTCTATTATCGTTGTTTCTAAGTACCGATAAAAATATTCAATGGGTCCGATAAGGGTAAAATTTACAACGATTATCGGTAAATTATCGGCAAATCCCATTGATATCAACGATGTCGATTGTAAAATCAATGAGCGGACATTAAAATTTAATTTTTCTTCTCTTGAGTGTTCTACTATTGTCAAAAACGAGCATATAAGCATAAGCATTACTCTCAAGAGAGTACTGAAAGTAGACAGTGTAATATCTAAATTTTGGCACTGTAAAAATTTGGAAAAAGTTTTCAAGCCAAATAGTACTCTGCTGACAGCTGTCACTCAAAGCACTTTTGCGTTGATTTGCGAAGTGCGTTGATTTGATCAAAGGCTGTAGAGTGTTGAAAGGGAATGTCAAAAAGATTATGACCCTAACTAAATGAACTGGTTTATTCTTATTTAACTGGACTTTTACATACAAATTTTGACATATTGAGACTAGTTGAATAATTTTCTTTTTTCTCTATTTTGTTGCTCTTTTAACACTAATAAAGTTCAGTGAACAGTGTTCACTATTTGTAGTTCAAGTAATCGTTTCGCGTGCAACTCTGATGCAACTCTTTTTTTTCGCGTGCAATTCTTTGCAACTCATTTGCAACTCTTTTGAACGGTTTGCCCCTAGGGAAATATTCATATGCAAACGAAGAGCATGCGATTGTTTGGAACTTCTTTAATTAGCGAACTGGCGATGCTGCGGGCTACCGGACATCGCAGTGCTTTTTTTTTAATTTTTGTATAGTCGGGGGCAGTGAAATTTCAGCATGAATTCGCTCAACTGTTTTTCAGCTAACCACAAAAAATAGAGATCTGACATTCATAATTTGTTCATGCCTTGGGCATAAATCAATGAAAAGTGCGTATACAACATCTGTTGTGGACGGTTTAATTATAGGCACTTTCGCTTGTCACCCTCGCTTCGTTAGGGCCAAGGCTGTAAAGTTTACAGCCTTGGTTAGGGCTACAACTCGCGAAATTGCCTAAAATATACCGTCCACCACCACCACAGATACGTAAATAACTATTATGCAATTCAGTGATGATACTTGCAACTTACGTAACAAAGCACGGTGGGGTTGAACAAAACTTAAATAGAGTCGCGACACCACCTCTGACTTTTTTTTATATTCTTATTGAGGAACTCGAGTACTATAAGGAACCACTTCAGTTCGCAAAATTTTCCAGCCGTTTCGGAGAACCGGCACTCATGGCCGTGCGGGACCGACGAGTCAATTTGAATACAGATTGTTATCGCAACTGATAGAGGGACTAATTCTAAGTTAATTCGTATGGAAATGGCTCCCCTCGACAACTTGACCACGTAGCTACAGCCAGCTAAAGTCGAAAATTCGACATCTTTGAACAGTAATATGTCTAAGACGAAGAAAGTTTGAAACTCTTTGAATGGCGATATTGGTAGAGGTTTCCATGCTCCATTAAACGCCGAGAATGGATTTTACAAAATTTGTCTGAATTGTACAATATTTGAAAAATTTTATTTTCACCATCCTCGGCGAAACTAGGACTCATCTGCAATACACACGTTGCCCCTTTCTGTAACAAAACAATAATGCCTGATCAGCCTGCAGTCTAAACTTTACAACGAGTATCTGTTACGACATTTTGTTTGTAGCATGGTCACTCTACGACGAAATTTTCAATTTACTGTCTATCTTCAAGTGCCCGTTCCTTTAGAATGAGTGGAATTGTTATACATTCTTCATAAATAAGTGGTATAAGTTATTTGCAGCATTTCTTACATTAATTACGTGTATGTGGAGTCGGTTAAAGCTGATTTCGCTAGCCATTAGAGGAAATTTACCCTAAACATATTTGTAAAGTAAAAAAATGCAAGTTATGTATCGATATCGGTTCATACATAACACGAAAGTCTATGTACATAATGCGAAAGTCAAATCTTGTCAAGATGTTTACTTCGATCAAAATTGAACAAACCGTGCGCCAATGCGTTAACATGTTAACATACAAAGTTGACGACGAATAATTCAAATAACTTTTTTAGCACTTGTTCCGATTTAACTCTTATCAGAAGTGGAAAAACAAGCAACGAGCAACCTAAACTAGAATCTATTTGATTTTAACTATTTTTTTAATTTTACTTTGGTTAAATAAATTTTAGGTTCGTAATTTTTACTTGAATTCTACTGAGCTTTTTGATTCACAAATTACTACATTATGTTCGGTTGTTTCTTTATACTTTTCTGTACGAAGTCATTTCATGATCTTTCATGCCAAAAGCCCAATATAATAAGCTTTCACCACTTGTGATAACCAGTGGGAAAAGGATAGCTGTTCAACAGCTGCTGTTGGTACGTCAACGGTCATTTTATTTATTGTCAGCTTCTGTAATCGAGACCATACATTAGCCAGAGCTAACATAGCTTACGCCGACTCGTACGAAACACCTATTCGTATCAAAAGCCTATAATGTGAAACTCATCATCTCTCATTTCATTCTCTGTTCTGCTGAAAACCTATTTGCCCGTTAAGATCACTTACATTATCCATTCTTTTCCTTGTTACCATGTACGAAGAAATTGCCGGAGGCAATATCGACAGCCCCGTACGAAATCAAATTTCATAAATTCATATTTATAAACCGCTATATTTACCTATATTTCACTGTAAATAAGCATTTTCTAGATAAATATGCTATTTTATAGCTGAAAAGAGATATATATGCATGTATGACCACATATGGTATGCCTGAAACATCCCACACACATAACCAATTCTCATCAGAAATACTCTAAGTACCATTTTTTTCAAGATATATCACTTTTAATAAAGTTTACTCGAGATATTGACAAAATACTCCACGTTCACTGTACGGCCGAGTAGCCAGATATGAGCTCACTCCAAGAGACCTAGCTCACGTTCTGGTGAACTAAATTTCATAAACATTTTTTTTCCCTCATTGGTACGATCAGTACCTATCTAGTAAAGCAAAAAGCGTCTAAATCCGTTCGAAATTGGACGACTTACAAGCAAAAACTGCTTGCCGCCATGTACCTGGTTCAAACCAAGGGTTCACTCAGAAGTCGGTCATCCAATTTCATAAACTTTTTTTTTGTCGGGAGAATATCGTCCAAAAAAATCTTCAGAATTCCCTGCAGTTCTGTAGTTCTAGGGTAGGGAAGACAGTGGACCACGAAGACGTGACTTATTTTTAGGAACTGACCTCTGGTGACTTCAAACTTGTTAAAAGTTCAAATGTTAGCCGAAAAAATTGCCAAAAACGTGAGAAATGTCTAGTGTCTAGAACAAAGAAGAGCTAGAAACGTAAGGATTCGACAAAATTTTGGGTGGGTTACTCCATAAACAGTCACAAAAATTATTTCATCCTGGAACGGGACCAATAAAATAGTTATGTCACACGAAAATGCTTTCTAAATAAATATTTTCATAGGGAAAACTATAAATATCCCAAATTATAGCTACCTATCTTTTATTGATCTAGAAAAAACTTGAAAAATCCTTATATGGACATACATGACTTTCCCAGGTCATATCTCAGGCTCCCGAACATAGATCATGCCCGGCCGGCTGAAATCAGAAGTACTTGAATATAGCTTTCGAATGACACCACTTTTATGAAAAATAAATTCGAAATGGCCAGGGAAATTGGCTTCAAAGTTGATGAATTTTTCGGGACACTTTTTAGGTGAACCCTAATAACGACTCCATTCCAACTCCTCTAAAAAAAAGTTCTTCCATGAAATATCTGTAATGAGTCATACTTTCCAGAACAGAAGAAATTTTTCAAAAAACCATTGTATTTTCGGAGATATCCAACTTTGAAGGTTTTAATATGAATGGCTTTTCCGGCCGGAAAAACGATTTTCCATTTTCCGGAAAAAAATTTTGTTCCACAACTTTTCGTGGCAAACAACATGGAACAAAGAAAAATCTTAAAGAACTTTAGGCGCACGGAATTACACAAGTACCTGGACTATAAGCACTTATTGGGCCACAGCTCGGGAGGGGTTGACCCAAAATCATACATCTTCGAACTAGCCTCTCTTTTGACATTACCAAAGGGGAAAAAAGAATTTTGAAAATCGTGTGTGGTTTACTCAAGTCATCGTGCAGAGAGACGGCCTTTTTTCGATGATATTGCATCTATAGACAACCACAATAGGTTTCCTCTTACTCAGGGAGTACAGATGTTACATGTTACATGTTCGTACGGGTCTAAAAAAAACCTGGAATAGGCACGGACATTTGAAAGATAAATGCACGGAAGTAAAGTGACCGTTCATTTTCTGATTTCGAATGTAAAAAAACTAGTTCCCTTTCTATCCAGGAATTAATTTACTTTACTTCCAATATACCTTTATCCCCGAATACTCGGTTTGAACCCTTCCAGTAATAAATGGAAACGTTAAGTTGATTAACCGTACATGATGACGAGTGAGTAACTTTCGAAAGTGTTTCCTCCGCTTCATATGAATATTGACATCCATACCTGACGACTATGCTATAAGTCATTGACCACTTTGGCGAAAATCATCAGCAACGAGTGGAGTTCATTTCCCCGTTTTATAACAATAAAAAATGTGAAACTAATGACGTAAAAGCTAAAATATTGAGCTGGGAGACTTGACCAACGAATTGTGAGGCAGAGTCTATTATTGGTAAATTTATTTATCGGTTTTACCGAATTTATGTTTCGATAAATTTCGGTTCTTAAACACTTGCGAATCTCATGTGCAAATTATTTACTTCGTGGTTTGAGATATTGCTACAAATTTCTGGGATTACTCATTTTAACTGCTGCTGCCGCCGGTGTTTTACTAGGGTGGTAGGGTCCGTATGAGCAATTGAAAATTCACAAAATATACCAGAATACGAATGATGGCAAACGTAATTTACTTCGGTTAATTTGTCGATGTAACCAGTGCAATAATATCTACAATACTTTTTCGGACACACACACGCACGCAGGAACAAACAATTGGTCTTTTTTCATCCAAAATCACTCTGCTATTAGACAATTGTTAGAGTTACACAAAGACTAATTGTCTTGATCATTAATGTCGTCCATTTGATCAAGAAATTGCTGTTTCGTCTGCACTGGGAGGCATCGAAGAAGTTCGGTTAGTCGAGCATTGAATTCTTGGAGCGTGATAGGTTCGGTTGTTTGTAAGGAATAATGATCTGTGTGTTCATGATACACAACAAACAATTTTGGCAGTTCCATACCGCAGGCGAAATGATAAATCATTGGCGTTCCTCTAAAAGACTTGAGGATTTGAATCATAGTATCACTGGCAGGACGTAAGGACATTCCATTCGGCGTGGTGAAGAGTGTTCCCTCCGCTACTGGTTGTACAAATCCTTTTTCATCCAATTTCAAGTCGAACGATGTTCTTGCCTTAGCAATTTGACTGTCGTAGTCGCGTAAAGCCACTGGCAGTTTGGGTTGGATTCTGTACAGTGTAAGTGGAAGCCTTGTATACCTTTTCATTGTTCTCACTTCAATCTAAAAAGGGAATGAGGTGGTGGATTAATTCGACATAATTGACGAGCAATCCGAGCAAACGTCGTACTGGTATTTGCAGACAAGACTTAATTCGAATAGCATATGACAACTAAGCCAAGCAGCAGTGTTTCCAATTACTAATAGAATTTTTTTTTAATGGTTGAAGAACATAAACCGAAATAATTAATTCTATTTTTTATACCTGCCGATTAGAGTCACTCTACAGCCTGCCGATTTAAAGAATGACTTTGTAAGAGTCATGAGTGACACGAGTGACATGAGTACATTACGTACATTATATTGAATGTACGCAACCAAATCAAGTCGAGACACAGCAGACAGTAGTGCTTCATTTTCGCTCGAAATATTTGAATATTTAAAAATTGATTTATAGTGTATAGCGTAGCGTATACGTTACATGTTGAAGACTGCTTGTTTTTGTGCGACACGCGAAATCGTCGGAAATCACTGTCTTCAACGTAATTTTAAAACGTATCTATGCTTCTTTAAAGTATTACAAGAAAATTATGTTACAAAATTATTTGCAACATGAGTGTCTTTATAAACTTACTCGCTAGCTTAAAAGTTTTGTAAAGTTCAAAGAAGAAGAAGAAAGACAGACGAGACATCAAATTCTGCCAACTTAATATGAAACTGAGATTGGCTCGTGCGGTGTATGTATTTTCAGTGTTAGCCCCATACGGAAGTTCACTATTTCACGAGGGGGAAACAGCAAGAGCGAATGGTGGGACAGGCTGTATTCGCCATTGGAGCGAATGAAGGGAAATATGAACAAATGACTGGAACGAACGACGGTAAATTTTAAGCGAATGAAGGGAAAATATGAGCAAATGGAGGGAAAATGTGAGAGAATGAATGGAGAATAAGAGCGAACGACATGCGAATGGCGGTGCGACAGGATTTTCCGTTGTTGTTTCCCCTCGCTATTTCATGTATCTTTTTTGACATTAGATGCATGTGTACCCTGCAAAAATTACCGAAATTCACGCAAGCAGGTTGAATTTCTTTACTTTTGTCCCTTGTGATCCAAATAACTATTCAATGCTTCCTTGTATGAAAATGACGCTACGTTAGAAAGACTTGCGCGCGCCATCTAGGTATCGTTTCTTTGCGTGAGATAGTACATTGAATGACAAGGGGCGAAAGTAAAAAAATTCAACCGTGTGCGAGAGTTGGAGCCCGCGCCGAAGGCAAGGGCTCTAATCGCACAGGTTGAATTTTTTTACTTTTGCCCCGAGTCGTTCATACTATTTTTTTTGATACCAACATTGAAAATTGATACGTATCGCAAACATCGCAACAAAATGTTGAAATAAAAAGGCATTTAGCCAGAAAATGCGGGGGTCCAGGGGGCGGCAGCCCCCTGGTATATGAAAAATTTAATAATTTAGCCATCACAACAATAACACACACAAAAATTAAGATATAACTAACAAATCATTCAGTAACACAAAGTATCAACTTTGTATGCTAATTTCAATAAGAACACTGGCGCACAGTGTTTTACAATTTTGATCAAAGTATTCTGCATAATATGAGCGGATTTTGTTGACAACTCGACTCATTTCTCTCATTTTCTGTGACGTCAGTCACTTTCGCTGTTCGTTCAGTTGCGTTCGCTCTTCGTTAAGTACTTTCTCCCCGTGGGATGCATTTTTTTACTTTCGCCCCTCATATGCGGGGCGAAAGTATCATTTTTCAATGTTGGTATCAAAAAAATGTATTTTTCATGTTTCGTTTCGGCCCCGAAGAGGGCAATTTTTGATTTTTTCTCGAGTTTTCGGCCCTTTGCTGAGTTTTCATGCATGTTCAGAGTAAGAAAGTTATTTTCATGCTTCGGGGCCGAAAATGAGGGCAATTTTTCGAATTTTCTCGGGTTTCCGGCCCTCTCACATGTGCTCACTTCGTTCGGCCTACAATCTGCGAAATTGCCTAAAATCAATCGTCCAAAACAGGTACACAAATGACTATTGTTCACTGTTGAAACACAGCATGTTTGGTATCGTTGGAAAGGTGAGACTCTAACTCAGCAATTCAAATGTAGAGCGAAAAAAAATTGACCTAGATCCCAAACAAAGAAAAATTCGTCTATCTCAAAATTTTGAAGTACACTTGAGTTTAATATTATGTGATTCTTAATCATGGAGCTGCCCTCTACTAATATCGATAAAAAATTCATAAGCCCGTCATATCAGGTATGGACATTTTCAAGCTCACCGTGACTTCTATTGATTCTTTTATTTGCTTCCAAATTATAAAATAAAGCAATAAAACCTAAAATAGAACACTTTCTGTGGCAAAACATAAAAAATTGAAAATGACGAAAAATTCAAAATAAAAAGTACGCCTGAGAAAAGCGTGAAACGGACGCACATTTGTTATTTGACATTAAAGACTTTAGTCATGGTAAATATATGGGCATATGGGGCGGAGGTAACGCCATTCACCCGCGGCCTAGCACAATAGTGCGATGCTAAATTGTTGACACAACATGAAAATGTTGTGGCTATCACAAAACAGATGGCCCAGGTTTCTAAGCAATTTTGTGATTTTAAAAATAGGTAGAGATGGCGTTTATAGCGAACTTTCGTGCCAATGCACACCTGATTCGGCTATATATGGCATTACCTCCGCCCACCTTGACTTTAGTAACTCTAAAAAATCTTTACGATGTTCTAATTTAGTTTGAACACACTGTAAGAAAAAACAGAATTTTCGAGAACAAAAAATTAAGAAAAATCACAGAATGGAAGGTGAAGGTATCGCAGATCCGCAAAAACACGCGGGTGAATATAATTTTCATAATGTTGGGCACAAGTAAAATCTAGTAAAATTCACTTTGTTAGACTGCATCTCAATAGTCAACACAGAAAATGTTATACTGAGCAACGCAGTTCTGATAACATTATTACGCCAAACATCACAGATGCAACATTATAAATCTCTTATATTCACCCGAAAGTCGGGATCCGTATTTCTTGCTATTCCCTGAGGTTCTGTGGTACCTTCAGTGCTTATATACTTTGATTTTAATAGATACGCGGGAACAGATACAAAAGAATTCATCTGCTATGAAGATGAAAAATTTAAGAATCAATCTATAAATACTTTGGATTATGGAAGAGACTATTGGCAATAGTCTTTTTATAATACTGTGGCTAATGGCACCGGGTGCCATATTATACTAATGCTAATCGCACCCAGTGCAGTATTATAAAGAGACTATTGACACCCGGTGCCATTAGCCACAGTATTACAAAAAGACTATTGGCACCCGGAAAAATTAAAATCTATACATATAAAACCCAACGTCGGTGCACTACGACGCCGCTCGGTGGATCTCGGAGCATCTCGGTGCACCTGGGAGCATCTCGGAGCACCCAGCCTCCAACCGATGAGCTGGAAAGTCCTCCGAGGCCGTTTTTCAAAATCGACGTCCGGCGGATCAGCTGGTGAGCCCTACGAGGCCGTTTTTCAAAATCGACCTCCGACGGATCAGCCGGTCAGTACTACGAGGCCGTTTTTTTTAAATCGCCTTCCGATGGATTAGCTGGTGAGCACTACGAGACCGTTTTTCAAAATCGACATCCTACGCATCAGCTGGTCAGCCCTACGAGGCCGTGTTTCAAAATCGACCTCAGACGGATCAGCTGGCCAGCCGTATGAGGCCTTTTTGTACATCGACTTCCGACAGATCAGCCCTTGTGGGGTAGGGTAATCTCGCACACCACACAAATTCATGGTGTGCGAGATTCACATCTAAGTGGTGAATCTCGCACAGTCATGACTTTTCGTTACATGTCGTAAAAGGAGGCATACTATGATCGCGTGTGCGAGATTCCCCGACATCGCCCTTGTAGACTTATCTTCAAAATCAGCTTCCGATAAGTCAAATTCAGCCCTCCAAAGCCGTTTTTTTAAATCAGCATGTGATGGATCAGCGTGCTAGGTCGTCGAGGGTGACTTTGAAAAACCGTATGAGATTTAGATGCAGTTTTCGAAATATGGTATTGAAAAACGTTTCGTAGGAAAGGGAGGACGCAGGTTACGAATATGTATGCCTTTAAACTGATCGATATTTATTAACATTTTAAAAAAGAAAGGAAGAATTGATCTCTAAAACGCATAAAAAGTGATCGCTATGACACTCTTATGTTAAATCGATCAACTCTTGAATTTTTACTAATAATTCTTATTTCTTTAGACTAAGAATCTTTAGTATTTTATTTTCGACATCTTTTTTTATAAAACCTATTTCTAAAATGTGAATAGCGCTTAGAAGAGCCTGCAGTTTATGAAAATTTCGGATACGTGTTGTAATTTCAGCTCAGTGATGCCTTTTACTTTTGATGATATCTTTCTACGAGAATCCTTTCTCAAAAATGTACGATCCTGAAGACAGGTAACAGTGCCAGCAGTGACGTAGCTGACCTTTCGGACGCGAGTTTAGCCGTGACAATAAAGCCTACGTCCAACGGAAAAGAGGGTGACTTCTGCAATGAAGGGTGGCCATGTGATATAAAAAGTCATCTAAGACGAAGGCAGCACAAAAAGATTGAAATGTTTGAAAACTTTTCTCGTCCATAAAATAATCAAACGGACCAGCTGAGCGGATTTCTGGCTGGGTTGAGGGACATTTCTACACGGTCAATATCGTTAGGAACGATATTATCGTCCAACTAAACGATAATATCGCCCGAGTTATTTTCCTTTTAAGAATTGTTTGGAAATTTAAAATTTTCATTCAAATCAGAGAAGTTTTCCTTTTACGCATTGTTTGGACGATAATATCGATTTGGCTGATAATATCGTCCAGAACGATAATATCGTCCTGTGTGAAAAATTTACGAACGATAATATCGTTTTTTGAACAATATTATCGTCCCTGTCGATATTGACCTTGTCGAAAAGTCACCCCATCTGTAAAAACCTCTAAAACTTTCTTTGTAATGCTAAACAAGGCTCATAAATTCTTTCGATTGATAAAATATCGATTATTGCCTTAGAATAGATTATGACATTAGAATCGATTACCGATATTTTCAAAAAGTCAAGCAATTGAACGTTAAACGTGAATCGATAAAAATCGACTCACAATCGGGAAAAAATGACTGTTAATACGTAAATGTCGCTATCTGTCGATATATATCGATTATCGATAAAACGTTATAATATTGTACCGATTATTTGGAAATTTTATAATCGACTGATGTCTACGTCAAATAGTTTGAATAAAAAATCCGGACATTTTGAAAATTAAACTTGTTTGAATTCTAGGGAATTCATATTTTTACAAAATGTAAGGTAAAGGCTGATTGTTCGATCCTGAGAACTCATCGTTTTACAAAATGTAACGTAAAGGTAGTTTGTTCGATCTTAGGGAATTCGTCCTTTTACGAAATTTAACGTAAAGGCGGATTGTTTGATCCTGAGGAATTCATCCTTTTACGAAATGTAACGTAAAGGTATCGAACAATCCGCCTTCACATTACATATCTCAATACGATGAATTCCCTAAGATCGATGAAACTACCTTTACGTTAAATTTCGTAAAAGGAATAATTCCTCAGGATTGAACAAACCGCCTTTACGTTAAATTTCGTAGAAAGATGAATTCCCTAGTATTCTACAAAATCCCTCGTAAAGGGATTAATTCCCTAGTATCGAACAACCCGTCTTTACGTTACATTTCGTAAAAGAATTAATTCCTTAAGAACGAACAATCCGCCTCTACGTTAAATTTCGTAAAAGGGCAAGTTCCCTAAGATCGACCAAACTACCTTTACGTTACATTTCGTAAAAGGATTTATTCCTTAGGATCGAACAATTCGCCTTTACGTTAAATTTCGTAAAAGGACGAATTTCCTAAGATCGAACAAACTACCTTTTCGTTACATTTCGTAAAAGGATGAATTCCTCAGGATCGAACGATCCGCCTTTACGTTAAATTTTGTAAAGGGACGAATTCCCTAAGATTGAACAAACTACCCTTACGTTACATTTTGTAAAAAGATGGATTCCCTAGTATTGTGTAAAGTTTAGTTTTCAAAATATTCGGATTTTTTATTCAGATTTAAATTTTTCCGGGTGCCAATAGTCTCTTTATAATACTGTGGGTAATGGCACCAGGTGCCAATAGTTTCTTTATAATACTGTGGCTAATGGCACCAGGTGTCAATAGTTTCTTTATAATACTATGGCTAATGGCACCGGGTGCGATTAGCCACAGTATTATAAAGAGACTATTGGCACCTGGTGCCATTAGCCACAGTATAATAAAGAGACTATTGGCACCAGGTGCCATTAGCCACAGTATAATAAAGAGACTATTGGCACCAGGTGCCATTAGCCACAGTATTATAAAGAGACTATTGGCGCACCCGGTGCCAATAGCATATTCGTTGGATTATTCCCGCTAGTATTATAAAAAGTAAAAAAGTGGTTATGTGGCTCCATCCTAATGTTAGACTAAGTACGAATCCAAAATATATTTTTCATTTTGGCCAGGTTGGTATGTCTGATAATATGTCAAATTATGAAATTTTTGGATTTGAGCTCGTAACTGTAGTAACTGCCAATTAATTTATTAGTGAATTTATAGTTTTTTCGTTTGTATTCCGTGGAACCGAAACTTTTTGAAGTGGTTCGATTGTTATGGTTTTATAATTTTATTTGTATTTAACTTACACTTTCTGTCATTTCGATCGGCTACTGTCATTCGGAAAAATGGAGCAACAAATTTCGACACAAGAGCCACAACACAATTCCAGCATCGATGTGAAATTAAATAATTTGGAAAAATTAACATTAACATCATCGTCAAAGGTAAGGCTAGTCAGTTGTTAAATATGGAATGGCCTATAACAATTCCGATTTGTACAGGCACCGTGCATTAGTGAATTTGGAATAATTAAGCCAATTAGCAGAGGTGCTTTCGGAAAGGTTTATCTGGCATATAAATTGACTGATAAGAACAAGCTGTATGCTGTCAAGGTATGACTTTGTCGTTAAATCGCTTCTTTGTTTGTCGTTTACCAAATTTTCATCGATCACAAACAGCAAATGAAAAAGTCGGAGATGATAAACAAAAACATGGTGTCTCAAGTGATCACCGAAAGAAATGCCCTGGCACTGTCACGAAGTCCGTTCTGTGTGACATTGTTTTATTCACTGCAATCACTTTCGAACGTGTATTTGGTAAGGGTTTGTTTACATCCGAGCGAACGGCTCATTTTTCTTACTTTGGCTAACTATTTGCCTACAGGTCATGGAGTACATGGTCGGCGGTGACTTGAAATCATTGTTAACTGTGTCCGGTTTTTTCGACGAAGAAGCGGCTCGATTCTACTGCGCAGAAATCACCCTAGCCTTACAGTATCTCCACAGTCATGGCATCGTTCATCGCGACATCAAGCCTGATAATATGCTACTGTCGGCTACCGGTCATGTTAAACTCACCGATTTCGGATTGAGTAAAATTGACTTGAGCAGAGATCTGGAAATATCGGATCTAGTCAATTGTTCGCCCAGCATCCAAAGCACTCGGACACCCGGTCAATTGTTGTCGCTGACATCCCATTTGTCGTTCGGATCAACAGAAAAACGGCCAGGAAATGCCAAAACATCGAATTTAATGCGAGCAATGAGACAAAGTAAGTTTCCATTCATTAACCGGTTGGTGTCGTCTTTAAGTTGACTGACTTTCCCATCGATCGATTAGAATCTCCCGAAAGTGATTTGGACCGATCACAAGAACCGACGAGTCGTGACGATAGCAACATATCGGGCGTATCACTATTTCAATCAGCCGAAGATATAACCGCATCGTTTTTGCACCGTTCGTCCGTGGCTGCTGTAAGTAGTTGTGTCAATTGGTTGATTTTCAGTTTCTTTTTACCTTTTTCAACAATTTTTGAACTTGAAATTTGTTATGTGAACTCAGATAGAGTCGTCGTCATCTTATTCCACTTGCAATACCCATTTTGGTGATAAAACATCGAGCTGTAGTTCGATCTCATCGAATATGGCTGTGATGAGTTCTAAGAATGTTGCCGGAAGAAAGAGTTTTGATGACGTAAGTTGTAAGATTAGCTCTCAGTGTTCGTCAATGTTTTCTTGTACAGTATTGCTGTGTGGTATTTTGTTGTCTCTGCTCGGTTTGCGTTTTAGTAGAAAATGTGTGTTTCTGGTGTGAACAGTAAGTCGATTTTGTCAACCGATCCGTCCAGTTCCAACCTGAGTACTCAGTATAGAATGTAGAGCAATTGGATGCTTTGAGAAACGGAACAGTCAAATCTGTTTTATCCTAACTATGCAATGACTGACTGTTTGCGTTTCGTTGTTAGCCCATTTCCTGTGTCATTAAATTAGCTGCATCTAACTGAAATCATTTAACTTGTCATTTAGATGCGTAAGAACATGCTATCACAGCACTTGCTCAGACTGGACGATAAAGCGCATATTTCCGTGGACGATTATCACCAGAAATTGTCATTCGATAGTGGTTACATGGTAAATTAGCACTTCCACCGAATTGAGAGTTTGCTCATCGCAATTTTCTTCTTCTTTCCAGAAAAGCTCAAAGGACTACGATTCGGTCGTGTCAAATGTATCTAGTCGGAAATACGACATCAGCTCACAGATACACTGTGAACTGTCCGCAATCGAAGTGGAAGTTTCAACGCATGGTGACAGTGGTGCCGTTGAATCGTCGAGAAGCAATGATACTAGTCACACACATTCTCTAAGCGATTCAAATTCAAACAATGTGCAATCGCCACTGACGAATGGCGGCAATCATTTCAAACAGCCAAATGGTTTAGAGTGAGTTACTTCATCAACAATATGTCAGCTTTGCATTTCATTTCTAAACTTTCCATCGTTGCAGAAGTATCAAGCACAAACGTAAGCGCCAGTTTCTCAATGACGAGGTCATGTACCAGGATAATTCCAGCACGGGCCTGACACAGGAAATAGAAATAATGGAAATTGGCAGCAGCACGCCGAAGAAGCCAAAGATGAAATCACCGTTAAAAAGTGTACTGAAGTAAGTCCGCTTTCTATTCATGTCTGAACATGTCTGATAAATGTTTGCTGTTTCAGATATCCCACGTCCATATTCGATGAAGAGGTGCCTGGCCGACGACATTTAAACGTGGCTGGAGTAATTTTCTCAACACCAGTTTCGTCGCAAAAAACGTCACGAGGAGGACTACTGAAACTTAAACAGAAGACTCGCTTCATTTTACCGTCCGAGGAAATGAAGAAGAAAATTGAGGTACGAGAGGTTCTACTATTACACGGTCACAAATGATACCTTCAGGCATGCTGTACTGTCCAACGAAATATAAGCGCTGTGGCTCTGAAAACCTTAATTCATATTTACGACACAACTTTATCTGAATGAATTAATTGGCGTTACCAGTGACCACAAATAAAGTTTCATCTTTTTACTCTGTCTCAACTACATGGTTATTCCACACGCGATGTCAGCGCTACATACAAATGTTGACAACGCTTCTGAATTAAATTGAGATGGAGCGAATGGTGGACACTTTATTTGTGGTGAGTGTAAGTTCTCCAGCTAATTTCTTCCTTTCTATTCCGAAACTAATTAGGATGAACCTGCAATGTCGCCGATAAACGCCCACACTGAAAGTGGCACACCAAAAAACAGTCAAACACCATTTAGAACACCGAAATCAGTTCGGCGTGCTGAGCCGGCAACGGAACGAATTCTGGGCACTCCTGACTACTTGTCGCCGGAATTGCTTTTAGGGTCTGTACAAAATGAAATTTCCGGAAAAATGAGTTTTTATGATTGATTGAATTGAATGATTTATATAGTCGTGGCCATGGACCCGAAGTAGACTGGTGGGCGCTCGGTGTTTGTCTCTACGAATTTATGACTGGAATACCTCCGTTTAACGATGAAACACCACAGAAAGTTTTCGAAAATATTTTAAATAGAAGTAAGTAGAGCAATGGCTGCCAGGGCCGGACTGGACTTTTGTTGTGGCAAGCCCAATTGCGAGTTTTAATTAAAGTTCCGATGTTGACGTCTCATTAGATTAAAACTGCAACAGAATTCTCACAGGCGCGCCGACTTCCTATGGGCGAATTGGGCAGATGCCCCATACGACTTCATGTCGCCCCATACGGTTTTTTTATTTCTTTTGTTTACCAAAATTTTGCCCCATACGACCAAAATAGAACTCTGCGCGCCTGAATTCTCAACAATTTCCACAATTTTGTGTTTACGTTTCAGATATTGAATGGCCACAAGATGACGAAGCATTATCTGACGAAGCTGTCGCAGCTGTCGAATTATTTTTAACTACAGATCCTAAGCTACGTCCCACTGCCAAAGAAGTTCATCAAATGAAATTTTTTGAATCCATGGATTGGGACAACTTGGAATCAGTGACTCCTCCGTTTATACCGAATCCGGAAAATCCAACTGATACCGGGTATTTTGAAGGTAGGCATACCTTTCATAGCCTTTGTTTTTCGGTTATAAAATGTTTCTTGTTTTTCTTGCAGCTCGAAATACACTGCAACATTTGAAACTATCCAACATAGATGCAGAAGATTGGAAGTGACACGGTTTCCACAGGATTTTTTTTTATTTTATTCGTATGTCTTCGATAGTTGTTGTGAATAGCCAATTCTGAAAATAAAAACCTTTCGGGCAGACAAAAGCAATCATTGTTTGCGGAACCATACTGAATTCCAGACTGCTTCTCTTTATTGATGGTTCAATATAGTAATAACGAAATCAATTTCATCTTCCCAAACTGCAGACCGTGCCACGCACAATATCACGAGCATTAGCTCGCCAAATACGGAAATTGTAAACGGTTGGATCGATGCGATCGTAGATGAATCGAATCATCGAGTTGGTCAGCACCCACAGCGTTCCACTTTCGTCAACCTAAAAATAGTGAGTCAGTCGAGTCGATTTGATTTAACTGTCCATTTCTCTCTCAATTCAACGTTACGTTCAAATCACCGGGATAGATCATTGTCACATCATTCCTTTCCAGTAGAGCATGATTTTGGGGCGTATATGGTTTGGCTGAATTCCAGCAGCTGATACCATTGACAGCAACTTGTGAATAAAACATTACACCCGACTGTTGATCGAAGTCGTGCATAGCAGACTGGGTGTTCACTCCTCGGTCTCCCAATTTCTGATTTTATTGAATTTTTCTTTGCAATTACTGACTCGAGACATCGAAAAATCGAATTCCAATTTTACTGTACCATAAAGTCCCGTCCATGATTCGACCGTTGCGATGCCGTTTCATTTTGTAAAGTCCTAGAATTGACCACAAACTCCGAAACGCTAACCATTGGATGGAAAAAGACGGATCGATATCCATCCGGATTTCGGCGTCCCATCGTAATTGAGAATATGCCATCGTTCCACTGGTATTGTAATCCGATCACATCGAAGTCGCCGTGCAATGGATCAAAACTAAAGTAGTTGTGCGCAAATCTCCAGAGACGATTTTGCTCAAAGCTAAGAAACGTTTTACCTTCATACAATCCAAGATTTGGAATACGATTTCGAATATCCATGTCTTACCTGTACACATACAGGCGATATGTGAGCAAATCGGGTATGTAGGCAAATGCACCATCGCAATTGTTTGAATCGACATCGATTGTTATACTAGCAAGTCCGTGTCCTGGTTGAACAATAGACTCGGGAATTTCGAATCGTCTAATCCTCTGCTCGGTGTTCATGTCGACTATCCAAATCGACGGCCGTTGAACTTGAATCGTACCATCTAAAAGAGCAATAAAATACATCGGCAACGTCGTACAAATGTAAGTCGAAAAATGTTACTGTATTCTAATGTGCCAGTGTCGATGAACCACAATCGATTGCAGGCATCGAACCGGGTCCTGTACACGGATACTATTCGATTTTCGTCCGGTAAACCCTCTGGCTGCAATTAGAAACAATTTTTAACAAAAATTGATGTAGAACAGTCCCCGCATCTCATTCAATATTTGAGGTCCCTTACGTGCAGCTCATTTGTCTGGTAATTTGGAAATGCTCGAAAACTTGGACTAGTTCCCTTCGGAGACTTGGTGGATATGTAACTCAGCGTAGCCGGTATTCCGGGATTACGTCTCGGTATGGTGGTAATTAACTTTCCTTTTGCATGAGTTACTCCCATCGGCACATTGTTGTACGCAACGTAGTTCGATCTTAATGCACTAAGACGTTCTTGGTTCAGATGATTTGAAGTTTCTTCATCTGGGAACGCGATTCCGTCACTTCCTGAAAATAGTCATGTGTGATGGCCGTCAAAACTCTGGTTGGATTGAACAAATCTACAATTCCTAACCAGTATTTTCAATCTGAATTTAAAACTCATCTCAACACAACGACAACAGATTTCTCAATCGAAAATGATGTCGGTTGGTCCCTTCTTCCTATGTCGCATTCTCTCACTACACCAACAACTTTTAAATCAATAAAAACATCTGAAATCTCTCTTCAAAAAACTTAAACCTCCACGTAATACACAAATTCGTTAGCGATTCGACGAATTAACGTCCAAGTTTACATAAATTATAATATCAGTTTGGTAATCGGTTGATGGTCAAAAGGTTACAAACACCATGTATTATTCCATTATAAGCTAATAAATCATTTTGCGTTTATTCTAAACAAATTATTTCGCATAATTCTAAGACTAGAGGTGATTTATATCAGTGTGATTGGTTTCGAAATCGTGGAGGTTTTAATCTCCATATTAAAAAAAAATATTTTGTCAACTGGACGTATGAATATATTTTTGTAACTGTTGTCCGGTCTACGAATTTCAATGAAAAATAAAATGAGATGAAGTTCAATGCTGCTCATCGTCTATTTGTTTATGAGTTTATTTCTTGGAATTTAAGACTGTGTTGCTTGGAAACCTTAGAGAAATCTGGAGGCTGAGGTTAGCTCAATTGAGTCTGGTTTTTGACCTTCCATTGGACAGTTTCCAACAATTGTGTTCTATCAATAGATTTCACAAGGGATGACCAATGAGAAAGCCAATTTTTAATTAGGTGACTAACAGTTATTTACTATCAAGACGAATAGTCAAGTCGAGTTTCCTGTAAGTTTTGTTAATCGGCTTCGCCTGGTCAATAAACACCTGGAAACAAGACTTTTCACAACTATCCTAATGGATTTTATCATAGCATTGAACCAAGCGCGCGAACATAATTTTCAAGAGGTTTTCTACTCGGCGTGTAGTAGTCAAAATTTCTCATATAAATCAATTTTGGAAGGTTGGTATAATGATACTGGGTCGGAAAAGAGGGGCTGATTTTCTGTTAAAAAATCTATTGCTTGGTTCAGTGTTTTGCATGTTAACCTGTTACAGACGACAAGCATATGGCAAGTGTTATTTTCGGGTCTATTACTTGAATATGAAGTACCATATTACCTATTACCCGTCGTTCATGATATTCGATGAAAAGAACGATATTCGACCCGCAACATGTAAAGTGATATTTTTTGGCGAATATGCAGTGTGGCTGCCCGATATGAAGGCAAGAAGTTGCAAGAAATGAGTGAAATCAACAAAAATTGTAGGAGAAAAGACTAGGAGATCGTCACTATTGTTCCGGGAAATGTTCAGAGAATTTTTTCTAAAAGTAGTAGGAATCGTGCCACAATGACAATATTTTCATGAGGGTGGGATTCGACAAAATGAGTTAAGCCGTTTTGTAGTTATATGGTTATATCGCACGGTGTGCCTGAACCAAATTTAATCCAAAAATTTCTTTTGATTTCTCTTCGTATTTTAAATTTTGGTTTCATTACAAAAAAACTTTTGTTCGAAGGGTAGATGGCGCAGCGGGCGTTTTTCAAAATAATGTAAAACGTTATGTTTGTTTCATCGATTTCCATACATTTCACGGGGTAAGCGAAAGTGACTCTTCTCATATATGGAAACTGTTGTATTTTCTTTCCACAAACAATATTCAATCACAGATTTGATATATGAGAAGACTTACTTGTCGTACCCCGTGAAAATGTATGGAAATCGATGAAACCCACATAATTTTGGACATTATTTTGAAAAGCACCCGCTGCGCCATCCTACTCTTCGAACAAAAGTAGTTTGTAATGACCCAAAAATGTAAAATACGAAGAGAAATCAATGCAAAATTTTTTGATTAAATTTGGTTCAGGCACACCGTGATCGATCTGGACACATTATTAGTTCAACCTAGGTCCAATGCACCTTTCGTGTTTTTCTTTGCTCCTATACATTGGCGCTTTAGCATTGAATACGTTATTGGGCTACGATCGATGATACTTTTAAATGGCCAGGCCGGTCCTGATAGGAAGTATGTGAACTTTGGGGAGACAGTTATTTACAAAAATTTCATTATTGCACGATAACCTAGGATATATAATAAGTGTTTGGAGAAAGCTTTTTACTGCACAGAATCTTCAGTTGGGTAAATTTTAAATTAATTTTTATTTTTAATTGGAAATTATCATTCGTACCATTTTCTTGTAACTGATCGAAGGCTATCTGCCGCCATTTGTACATTTCTTCTAGACCACCACATTCCGAATGTACGAACAGTGATACAAACAATTGTGAAAGAATCAAAATTTTTGTTAATTTACTTTTCATGACGTATTATTAATCACTTTTTACTGCTAGAATCTTAACTGAACAACATTTACGACCGACGTATACGTTTCAACTGAGAATATTTAATATTTTAACTGATTTGTTTAATCTCATACATTTCGCATGTTTGATTTTTCGCGAAAAAACAAAATATTCAAACAAATCTCAGACATGTTTGGTAAGAATTCCGAAAGCTATGAATTCATCGAAATCAGAATTGTAAAATGTTATGGTCTGGTCACTAAGCGAACAGTGTAAGGTATCAGGATATTGTTGAACTGACGAAAAATTGTTGAATCTTCTAACATAGAAAAGCCAGAGCATTTTATGTGGATCAATTTTGACTATTTTGAGAAAATCGTGATTTGGAAAGAAATCATTTCCCAATTTTAAGACTAGCACTACCACACAAGAGAGGTATGTAGAGAGTTAGTTTCTTGTTCGAGTCTAGAATAGGAATAGAAATGCAATACCGTATTCGGTATTCTGAGTATAAATCGTATAAATATTGGTATTAATACCGGTATTATCAAAATTCAAAAGATGCGATGAACAATGTATTAATTGTTATAGAAATTCATTTTGTAATGAATATTTTATGAAACTTAGGAATTTATTAGCATATCATTTTAACCATCAATTAATTTACACTCACCTCAAAATGTCTAGCAATATTTATGCCACTCTCTGTTTTTCGTGGTCATACATATGTTAGTATGATTCCCTTTACACTCGGATTTACTGCTTGTAAGCGCACGCGCAGGGAGAGATATAATTGGCGTGAGTTGACACGAATTTCTTACTAACTATTTTGAGGTGAGTGTATGTTAATTTGTTTCTGACGTATAAAATCTTAAATACCCATCAGTAACAAGGTTAGAGAACACGTCAAACATTTTCATTAATTCTAAGACAGCATGCACAAGTGATTTAACGTTTCCTTGTTCATTCTTGAATGTATTTCGTAAGTAATCGCCAGCATTCAGTTTTCTTTCCAAGGCTCAGGAGTAAGTCACATTATTGGGCTGTTGGATCTACCTCTGCCATTTTCAGTGGCTAAAACCGATCAAAGTCTACATTTCTTCAACGATGTTTATTTGTTATCCTCGGTAAAAGAGTTGGAGATTTCATTTCACGCGGCTGGGCAATTTTTCCTTCATTCTCTTTCAATGTAAACGCTCAACCATATGATATTCTAATAGTCCGTTGCCAATTTGCAACGTTAAAATATCGAATATTCTCAAGAGAACCACAAGTTACTCCATAAAAAATCCTACTTCTCTACCGATGATGCTAATATACATCAGTCATCCGAAGTTTGAATGTTGTGAAAAAGTGAAATTTTCAAATTAATATTTTTTCATAAAAAACCGGTATTCGGTGTTCCAGTATTACATTTCCTAGAATCATTAAAATATTCTATATAATTTGTGTGCTATAATCTTAAGAATACAAACCGCAATATCATTGTTTTGTAATACTTTGACCAGATGGAATTTCATATCAAAAAATTTACGATACAAAAACGCAGCGACAAAGATACTACAGCTGATCTATAATGGGTTTGATGACATTTGCGAATATTTTTTCTCTTTATTTCCATTCATGTGAATCGTTAATACAGTAGCGTTGTCTTATTTTGATGTTCTGAGTAATGTAAAGTGGGATTTTTTTTTGTCTCGTGTGTCAATGGTTTACACAAAAATATAGAGAGTTAATAACAGATGGTGTTGTTTCCGGCGAGGTGGAAGCAACGCCATCTGCTATCAACTCTCTGCAATAACATTCCAAGAGGGGCCAAATAAAGTAATGCGTAACAAGGAAAATCAGAGAATTATGCAAAAAATGTAATTCCGACTTTGACTTTCATGATCCAAATTGAATTGTTGAATCATGGATAGTTTGCTATAAAAAGCAGCTCTGGCCGAGAATGGTGGTTCAAAGCAAGGCTGTATACTTTGGGAAGGTCACGCAGATCGCCATTTTATTAGATACGCGGGAACACACCTTTTCCATACGAACAAATTCACCAAAATTAAATTTGTATGGCGTGGTGAATTTTTTGTATGAAACGTGGTGTGTAACCCGCGTATCTGCATCTGCGTGACCTCCCCAAAGTATACAGCCTTGGTTCAAAGCGTTGTAGCTGGAGGTAGTTTTCAAAAAGGCCCGTCAATTTCTATTAAAGATACACATTTCCAAGGATGTGTACTGTCTCAGCAATGAAAAATTCTGGAAGTCCCTGGAACATTTTTGATCATTGACCGTGTGCATTTTTGGAAAGTAACTTTTATTCGATTTGGATTCTACACCACATACGGAAAGCGTCAAGTTGATTTTGGAATCGATATGTAGTGCGTTTGTTGTTTACCTAGAAATGTTTCGAATTATTTTGTGAAATTTTACATTTTCGAGATTTGGTGTTGAACCATTTTCCGTTGTTTGTTCAGAATATCAATCTTCAAACTAAATAACTACTACTATAAAATGCACCCACTCAATTGTGTAACTTTCGGCGGAATCTTTTATTTTATAAGAATATATTTACTCTGCTGAGACGAATCAATTAAAACCTTGTAAAGCGATTTGTCATTAAGATTCTTCTTTGTAACACTTAGTACTTAATTACAATCCAAACATATTGATGTCAACTCCATGGTATGAATATCTTTATACTTAGTGTTACAAAATGTTAACTAAATATTTATTTTAATATTGATATTCATTAACAGCTCATTAGCCAATATGGCTTTCTCTCCTCTGATATATTTCTGCGGAAGAAACTTTCTTCATAGCAGGGCTGTAGCGACTATTGGGCCGTAATATGCTGAGGCCCAATAACAATTTAGTCTTTCTGAGGTCACTTCGGATCAAAAACTATTTTTGTTGGACTTTTCATTTTTATTTTGTAATTCTAGTCAGTTTTCACCGAGAGGGAAATTACTGGCCAAAAGGGTGGCAAATCAATTTCTATATCCTTTCAATTCTTTTGATTACCTCAATTACCGGAGCAACTCGTCTAATTGCCGGATTCGCTCCTATATCCTTTCAATTCCGTTCAATTTCCTTTTAATTTCTATTGGTACTTCCTGTCAATTGGCGATTTGCAACAAAGGATGCGTGTGTAGCGGAAGCAATATCGTTACTAAGAAGTACACCTGTTGATTGTGAAAATCGCCAATCACTTTTAAAAAAAGAAGCAAACACATGTAAACTTTACTAAAGAGACATAGTGCAACCTACCCGAATATTAAGAAAAAAAATGTACTCACAGTCACAGTAAACGACAAAACGACCCAATTTTCCAGCAAAGCAATTTTCATAAGCTTTCCCCTAACTTGGTGTGATGACGTAGGACTTGATGGTGGACGGATTTAGGGCTTGGCAGATACTAATATTAACCTGTTACAGACGGCTGTCATCTGTTATCAACAACGACAGTAATAAAAACGACAATGTCTGACTGATGGGGTTTTATATAGCAAAAAGCATGTTAAAAACAAATGAAGTAAAAGTTTTCTGATATCAATCTCTGGAAGTCTTTGATCAAATGAAGTAATAGATCAGATAGTAAAACTGTTATTATGATTGCCGTCTGTGACATGTTGAGACGAATCGACACAACGCTCAATTGTATTTCCGGAAAGGACAAAAGTGGGCCCATAGTTTTGTGTCAAGAAGACTTGGCTTTGAGTACAGATAATAAATGTTTGGTGGTGGTGTATCCTACTACGAGAAAAATCAGAATTTTTGCCAATTTTAGTCAACTATTGCGTTGTCTCACAGTAGGCTACACCAACATAAACAACATTTATTATTTTTACATTATACGGCAATGTAAATGGCGCTTCGGTCATATGAAATATGCATTTACATTGCATTTATTTACGTAAATCACATGACGCACGTGAGTTCAAATTTTAATTTTGAAGAGTGGGAATACGGTCCTCTCCTTCGGGTCGGGCTATAACCGTGTTTCACAATGTTGTGCCTATCACAAAATTTTGTGCCTATAACAAAACAGATGGCCAAGGTTTCTAAGCAATTTTGTTATTTTAAAGACAGGGAGAGATGGCGTTTATAGCAAACTTTTGTGCCACATCTGATTCGGTTGTACCTCCTCACTATATTTACCTTGGCTATAAGGTCCCCACTCGTCGAAATAAAAATTTGAACCCACTGACGTAATCTACTATTACTTAAAAGCAACTCATTTTAACACAAAAAGATGTTCCAAATTTTTCAAGAAAGGAAGCGAATGCAGAAGGATCTGAAAGGAAGCGGATGCACAAGGTTCTTAAAGAACAGGTTAATACACTTTCGAGTTGATCACGAAGGCGGTGCGATCAAAATTTTCCTGTAATCTAGGTTTGGAAAATATATATGACGATTTCAACTTAACAAAAAAAAATTGTTTTCAAGTTGACTTTTCAAACAATAAATTGTCTGAATTGTCAAGATTTGTATTTCACCCGCCTTCGTAAGTGTCTTTACCTGTTCTTTCAGAACCTTGCGGATGCAAAGGTGTCATCGAAAATATATCACATTTTTACACAAATTTAGGCTACAATCGAGGCGTTATGTCGATTCGTCCTGAAAGGCATCACTGCTTTGCTGAAAAGAAGACATTTTGGCGTTTAAATACTGAATTTTAGTTTACTTCTAATTATATCTTTCCAACCGAATCCTTTTTCATAAATATAAGACCGCAATAACCCCCACGAATGTATTAGCTTTCAACAGAAAATAGATTTGTTTAAAGCAGTTTGACCAGCTCGGAGAAAACTGGGCAGTTTATGAAAATTTTCGTTAAACTGTTCCTTTTGCTCAGAGCTGGTCAAACGACTACAACCAAAATTTATTTTTATTTAAAACTGACACATTCGTGGCTGTTATTGCGGTCGTACATTTTTCCAAAAGGATTCTGATGAAAAGATATAATCAAAAAATTAAATACACGCAAATGTACAATTTTAGCTAAGCACAGATGTCTCTGAAGTTCCTCAACTTATATAGCAGCAACGCACTTCAAGCAAAAGTGCTATTTATGAAAGCTGCCAAATAGAGTACTTTTCGTATGAAATTTTATCCCCACTCCTTTTACAGTGTAAAATTTTGTATGGGGCACTGTCAAGTTTCAGTACCCTATATAGAGTAGCAATTTTGCTTGAAGTGCGTTGATAGCAGCAATTTCCGTATTATATTAGATTTGTAAAATCGAAGTTGAAGCCATGGGCTGTCGAAACATACTTTAGTCAAATTAGAATCTCTTAGCGTATTTCAACAGACAAAACAGTAAGACTGAGACTTCTTTAAAATACGAAGCGTTTCAATTTTATTTTTCATTAAAGAATACATTAATGGCGCTTGTAACCATGTCCACCCTTCCAATTCATATTGTGATGCCATTCTCCATCGTGCCAATCTTGATCGTGTCGATGATCATTCCATTTATCTGAATATCCACTTCCAGGACCGAAGGCGTGTTCTTGATGCCAATCACACACAGTTCCGCGAATGGCTTCGAAAACATTAGTTCGCCAAACTCTAAAGTTAAATTCGTTCGTATCAAGCTTTCCATAGATGAACTTCGGCAATGTGTTGGTCAATACCCATATGTTGTCCTCGTGATCAATCTGGATAAAAAATGAATTTTAAGGACAAGATCGCAGCTAGTTGAGTGAAAACTTACATTCAAATCGACTGGATAGTTTATGGTGGTTGCATTTTGATCGACCAGACCGTTGTTTTCCGGAGTGCACGGCGTGTGTGTATTCCAGCAGCTGACACCATGTCTTGCAATTTGGGAAAAGAATATAATTCCGGTTCGCTGATGGAAATCATGTAGTGCCGACTGAGACAAACGTCCACGCTCTCCCACTTTCTGTTTTATCGAGTTTTATGTGTTTAAATGCTACTCTTAAGACTTCAATAATTTTCCGAACCTTAAAATCGTCTCCATGGCTTACGCGTTTGGATGCCTCTTCGTTTTGAAGTACTTTAGTGCTAACTGAAAATTCGGAATTACTCGCCATGGGATGGAAATATGCTGTTCGGTATCCGTCTTCATTTCGTGTGCCCAAAGCAACCGAAAATACACCGTCATACCACTGATACTTGAAACCATCCAATTCATACTTAGTCAACTCTAAATCGTATTTCAAATAATCGTGATTGAATCGCCACATTCGGTTTTCTTTCAAGCTGTCAGGGGAAAACATAAACAGTTTGTTAAAGGTTCACAGGACACAATGTAATCATCCTACCTGTAGACGAGTAAGCTTTGGGTCAAGAAATCGGAAATGTAAGCATAAGCATTGTCACACGTTTTCATGTCGACATCAACATTCAAACTAATAATTCCGCGACCAGGCTCAATAATACTTTCGGGAATCTCATATCTTTGCACAACTTTGTCGGTGTTCATATCAATGACCCAGAGTGATGGCCGTTGAATTTGTATGGTTTTATCTGCGGCAAGAACGAAGCGACTTCCTTAAATTCTTTAATTCAAAAAGGCATTCACAGAAAACTTACCATATTCCAATGCACCTGTGCACACAAACCACAATCGACCACATTCATCTATGCGAGTTCTATAGACTGAAACTATTCTTGTATGGTCAGCTAATTGCTTAGGCTAAAATGATTTATTTCGGGTGAGACAAAAGATGGAAATACTGGCTATCATCATCTGTTTACCTCTAGTTCATTCGTTTTAAAATCTGGGTATGGTCGTAATGACGGGCTACTTCCAATCGGCAGATCAGCGTCAACGTAATTTAACGTCGATGGAATACCTCGAGCTCGTCTCGGCACTGTGACAATAAGCTTTCCTTTATAATGAGCGACCGACATCGGTACATTGTTGTAAGCTACGAAGTCTATATTAGGATCGGTATGGCTTTCGGTAGTTTCGGTTGATTCATCTGACGGAAACGTTACGGATCCATCGTGTTCTGCTAAAAAGTAAATTGTAAAATAAATGAGTTTTGCGTGGTGGATAAGCAATAACTGAAAATCTTAGAGTAGCACTGCTGAATAGGAAAAATACGAAGAAGTTTAAGAGTCGACAGTAAAGTCGGATAACACTAGAAACATCACATAAGTGAGTATAGGTAAGATATAGGTAGCAACAAAGATTGTTCCACTAATTCGTATACGTCTTTTGGCATATTTTTCGGAGTTTGTTCCAATACAATCTTTTCAGTTAGTACATTATATCTATCTCTATGGTTTTAACAACAGTGCGTTGTTTTAACTCATACGAAGAAAGCATGATTATCCATGGGTCCGAAATCTTACGTAGCATCCTAGCAATGATACGAGAACTCTTTAGAATTTAGGAGAACACTTCAAGAAGAGACTATTTCAGACACAGTCATTTTGGAAAAAAATGTGTTTGTTTTGCAGCAGATTTCTGCAGAACTTGATGATTTTGAATTACGCAGAGAACACATATCAAGATAAAATTTAATTGATTTCCATTTTCATCACTACTAGTTTTACATCAGACTTTGTGTTCTCTTAAAATGCAAAGGATAACTCTGAAGCGAAGCCATTCATCAAAATCTCCCTGGGCACATTAGATTATTTTGCATGGAGAAGCTTGCAAAAATTAGTAACAAGCTAATCTTTTCGGGATTCGGTGGTCCTTAAGGACCTATACAATATCCCAAAAATCCCACTCGATCCCACTTAAGCATTTTGAGAAAAGTGATAGAAACCGAAAAAATTGAGGTTAAGTGCAAGCATTTTTTGGTTGTTCTACCAAAATCTGAGTTTCGAAATTGTTTCAAATTTATTCTTACCTCATTCTAGATACTTCAAAGTTGGATACCACTTAAACACAAGAAAAAAAAATTTGCCCTCCAGAAATGACTCTTCAAAGTCAAAATCTCCCTGTACTACGAGTTTTAGTGAGAACACTAATGTTACGGTTTTATTTAGTTTATTGAGTTTTATTGAGCACGAAAAAATTCATTGTAGCGCCTCAAGAAGAGTCTCCAGTTATGACATAATTAACTTGGTTTAACGAAAAGTTTTCCAACTATTATAAGTAGTAAAACTGAATCGTTAAAAAAAATTCCAGCTCGCTTCGCTCGTTTTCTACCACATTCATTTCTTTATTTCATATAGTCTAATCGATAAGGGCAAACGTTTACCAAAATCAGTTGCTCAAACAGCACTTGAAAATTCTTCTAAACTTTTTCTAACAAGAAGTGACAAAAAAATTTTGCATAAAAATTTATGTCTGTTCTTGTTACAATACTTTTAGAAGTCTTTTTAGTGCTGTTTGAGCAACTGATTTTGGTAAACGTTTGCCCTTATCGACTAGACTATATGACTATATGAGTTACTATTGAATATGAGAATATTTAATCAACTGACGGGATTGAATCCGTTATTTTTGTCACTATCACAGAATTGTTGCTTGTGACGCCAGATGTAGCTGTTACAAATTTGAATGAGGTGGAACAAATAAAAGCATATCAAAATTTCTTTCAAGAAAGTTTTGTTGTATTCTAATTTTGTATGGGAGAACGCTAGGAAATTTCTAGGAGAACACTTGTAAGATTTCGAACCCAATTATTGGTAAATTCATTTACCGAATTTATTGGAATTTACCAAGGTTGCACTAGCGTCGCTAATCATTAGCGACGCTACTAGCGTCGCTACTAGCGTCGCTACTAGCGCCGCTAATAGCGACGGTTATTTTCAAAATTTGTCGCTACTAGTAATAGCGCTCGCTAGAATGTCATTAGCGAAAGTTTTTTAGCTGATCGCTAATCACTTCGCTAATGAAAAATAGAACTTTCTAGGTATTGAACAATTTAATATTGAATTATTAGAATTGCTATTTGCATAACTAGAAGTGAAGCGTTGAAAAATCGAGTTATGAAATGTACTTCACATTCAAAGTCCGTTGAAAGTTTATGAAATTTCATGTATTAGACCAATTCCACCTCGCAATCGTGTAAAATACTTTTCATGCTTTGGATTAACAAAATTCACACGAAAGCTTGACTTTTCAATTGTTACTATACTCAGTCTTTTGCAACTCCGGTAAAAAGGTAATATTCAACATAAATCATAATCATAATCATAAAATCTATAAAATTTTCCTCAAAAAATGATTGAACAAAATTCAATCAAAGTTCATCAAAAACAATATTAAAAAAATTATTGAGATTTCATCATGCTCAGCGTGATCGAAAACGTTAAAAAAATTTATAAATTAAAAAATCGTCTTATTCATGAGATCTCTTAGCGAAACATTAGCGATCGCTATTAGCGACCGCTACTAGCGCGCTAACTTTTTTTCGGTTTAGCGAATAAGTTTAGCGACGCTAACATTTTTCGAAATTAGCGTTAGCGTTAGCGTCGCTAATAAAAATCGTTAGCGATCGCAACCTTGGAATTTACCATTTATTGAAAATTAACGAAAATTTACCGAATATGATTTTCGGCAAATTCGTAATCTTTTAGTAAATCTCGGTCGTAGATCTCGTTGTGTTCTACATTTTTCTCCATTTGACCAAAAATGAACCATCATGTCTTCATTGTAAAAAATCGATTTGAAGAATGTCTTGGCCAGAAATATGTCTCTAAGTTTTATTATTCTGTTGTAACGTTTCAATAAATGTGGTAAATGAATTTACCAATCATAGGCATTGCTCGTGTCGGTGATGAAAGAAATAAAAGTTTTCACAGGTTTTCAAGTTAATCAACGCACTTCAAGCAAAAGTGGTACTCTAAATAGGGTACTTAAACTTGACAGTGCTCCATATAAAATTTTACATTGTAAAAAGAGTGGGGATAAAATTTCATACAAAATAGTACTCTATTTGGCAGCTGTCATTTATAGCACTTTTGCTTGAAGTGCGTTGAGTTAATCAAAGTTCAACGTTTGTCTAAACAAAAAATTGTTAGAAGCATTACCCTCGAAAATGCATCAATTTTTTTTAATTGAAAAAATTTAATCAGAAGTAAAATAAACCAGGCAGGAGCGCTTGATTTGACTAGGGTTTGAACTGAATAAGAAGCCATATTTTTTGCGAATTATATTATTTCAATTGATGTCAATGTTCATTTGAGTTCATTTGCATGCAGTGTATTAGGTTTCAAAAATGAACTGCTCCTGACTGGTTTATTTTACTCTGCCGTGCTAAAATATACTTGAAAGTATTTTACATAACAAGGGATAAAAAGATGAAAAGTAGAGTATTCGTGTGAATATTGTTGATCCGAGACGAGGTCGCACATCTCGGGTCCTAGGTATGAAATAAATATTATGCACGTATGACAAAGCGGTCGAGGCTTGCCGAGCCGGCTTGTCATACGTGCATATTCTTTTTTATCGCATAAGCGAAAACGAGACAACAAGATATGCGAGTGACACTTTGACAATTTACTGAAGTATAATGTTTGTTTATATATCCTAGGTGAATAATTTTTTCGGGGAATCACACCGCGTATGCGATAATTATATATTACATGTTGAGGACTTCGAAAGTAGTGCTAGAAACATGTAAAGTACGGTTTTCGACGCATTGTGCATGTAAAACGATTTTAAATACTCTACCAAGTAAATATTTTCCAATAAATTTACATTTCAAGCTGTAAAACGACTTTGTATTGTAACAGCTACCACTAAGGATTGTTTGTATTGTATGTTTAATTCATACAACAAAAACATGTCGATGTCGTCTATCCTTACAAAAGCCTCCGAATATTTTCTATGTTCATGCTAAAAGCAGTGCTGCGCTATGCACCAATCTGTTGGAAGTAATTGCAACTTGCTTAATTTAGATTTGGGGAAAAAATGTTGACCAAAGGTAAACTCCGGTCAAAATGTCACCTATTTATGAAAACATCCTAGCGAATTTCTCAAAATTGGTGAAATTCTTGTCAAATTTAGCGAAACTCGATATAAATAGTGTCACTAAGTTTGTCTACAATAGGCTATGCAGGCTGTGCCAGTAGCGTTTCAAAAAGAATTCATATCCACACAGATTTTCAAATGTTTCTTTGACGACAAAAGTAAAGTACTATTTAGATTAAAATTGAAATGATGGATCAAGGTTGAAATGATGAATTAAAATATTGTGGCCTAAGGTTGTTGATTGCAGGAAACACAGTTGCGACATATATTTGAAAATATTATAACAATATTCTGAAACATTTTTGAGCATAATTGGTAAATTGTGGAATTAACAATATTCGTCAGCGACTAACTGGTTTATTTTCGAGGGAAATACCACTACTAATTAGTAACGTTAGGTGCTGTTATCACATATCAAGGTCACTTTAATTACTACATTATAATGATCTTAAACGACAGAAGCAGGTTATGATTTCGTTCTCAAAACCTCTTGATGGAACCAAAACAGATTAGATTAGCAATGCAGTTGGCACATTTCTTTATTTAGAACAACTAGTCCAATTAGTGCATTAACTCATAGGGTCAGCAAAATATATTCTCCAAAAAAGACAAAAGAAAAACTTGTCTTTTCAAAGTAAAAAAACAAACAAATGTTCTTACCCAATCCTAGTCCCTCAAAGCTAATTTGCTTCCATCGATAAAATTCGTTGATCTTGCACTCATTATCAACAACCAAAAATGTTAACAGTTGAAAAACGATAAAAGCGATACCAATAGCCATGGCTAAATGATTTTTTTCCACGATCAAAAACTGAACTGTTGTTCAATAATAATTATACATCGACTGGACAAGACAACGCACAACAAACAACTGAAGAAATGGTTTAATAAACGCACGCAATTAAAGCTGGACACATTTTTAAAAATAAAATAGAAAACAGAAAATCTTGTTTTAACGAAATAACCGCATCGGCCGTATATATATATACAATCAAAAACCGCATTGAAATGTTATTATTGTTGTGTAAAAATGTTCTTCGGACGACGGTATAATGATGTCGCATGGTTATTTTTTGGATTTCGTTCGGACCGTTTTACAAACACCCTAAGGTTATTTTATCACAATGCAATACAATGTACCTATAATTGTATACTATAATAGATGATACATTTATAAACCTCAGGTCAGTAACGTGCATTTTATAGCAAACATTGCAGCCCTCTCTTGTATGTAATAACGCATCCTCCTACAATGTGTGTGGAAGAGTTATTGACCTGGACGTCTTAAACGGACTTCGATGGTTTTTTCAATGCAGATTTAACTGGTTTTAATGCTTGAAGTTTAAAGCAATTAAAGGAATGTCCATAATACTCACTAAATTGACTAATATTGAATACAGTGAATATAGAGTCCATTCACAAATTACACAGGCGAAAAATGACGAATCTGGGATGTCGGATCATTGTGTATACTCAAAAATGTATGGAAAAATGATTGAAAATAAATATGAAGCGCATGCGAAAACTTCACCATCCTCTTGGAATAGCGTAATTTGTGAGTGGTAACGCAACTTTGCTATGTAAATTGCAATTGTAGGATATCCAGGCTTGCAACTTCTTAAGAGTGCTATCGTCAAAACTTCAGGTGATTTTTTTTAAACTTTAGGAACAAGCGGTATCCGATTTAAATGAGTGATATCTCCTTGAATTCGTCTTTCCATTCTAAGAAACTCGTATCTTTCACTTTTTCGAAAAAAAAAATATTTTCTGTGAAAAGCGTTCAAAAGTAAGGACTTGTCAGAGGGTACCGAAAATAGTTCTTCGGAAATAACTCAAGAAAAAATTATTTTAAGTTGTTGTAATGTTGTACAAGGCCAGCTACAACACCACATACTCAGTTCCGTGGAACATCGAAGCTGCAGGGAAGGCGGACTCTCCGAACATTCACTATATTTTTAGTCATAACTCTCGTGGATCTACTAGCACCAAGCGGTGCGTATACTCTACCTGTAGCTCTTTCCAAGCCGACGTTCGTACAACAATTTAAAATAATTTCTTCTTGAGTTATTGGCGAAAAATTGTTTTCGGTACCCTCAACATGTCTTTACTTTTGAACGCTTTTGACAGATTTTTTTTTTGAAAAAGTGAAAGATACGTGTTTCTTAGAATTGAAAGACGAATTCAACGAGCTATCACTTATTAAAATCGGAGACCGCTTGTTCCCCAATCGCCTGAAGTATTAGCGATATCACTCTTAATGCAATTTAATTGGGATAATGTTTAATTTGGAATTAATGCCAATTTTCAATAAATTCAGAGTAAATCGAAAAATATTTTTAAAAAAAATGTAAATGAATGTCTACGGAACGTCTTTCAAGCATTTGAAGATGTTCTCTTTAATGTGTATGAGAGGAATCAGTGCCTATATTCGCGATTTTCTCAAATTTTCACAAAAAACTTTTGCAGAAATTCACGAAAATTTCAGAAATTCGTGAAAATTTGAGAAAATTTGTGAAAATATTTTGGCGAATATAGGCACTGAGAGGAATGATAGATCGTGTAGTTATCGTTCTAGTCTTAAAACTTTTCGCGGAAACTACAGGGTTAAAGTAACACAAAATACACGAGTGAATGCGAACGAACGTATTCTGACAACTGCCGGTAAATGCTGATAGGATACAGCAAATGTTAGTGTAAGTGTTTAATTGATTGGAAACTGTTCAGCAAAAATGCCGACAAAACATACATATATATTAGCCAAATTATAAAACATATAAATTACTATAAGACTCAATACACCTGGTTCAAGTAATCGGTGGGCTTACTGTTCTAATCTATCAGCTAAATGATAATTTTCTGAGAATCTGGCATCTCCATTATAATACATACACTTTATGTTATGGAAAATTGAGAAAAGTTTTTGGCAATTCAGGCTGAGTATAATTGAAAGAAAATGACAGGTTTCACAGTCTAGGAACCGACGATAAGCACGTTAAATACCGTTTTATGTAAATTAAACTTAAAAATTTATTTTTTAATGGATCCGATAAGAAAATCCGGGTAATTTTCAAAACAGCAAACGTTTTTTTAAGAAAAGAACGGATGAATGAATGAATTTTGGCCTGCCCAAGGTTCTGAAAGAACAGGTTAATACACTTCTGAGTTGATCACGAAGGCGGTACACAAATTTTGAGATTATGTGAAATGTCAACTTTATAAGTCAACTTTTACACCAGTGGTGCGTGTTTAACAAAATTTGACTAAATTATCAAAATTTGTGTGCCACCCGCTCTGTAGGTGTATTAACCTGTTCTTTTCAGTACCTTGCAATAAAGAGCGGATTTTCTTTTTGGCTTTGTCAAGTTGAATTTGTGTGAGATACTGCTTCTTATCGCTTAAATTACTAATTCATTTGACCGACTACTTCTCCAATTTAATTAATTAATTTCTCATTCTATTTAATACAGATACTGTGCAACGAATGGTACAATTCTTATGATCCGAAATTTCCAATTATATTCGAAAAACTTTTATATTTGCATATGTTTGTCGATTTATTTGAATAGGTTTTCGGTCGGTAATTAATCAGGTCATACACATAATGCAACTCGTTCCAAAGCTTTTACAAAAAGATTCAGTTTTTAATTATTTTAATTAGAGAAGTAGTAGCACATTCGACGTAAATTATCATGAATTATGCGCTACTGGTTCGAAAACATTTCGGTACAATTGTGGTATTACCGGTATTAACACAGTGTGTATATGAAATTTCAACCTAACAAAAACAAACAAAAATGTACTAGTCGGTACCAAAATTGCGTTCGAAGTGTCACACAGCTGGGAGGCCTCCATTTTGGTCTTAAAATTTATTAAGTGTGTTCGAAAATTGAGCTTTTTTACTTTAAATAAGAATAAATCGCTAACAATTTAATTGTATTTAAATACAATAAATTGACGACCATCCGGATCATAATACGATTTTATTGCGCCATGTCGTTTTTGCTCAAAAAAGTCGATTCGCTCCTGACTTCCGACGACCTGTCAACTAAAGACATCAATCCCTTTCAGGATATACCTAAATTGGAGATCTTCAAAGATATTGAATCAGAAGATGAGGAAATCGGTGAGCAGGCAGCTGGAGGTGGATATATACAAACAACGGGAAATGTTAGGGACAATGACAGCAAGGTAAAATGTTTATTTTCCCCCGCAATTGATTTTTATATTGTCAATGATGCAAGAGTGTGTAGTGAAGGCACGCTGCATATGCTCGGTAATGTTATTGATATACAATCGGTTTTGTTTAACATCACCGAATCGGTCAATTGAGTCCGATCGGTTGGTGATAGTCGTTCCCTGGAATGGATTTACTAAATTTGGCTTCTTTTGTTTGTAAAGTTTCTACACACGCGCATCGCTTTTATCATTTTTACAACTTTAAAAATACTCCAATACCGATTCGATCTCGGCTATTGACTTTATTTTGGTTTCGAATTGAATTTTATTGTTTTTGTTGGAATCGAATCGAATTCAACACTTTTTTTGGTCTTTTTCTTATTTTAGACTTGCACTGTTTCGCCAAAGGCTGGTGTCCACGATCTCAACATTTTCCGAGTATCATGTACATGCGAAGACTGCTTGAAATATCGTGAAACTATTATTCTATTGCTGCTAGAAGATTTCGAATACAATACGTTGTGGAAGCGATTACAAATGCTAATAAGGAAATTTTATACGCTCGTACCAGAGTAAGGATCCGCTCTTTTATTTACGTTTTGAATTCGGCGCCCGGCTGACCAAAACTTCCATTCAACCATTTGTACCGTTTCAGACTGCCAGTCGAATTGAATGCATCCGATTATACGTGGTTGGGCGAAGGACATACGAAATGGGTTGGTGATGGTAAACTACTCGATACGAAACGGAATATTCAATTATCGCTAGGTAATAATTTGCCTTTGTCAAACGATATGACATTTATACTCGTATTCAGTATGTAAGTATCGAAAGAAATGTGAATGTTTTTGAATGCTGTTCGGTAGCCACTAACACCATCCATTTCCACCTAAACAGGCTGTACAGGAGGGACCCACATCAGTTATTCGAATTACTCTGTTTTCAATTACGAAATATTGCCATAACGTACAGTGAAGGATTTAAAGACATTATTAAGCCGAAAAGTGATGATGAATCGGAAACGCCAACGTACAATCCCGTCGAGCTGTTGAATTGTGAGTATTTATTTCAGTTCATTTGTAAACCAATCCGCATTGCAGTAGACATTTGTGTTGAATTTATTGTAACCGCTGCAGGCAGTGAACGGATTGTTTTTAAATGTCCGGTTCGTTCCTATAGAAAGTCATGCTTTACAGTAGAAGGGTGATTCGAGTGAAATAATTTAGCTGATCTCTTTCGTAAATTCTTATGAGCGCAAAGATTGTCAACCCTAAACTTTTGGGGGATGTCCATAAAAAACGTTCAGATGGAGGGGGAAGGTCGACAAAGCTGGACAACCAATTTTAATAGAATAGGAAAAACGTAGAGGTTAGGGTGGGGGGTTTATAAACTACCAAAAAAAGTGCGGACGTCTTTTATGAACAGACCCCTTGAAAAGAATTTTAATTTTTGTTCAAAACAAACTTTGGTTATTAACGTTTTAAGATTCCATTTTTTATTGGACAATTTTCCAGTTTTTGTGGGTTTTCCAGTTTTGACAAGAAACTTGCGTTTTCCCTATGAAAGAGTAGACGTTCAATAAGTTCCCTTCACTCGTCAAGGTGTCATTGACGCCAATATACAAGCGTACTCTTAAATTTACCCGAATAGCCGGCTGTGCTTTCTAACACAGTCATCGTGCATTAAATTGCCACTTAAGGAATTGGTCGAAAATTCACTGTCTCTATTTTCCACGAATCCTCCACTGAAGGCAGGATCGTGTCCGTGAATCATCCATTTAGGCTAGTGATTAAAAACAAAGCTTTTTCTCGTTGAAAGCTCATATTTACGCACACTCGGCATGAATTCTGGTAATAGAATTCTTAGACGGTTGATGCAAAACATTTGTTTGTCAAAGTTACACATGTCAGATATACTGAATAGAGGACACCGATCGAAAGTGTATTGGATGAATTTAAAGAGGATTTAAACGGACTGTAAAGAAAGGTTCAATAACCTCTTGACTCTTTGAATTGTAAGTTCACTTTCAAGCCTTCGGTTTCGGTTTTGAATTTTCGTTTTTTATTCGATGTTGGAAAAATCGACGGGTTCATTTATGCAATGCTTTTTTGACTGATTTATCATATCGTAGAGGAACCCGTCGGTTACAGTAATTGTTATCTAAAAAATTTCTTTCCTTTCAGTTATTCTTGATGGCTACGACAAGGTTTGTACAGCGTCAAAAGCATTGTCGCCGTTACTGTTCGAGCTTCAAAAAGGCCACTTGCAAAAGTTCTCTCTGACGTGGAACTTGTTGAACAAGCGGATGTATCAGCGTTGGGTGTATATGGGTGTCAAGGAATTGATTCCAGAGTGTATCCTCAAGGTAAGAAAGGAAGCAATCCGATTTTTTGTTTGTTTATATCAGCTCGACACTTCTATTTCAATGACCCCGTTTCTCCCTTTCTCTCTCTCAGCTCAAGACAATACTCGACACCGAAAAATACAAGGCAATGGTTTATCGCTTCATCAAATTCGATGACGAAATGACGTTGCTTACGTTCAAATGGCGCGAAATATGGTCCCTGGCAAATGCTTATCACATGGAAGATCACGATTTTGAGCGGCGACGGCGGATGTGTTCAGTGCATTCGATTTTGCAGAGCATCAAGAATACGAAATTCAAAATCGATTTCAAGCAATTCGAAGATCCGAAGCAAATATCGAATACGGTCAAGTGGCTAACCATGGACGACAGGGACACAGTTTGGAATTACACCGTCTATTTCTTGCGAAACAAATGGGTCGAATGCGATGAGCATCGATTGTATGCGGAAATTACGAAAGTTCAATGTTTGAAATGTGATTTTGCATTGGCTACTCACTATGTGTAAGTGTTTTGCCGGTGTTGTGCTGTGTTTCAAATTGTAATCGATCTTATGACTCGCCAGGGATTGTCCATGTCGAACGTGCATGCTGGCCGGCGGACCGTGCTTTACTCAAATCAAAGAAAATTCAACTCAATTCTTTTGCACAAAGTGCACGGTCTTCGAGAAACTCGATCGCGAATACTTGGACTGTGTTACGGAATTCATCAATACGAAATCGGACGAAGCTAACAAGAAGGTTCGATTGGTTTATCAAGCCAAGGATGCCAACAAACCGATTACATTTTCCATTGATAATATGATTGATCCGTCGGACGAATGGAATAAGGATCATGGCTACCATTTATCGTGGGCTGTGTTCAAGCATTTACCAAGTAAATTTTGTTGATCTCCAACCACTATCGATCGTTGGTTTAAATTCCGTTTTTTTTTTGGTTTCGTCCATAGCACGTCGCCCATACAACACGTTAAACTTTTCCGTGGAGCATTTCTGTTCATTTCAGTCGCCTCCGTGCAACCGAAACGAATGCCGTGTCGCCACCCAAATCATTGCCGGACTATACCCACTGAACTTTTCGAAATTTCTCGTATCGGCATACCAACCTCTCAATGAAGACGAACGCAAAGAATTGATGAACATCCAGCACCTGTATTTCACCTATCTGATTCGGAAACTGTGCAATGATAACACGAAAACCGTAAGCCAAGCGAGTGTGAACGACATGATTTACGATGTTGATGACACCGACTATGCATTACTGTGTGATATTGGTTCTGCGTTCGCCGAATGTTACCTAACGGATACGAAGATTCCATTGGAAGAAGCGCTAGACTCGTGTTTTTCGTTCGACGGCCTCGACATTGAACTGAACATGTTCTGGTTGGACTGCATTTATATGACAAAATCAACGGAAAAGTTACACTGTTCACCGTCGAAGAAAAAAAACGGATTGGAGGACGATCCAAAGCTGCTGGAATTGAAGGAATTGCGAACGCATATGGATAAACTGTTTCTGGATCGGTCCGGTGGGCCGAAGTCAACATCGGCCAAAAAGGATGATGCGGCACAGCAAGTGCTGTCTAGCGAAGCGGCCGAACTGTTGTGCATGAGGCTGAATAGTAAACAGAAAATGGTCGATCAGACTGTGAAGGCGGCTGGTGAAGATAGTAAAGTGAAATGCGAGTCGTCGTCACCGAAAAGTGATCACTTGGCCGAGGCCATTAAGCTCGCGGTGAATCAGGAACTTAATTTGTGAGTAGTTTGACTTCGTTACTTGTAGTTAGATTGGTTACTCAATTTCCACACTTATTTTAGGAAATTGGAAGAGGAATTGAGAACATTGAAAGAAGAGCACAGGTAATTTGATCGAAATCGTCCATTTTTCCTTTACTTTCAAGTAGTAGTAATAGTACCTCGTTCATCTTCACGTCAACGTTCATCTATACCCGATAGTCTCGTTAAATCGCTTATAGTTTTGTGAATTAAAATGTCCAAAGTTGGAATTTTCGTTCAATTGTGAGATCCTCGCTGTCAATAAATCATTTTCTTCTCGTTGCAGTGTTCTCAAAGATATGGTGCGCGACCTAGAACAAATGAAGGAAAACGAAGAGAAACAAGTGAAGACGACCGCGGAGAAGAACGGACATCTGTGTTGCAATGAACATTCTGATTTTCTCGAAAATCACCCGAATAAAATGTGCCATAGGTCTGACGGCGGATGTACATGTTATTATTGTACGATATTCGGTCATACGGTAATTTCCCCTGCTCCCCTAGATGCATGATCATCGAATGAATTTTCATTGTTTTTGTTTTGTTCCAAGGAATGTAATCATGGTCGGACGAATGAGACGCGAGATCGACTTCGAAAGCGATTGCACCAACAACACAGCAAGGATTCAACGAAGACTGCATCATCATCGAATATAAAAAGTGTGAAAGGCGTCTTCAAGAAAACCATCACGTCGAAGCACATTGTCGTTGAAAAGACCACCAAACACATAGCTGATTTGTCCGAGGCGAAAAACCTTGCCAATGCTCTCACAGCAATGAAATCAAGTATTCCACAGGGTGCTACTGTCAGCAGCAGTACGAAAATTATCGATGCCAGTGAAAAGAAACCAGTAACCGTGCAGCATATTGCAACGGAAGTGCCTGCAAATGTTGTACCGCATAAAAGTGATCCGGTGGTAACGCACGCGCATGCGCACATGGTGAAAGAGAAGGAGAAACCAAGAATCGAAAAAATTCCACACAAAACCAATGAAACGGTTCTGATACAGCCTGGACCGCGCGATAAACCGCTACCCAACATTCAGGATATTTTGGAATTCATCGAAGGCAGCAGCAACAAAAAGGACTCGCTTAAAAAGGCAGCGAAAAAGGCGAAACAAAAGCAGAAAAAATTAGATGTGAAACGAGTGGAAGAACTGGAACAAATGCGCGAGGACTTTCATGACATCTTTTTTAAAGAGGCCGAAGCGAAAAGTGAATTGAAACTGCTGAAAACGGCGAAAAAGAAAGATAAGAAAAAAATCAACGAAGTCGAGAATGGCGTGAAGAAACTAGGCAAATTACGTGCGAAAATTGAGTCCCCGATTCTGGAATTGATAGCCGAGCTGAAGAAAAACAATGCCGACTTTAAGTTTGCCTACCTACCTACAAAAGAGCAGCAGCTGGAGAAACTGAATCGAGACAACAAGCCACCATCGCCGCCAACCGTCCAACCGGCGGTAAAATTACCAACAAACGATTTCAATCATCACGGCCATATCATCAATCCGGAACATTTTACCAACAATAGTAGCGGCAACGTCAGTCTTCAGAATGGTCAAAAGCAAAACTGTGAAGTTTCATTGGATCCGTCCAAGCGAATGGTCACGATTCGGCGAGTAAACGTACCTCACGCTGATGCGCAAGTAACCGTGACTGCTAAAGGCTTATCGCCCGACAAAGACAAACTGTTATACACATTCATCAATGGTCAACTAGTTAATGGTAAGTCAAATATTTGCAGAACGGTGCACGTCGTGCACAGAAAGGACAATTTTCATTTTTGTAATTTTCCAGCTCCGAATCAACAAGCTCCAATAAACACCACCTCGATATCACAGATTCAACAGTATCATTTACAGCATCAACAGCTGAGGCAACAGAACTTGAATGCAGCTGCGGTGAGCCAAACACCAGTGGCAACCAATAGTTCAACAAAAGTGGAAAAGAAAGCGAAAGCTAAAAAGGAATTGAACAAACAGAGCTCGTCGGAGAGTATCACCACAATCAAAACATCGAATAAAGATGAAATGTCGTCCAAGTGCAATGGAACAACGAGTTCGGGTACGATTACGGCCACACAGAAGCGTAAAGACAAAAAACTGAAGGCTCAGCTAGCTAAACAGTCGTCGGTAGAAGACAGCAGTAGTGTGGAGAGCGTGGCCAGAAATGCTAAAACGAAAGCTAAGGACGTGATGCCGGTTGCTTGCAACAAGACCAAACGGAATAGCGTCGAAGTGGAACCGCAACCGAAGGCAACCAAAGACTCGCCATTGGAAAGCGAATTGAAGAAAGACGAACGTCGTAAGGTTAAAGCACCGAAATACGAGTACGCAGATCCACAATACAAAACGAATAAATTTGATGTCCTTGACTTGGACGACGATGATGACTATTACATTTCGGAGGAAGAGTCAGTGGACAGTGGCGTTACCACATCGACCGTGGACCATGCATCGCAACAGAGTTCGAAGAAAAATTCAACCAAAGCTAATATTTCCAATAAAAGTACGAAGCAAACTGCTGTTACTCCGCCGACACCCAGTACCACGAAGACTGAAAAGTCCAAACCGACTAAAGAAGTGCAGACTCAATTCAAGAAAGAGAAAACTCCAGTCGAAGCGGAAGTTCCACTGTCAAAGAAGCAAAAGAAGAAGTTGGCGCAACAACAGGCTCGGCAGCAAAGTCAGGCGAATGCTAAATCATCGGTTTCCCATGGTGATTCACTAAATAGTGCGATGCACAAGCTCCGGTTAAATGATGACACTACGATTGAACTTGTGAAGGATAACCATGGAACAGCTAACTGCAACGCCGTAAGTTCATAATGTCTCAATGTATTTCCAATTAATATGTTTACATCAATCCGTTCCAGGCGAATTCCAATGTTAGTATCATGGATCAATTGAACCGTGGGATCAAGGTTGAAGGGCTCATGCTACCGCCTGGCATTACATTAACTCGTGTGAATCCTGCCACTGTTGAAGCGAATCGTGCAAGAATGGAATCTATTTCAAAGGTACGTCTCTATACATGTTACGGATCGGATCAGATTCTTAATTGCACAAATTCGTTTCATGTTCAGATTTCTCAGCCAATGCCACCTGTGCCACCCGAGCAAACATCTCATCTGTACATGCCGAATTCGATGAATTTACCAAATCCAATGATGATGCCGATAAACATAGCTGGCCAGGATCCGAACGGTTTCGTTATGATTGATCCGATGAACACAAATGCACAATTGTCCAAGCAACAGTTGCTTGCAAATGCGGCTAACGCAAAGTTGAAGCGACGAAAGCGGAAAGGTAAAAACAAGAAGTCTGATGATACGCCACAAACTGACGCTACAAGTCAGCATCCGAAGTTAGTCACCTTGCGTAATCCTCTGTTCCACGCTAATAACGAAGTATTACGTCAACCAATGCCCGGAGCTAGCATTAGTCGTCCAGCTGCACAATTACCGGTTCAAATTGATCAACCTGCTGCCATAATCAAAAACGATAATGGAATGTTTACAATCCGCAATCCTGCACTACATCAAGCTATATCGAATGGTGTGCTGAACAACAATGGACGATCGTACGGTCCCGAGCACAATTACATTGTTCCGGAGTCGCTTCAACAAAACGACGCATTCTACAATCACAACTCGGTGCAATCGAATGGTGGTGTTCCGTCAGCACCCAAGCACACAGTTGCTATCGGCAGTGAAGTTAAAAATCAAAAAAAGCAACAACAAGAGACAAGGAAGAAACAGCAGCAGCAGCAACAACAACAACAACAACAAATGATTTGGCCAAACAGTAACATTGGACTACGGAATCCAGGTTCTACCACCACAGATGCCTCGGACAGTCCCGTTTTCAGTAACATGAACAATTTGAAAGGTCAACAGAGTCAAGGCTTTCCATCATTCGACAATCAATCTCCTTACGGATTCAATGAGTTTTTCGGAGCGTCACCGGTTACAGTGCCCGTAACAACTCCAGCTCAAGGTAATTTCTACAATGGAAATGGATTCAGTGGCTATTCAAATGGTGTGACCAATGACTGTGGCTATTTGTTCGGGAGCTCGCAGCACAGGTGCGACGATTCACCACCATTATCGTCGACGAACAATTACTATGAAGGGCTGCCTCAAAACTATAGCAACAAATACGATGACATGCAATTTTTGTTTAACTTGCAACCGGGGCAGCGTTTGAACAATGAGGTAAATAGCCAGTTTGTTTTAAGTCTTCCTTAATTACGCGAGGAAACACTCCCGTTTAACCGCATTGTCTTTTATGACGAAAATGTTCCGTAGTGCCTAGTGCATACCCGTAAGCGATTGACAATTTTATTGTTTTGTAATGTTACAGGTTACCATTCACAACATCAGTGAATCGAAGTTTCACCGTGATCAACCACCTCCGTCGCTGTCGAATGGTGTCGAAATAACTCGAATTCCTGGTCCGTCGTCGCATCAGCCGCAGCAGCATCACTCACAGACGCACATATATCCATCAAATTTAGCTGTTGGCAGTCAGCGACCAGTCCGGAACGGCGAGCACATTTCCGAATTCGGCGGTAATAGTCAAGATTTGAATAGAATAAATTGGAACTGATTCACTCAATCACACAACAAAACCGTCTCTCAATTACAGATAGTGTTTTCGCTCCGAATCAAACCGTCAACTTAAGTGAACTCGAATCTGAAGAGCGTGACATTGAATCGTTCAAACGATTCGATTACTACTTTGAACCACCCAAAAACAAGCCGAAAGTCAATTTTAATGTTAAGGATATTAAGGTTAGGAGTAAAATGACGAATTCCAATTCGGATAGCTCATCGCCATATTTCGGCGAATCGTCGTCACCGATGAACGGATCGGAACTGGACGATTTATACCAAGATATGAACACATTGAGTCTTTCCAATAGTTGTGATCCGAGGCAGCATGGCAATGTAACTGGTGGCAATTATGCGGCCGATCACTATTTACATGGGGTGGTCGACGAATTAGCCAATGGTTTAATTGATTGAATTCTGTAAGAAGAGAGAAACGAAAAACAGTTTCGTTTTGCTTTTTGTAAAGTGAAATGGACATGCAAACGATGGAAAAAATGGTTTGGTTTTATATCAAATGCTAGCAATGCCGAGACATTAAATTACGATTTAAACAAAACACAAACTACTTAAATAGTGATTCCAACATAAATTTAAAAAAAATGAAATCATTTTACCAGCCGCGTTTATGTGTTTGCCCATGATGATTGTTGTGTTTCTTTTTTATTTTAAATAAAACGAAAAGCAACAAAATATTCGAACAGAATATTAAAAAAAACGAATTTTTACTTATTTCCTATACATCAAACAGTCTACGAACATCACTTCAACTTAGTTTACAACAAGAGCAGAGTCTCTCGTGAACTGCCATACACAATAGCCATTTTCAAACATAGATGGCAATAGAGTGATACTGGGCTGGACTATTGTTAGGCGTGATTGGATGTAAGTAGAAAAGTAAAACTCAGTGAATTTTTCTACTTCTCTTTGAAATCTTCCAATAAGAATTTTGTAACAAGTGCGTCAAATCTTTACGGTAATTGAATAGTTAAGATGCACCGGTACTAAGCTAAAATTGTAGCCTACATTTGTGTGCCTCATATTTCATTTTTAATGATATCTTTCCATCCGAGTCCTTTTTCAAAAATGTACGACCGCAATTCCGACCACGAATCTGTCGTTTCACTAGCTCTGAGAAAAGTGAGCAGTACCCAATCACTTGGAATTGCCATAAGTGCGAGCGAGACAGATATAATTTGAAGTCGTTAGAGCGTGTAGGATAGAAATGTTCCGAAAACAGAACATTTCAAGCGACTGGGAACCTAATAACTGAGCAACCATAGAAATATTGTATGGAGAGAATAGTTATTTGTTTACCGAGGAGAACAAATGAAATTCCAATAGTTTGCTATGTTTGTGGCCGAAGCTAGTGCGGCGGTTCATGTCAGTAGTATGTTCACCACCCGCACAAACCACATCAATTGCATTATATCAAATTCATTCCTATCTAGACGGTCGAACGATTCAGTCGAACAGTATTTTACCGATCAATAAATAGTTTTATATTAAGGAAAAACTTGCCGTTTTATATCGTACCCCGCACTGGTGACCCCGCGTTTGAACGTATCGCAAAGTAAAGTATAATCCGGAATCGTTTCGGACCGAATTAAATTGAACGGGCCGATCAAAAGTTTTTCTTAAATCGTTTTGCAAGACAAATTGGGGAATTTATGTTTATCTCGATCGAACAGTGTTTAAAGCAAGACAATTGTTTCAAAGTGTTGTGCATCGCGTGCGAATGGAAAAAACGCATTATAAAAGGCTCGAAATACGAACGAAATTGTAATAAAAGCAGCGAATATACATTTTTCTTGACGAAGTGCATCCACCATTTTGTTTTGTGCCACATGTCTTCCATTGTTCGAAGTGCTAATTGTTCGACTAATAGACAACTAGCGTCACTCGACGAGCAATAGCCAAACTTCATCAAAATAAACGAACTCAACGAAGCAACAAATTGAACGATCATACGACGAAAATAACTGGTACCAACCGTTCATCACCGTCAACGAAATGTGAATTTGGACGTCAATGCTTTAGTTGCAAAAAAAAAAACTGTACGCATCGTTCACAGTTCATGTACTATTTCCACGATTTGATTTAACTGGAAATATGGCTAACGAACCAACAAAACAACGACCAGCATAACAACACACCGTCTAGGTGGGAATCATCGTCAAAGAAACGAACGACAAACCGAAATCAATGCTGGATATCCTTAAAAATCAACAATATTCTGGGATCCAGTCATTGATCAACCTTATCAGCATTGGATTTCCTACGAATTTTTGGAAGACCAATCGAAATACCGAACGAACGCACACTCAGGCATCAACTAGAAAAATCCATCTAATATTGGATAAAAGCAATACGATGCGAACGAATTTTCGGGACGATTCAGCGATTCAAGCAAAACCGAAAATTAACAAACAACCGAACGACACAGCAATTAATCGAAAATCAACGAATTTACAACGACACAGGCCTAACGTTAAGGTGCCTCAACGATTTCAAACCATCACCTACGGCCTAATCAATCCATCTGGTATGGATATTATGCATAGGGCGCAAGCGAACGACTCCACCTAATCAGAACGCGAGTAAAAGTTCAGCGAACCGAAACCAACGAAAACAAATAGCAACAAAATTTCACGCGAGACTTGTGAAATCTTTCGATCTACCGCTGCATTCCTTGGGACATATTATCTTCCGGAATTCAGTCAACGGATATGCGACCGAAACAAATCCATCTGTATGGATCAAGAATCGAAACGACACAACCACATACCGTCTAGGAACTACGATCTGCTATGAACCAACAAACGAAGCGACCACTCGAATCTGAACTTCTGCGATCATCAGCTCTCATTTTTTATTTTGTTAACTTTTTCAATCATTTTTTATGCGATTTGACTCGATAACTTTCGTCGCGATTTTTCGCCTGTAAAAAATGTTCTAAGAGGGGAGTAGTGCGGCGGTTCATGTCAGTAGTATGTTCACCACCCGCACAAACCACATCAATTGCATTATATCAAATTCATTCCTATCTAGACGGTCGAACGATTCAGTCGAACAGTATTTTACCGATCAATAAATAGTTTTATATTAAGGAAAAACTTGCCGTTTTATATCGTACCCCGCACTAGTTTATGGTGAGAGGGCTATAACTCGCTCGAGTTGGCAGTTCCTATATGTCCCCTAATTGAATCCACGAAACGAATTTCTTTGAAATTTTACAGATTTAACAATTGGCCTGGAAATAGCTATTTTTCTAAGTAGTTAGTAAATGGGGATGTTTTGCGCAATATATGTGAGCAGCACATCAGGATCAATCCACAATATTAAATCGATCTTCGAATTTAATATTGAAACCAAATTCTTGCTTAACCAACGCACTTCAAGCAAAAGTGCTTCGAGTGACAGCTGCCAAATAGAGTACTACTTTGTATGAGAAAAATGCCAAATTTATTTACAGTGCTAAAATTTGTTTCACCGTCCAGTTTCAGAGAGTACCACTCACTTCTATTTAGAGTACCTCCATAGCACTGAACAAAGCACTAGAACAGAATTTTCAAGAGGGGCCTTCTCGCGGCAGTACTCCAAATTTCTCATGTAAAAATAAATAAATTAATTGGAACGCAGTAGCATTTTTCAAAGATGATGTGCCAAATGACCGTTAAAAAAAATCTGTTCTAGTGTTCAGTGCTATGATACCACTCACACTTGAAGTGCGTTGTTGGCTTAACCGATAAAGACGACAAAAATAAACAACAACCTTTGACTAATTCGATCTTCTATAACAAAATGCATGTTCAAAGAATTGAAGTAGTAGATTTGTAATCAATCAATTGGAAATAATTTGATCGAAACCCTTCATGGCCAATGCGAGCGAATGATGAGCAATGGTGAGTTGATAATTATAAAAAGTTCAAGTTCGTTCAATTGATATATACCCAATTAGCGTATCATATTACAACATAAGTTATAGTTCCGTTGATCATCTTTAACATACTGTTGAACATCATTCAGCGATTATCAATTTTCTATCAATATTTCTAAAGTGGTTTAGTTCAGTTATCTTTGTCTAAATCAATTTGCTGAATTCGTTTTTTTGTTACTATTTTTCGTGAAGGCCGATCTAAATGTAGAACCTATACAGGGTCACAAAATGTGTATGTACTCTGCGATTTCACAAAAGGTCACAATTTTAAGAGTCAAGTTCCAAGTTCAATCGAATGAATATTTTACGGTACACACGTTGCAATCAATGAACCAATGGATGATGTGTATACATACCAATTGGGAAAAGGGAAAAAGAAAACCTTAACGATGTGCAAACATTTTGAATTATTCATCAGTTCATCAATTTTCGAAGCGTCATTTCAAAACCATCTCACTCAAACGCGACTGTATATAAATTTGGTATTGCCGGGCTATTGTAGCTCATTTGTAAATTACTATTTGAAACGGATACTACGGATAAACAAAAAAAAAATCAAGCCAAATGAAGGTACGCATTGAAGAGCCAGAACTGGACAATGCCTTCAACATATCATTGCTGCGAGATGATATGGATCAAATATGGCATATTATGAACAGTGATGAGAAAAGTGTTCATAATGCAATGGATCCCACGTTGATTCAACGGGAGAAGGAACGTGCCATACGATCGCAATTGAATTCGGCCAATGGAATGACTGCCGAAATTCACGACCAATTTTATCGTGACCATAAACTGCTCATAACATTGTTTCAAACATTGGCTGTGATGCCGATTACTCGGTCAGCGCCAGGTAAACGAAAATTTAGAAATAATTTGCAAAATTCAATTATTTTGAATGGTGAAATAGGACGGATTACCTTCAGTTGGAACAGTTCAGCCACATACTATGCGATCGTATTTTACATTTTCACTACGTGCATTGTGTTAGTCGTTGGCTATGAGAGAGTGCAAATTTTGCTAACAACCCGGAAGTTTGACGAGTACATTTATGCGGTTGTGTTTATAATATTCTTGATTCCACATTTCTGGATACCGTTCGTTGGATGGGGTGTAGCGAATCATGTAGCAGTTTATAAGACGATGTGGGGTGCATTTCAGGTAAAAAAAATATTTGTTTTCGAGGACATTTTCTGGTGATCTGACTCTATATAGACGTGTTGAGTTACACCGATTTTTGATGAAGACACTTCTTCCCTTAAAATTTTAACCTTTTAGAAACGACGTTGTAACAAAATCATTAAATCTATTACTTCTGTTGAGTACAGTGTTTGTAACAAAATCTTTTACTTCATTCGGTTTAACATTTATTTCACTATATGATACCACCATAACCGGATGTCATCGCTTATTTGTGTCATCGATACCGATAACAGCTGTTTCTAAAAGGTGCAACACATCTTTTTGCCCCATTCTAAATATCATATAAATTTCCAGGTACGATACTACCGTGTGACCGGCAGAAGCTTACAATTTCCAATGCTCAAGATCTTAATTGTAATCATATCGACTGGTTGTCTTTTATGTGCCGTTTTATTTCTGTTATCACTTAACCTCCTGCTCGAAGGTAAATTAGAACAATCGCGACCCCAACATGTCCACAAAATGTTACTTAACACAACATTGTAGGATTTGCATTGTGGCACACGTCAGCTTACTATCACATCGTGACTATGATAAATATGAACTGTGCACTGTGGTATATCAATTGTCGTGCAATAAAAGAAGCATCGCGCAGCTTAGCAAAAAGCTTCAAAGAGGTATGGTTTCGAATTGAATGGAGTCTTTTAAACTTTGTCACAATCTGGCTTTTTTACTCAAAACAGGATATTAAAATCAAGTGCGACGCAGCTTTGGTGAGTCAATATCGATATTTGTGGTTGAATTTAAGCGAATTGTTGCAAACATTGGGTAATGCATACGCTAGAACATATTCAACATACTGCTTGTTTATGTAAGTATTCGATAAGCAAACTGATTGCTCGACTCTGTATCGAGTTGTTGGTTTCAATAAATTGAAACAATTGTTTTCAAATCTCTGGTAGAAATTTTCGTCATCAATCCTTTAGAAAAGACCATCATGTCGAACTATATTAAATCTGTTACTTCTGCTGTTCACAGCATAGCCTAGTATTTGTATATAAATCTTTTACTTCATTTGTTTAAGGTGCATAAATTTGGGCGTTTTTTAAATACTGAATTTTAGAGAAAATTGAGCAGTTTATTAAAATTTCGTTAAGCTGCTGACTTTTTTAAGACGACCACAACGACTAAAACTAATTTTATTTAACGCTAACACATTCCTGGTCGTTATTGCTGTCGTACATTTTTCAAAAAGGCTTCTAATAAAAAGATATTATCGAAAATTAAATACGAGATACACGGCTACAGTTTTAGCTAAGTATTGATGCCTCTTAAGAGACAAAATGTCGTAACAGATACTTATTGTGAGGCTGGTATCGTTGTAAAGCTTAGACTGGAGGCTGATCAGGCATTATTGTTTTGTTGCACGTAGGGTCTACTCGTACATTCCAGAGAAGTTCAAGGTTCGCCGAGGATGGTGAAAATAAAATTTTTCAAATATTGTGCAATTCAGACAAATTTTGTAAAATCCATTCTCGGCGTTTAATAGCGCATGGAATTCTCTACCAATATCGCCATTCAAAGTGTTTCAAACTTTCTTCGTCTTGGGCGTATAACCATTCAAAGATGTTGAATTTTCGACTTTAGCTGGCTGTAGCTACGTGGTCAAGTTGTCGAGGGGAGCCATTTCTATACGAATTGGCTTAAAACTAGTCCCTCTATCCGTTGCGATAACAATCTGTATTCAAATTGACTCGTCGGTCCCGCACGGCCATGAGTGCTGGTTCTCCGAAACGGCTTGAAAATTTTGCGAACTGAATGTGGTTCCTTATAGTACTCGAGTCCGTCAATAAGAATATTAAAAAAAATCAGAGGTGGTGTCGCGATTCTATTTAAGTTTTGTTCAACCCCACCGTGAAATGTGTCACTTTTAAAGGAAAAATTGGTTTGTGGGTGATACCTTATCCCACTTGGAGAAACCTTTGCAGATTGTGCGAATTTATGTAATCTGCACAGATTTCTCCAAGTGGGTTAAGTTATGACTCACAAACCATTTTTTTCTTCAAAAGTGACACATTTTTCCATGCTGTAATGGTTTTACATTTTCAAAAAAAGATTTTGGTATCAGAGAAATCATAAAAAAAACGAAAAAACCATGCTGCACTTTGCAAAGGGTACATCGGTCTTAAGAGCAATCTTCACCTGGCAAATTTGTAGCCTACATTTGGGCACAGAAATGTTTCATTTTTGACGATAATTCTGCGCTCGCACCCTTTTTGAAAATAGTTAAAACATCGTTTGGTGTTGAAATGCGGGGAAATGCTTTGAATAAAAAATAGAAAGGCTTGTGATTAGGGAATGTAACCAAGAAAATAAAAACCGGGAAAAACCGGTTAACTGGTCTACATTTACCGGGAAATTTTTCCGTCATTTACCAGTTAAGAGGTTCCGAGCCTACGCTGAAATTGTAGCCTACATTTCTGCGTTTCGAAATTTTTGATCGCTGATATCTTTTTACGAGAGCCCTTTTTGAAAAATGTACGACCACGTTTTCGAGTAAAAATATGTCAGCTTTGAATAAAAAATAAAATTGTCTGTGAAAGTTCCATGTGCTTTGAGAAAAGTGTACCTTTGATGCAAATTTGGGGCATCGGTACAGTTTTCTCAAAGCACATGGAACTTTCACAGACAATTTTATTTTTTATTCAAAGCTGACATATTTTTACTCGAAAATGTGGTCGTACATTTTTCAAAAAAGGCTCTCGTAAAAAGATATCAGCGATCAAAAATTTCGAAACGCAGAAATGTAGGCTACAATTTCAGCGTAGGCTCGGAACCTCTTAACCGACCTTCAAAAATTGAATATGATTTTTTCATTTTTCCTTTGCATAATACCTTGAATGGAATTATTCTTCTCGTTGCATTAAAGGATTACATCTGAATTCTTTGTGAACATTTCCATGGTAAATTTTATTTATTATGATAAACAACTCAAGGTCAGCCATAACGCGATAACTTGAATAGGTAATTTTTGATGTCAGACAAGAAGCAGGATTGACCCAATTTCAAGTGACAGCGATAAGCTGAAAACACACTGGCAACTGAAATTGAAACTGAACTTAAAAAATTCAAGAAAGAACAGAAATTTTGAAACTAGCTCACGCTATCGATTTCCAATATTTCTGTTGAACTGTGTAGATATGGAATTCTTTTTCATCCTGAAAAGTCGCAAATAAAGAAACGGTAAACTCGTTTCTGCAGGGCTTCGCGAGCACAATAAGTCACTTAGTTGTTTAGACATTGATATCTCAACTTGTAGCATAAAAGCATTTGCCATTGGTGCGAGTTACAAAATCCCAACTCATCAAAAAGCGAATGTCTAAACGAGTACATAATGTACTATTCATTTCATTTCAATTTTTTCTCATTTACCGCTTTTCCCGTTTCCCGGTTTTTCAAAATCGACAGTAAATGCATTCCCTACTTGTGATGATGTAACCTAGGTCCGAGAAAACTCAAAACTTGTGTTAATTTTCGTGAAATATTGAGTTTTCTCTAACTTAGGTTACATCATCACAAGCCTTTCTATTTTTTATTGACACCTAACACATTTCAACACCAAAACAATGTTGTTACTTTTTCCAAAAAGGATGCAAGAGCAAAATTATCGTCAAAAATGCAACGTTTTCGTGCCCAAATGTAGGCATCGGTACCTAGCTAAAATTGTAGCCTACATTTGCGTGTCGTGTATTTAATTTTTGATGATATCTTTCCACCGGAATTCATTTTCAAAAATGTACGACCGCAATAACGACCACGAATGTGGTAGCTTTAAATAAAAATTAGTTTTGGTTGTACTCGTTTGATCGGCTCCGAGAAACGTGAGCAGTTTGACAAAATATTCATAAACTGCTCAGTTTTTTTAGAGCTGGCCAAACTGCTGCTGCAACCGAATTTATTTTCTTTTTCATCACACGAACTACGAAAATTGTAATTTTCGGTTTCCAAACGGGAACCGAAATTTAAAAAAAAAATCAAGTTATGTGTCGATATCGGTTAGTCTGCCACATACGGCTCTTCAGCAAAGCTTCATTTTCAGCAAAGCATTGATGTCTCTTAATCCATTATTTTACTATGAGACCACATTAACCGTATGTTCATTGCTTATTTTTGTCGTTCCTGTCGATAGCAAATGATTAGTCGTTTCTAATATAGACAAGTAATGATACCTTTCACATAGCATTTCAAAATAATTTAATATATCGATGAAGGTTTGTCAACATTACTATTGCCACATATGGAGCACTGTCGGAGATCGTTGACCATGGATTCAAATTATCTTTTAAGGAAATCGGTCTCTTAGTTGATGCTGGATATTGTGCCCTATTGCTCTTCATATTTTGTGACTGCTCCCACAAAGCCACTTTAGAGGTAATTGAGCTTGATTTTCCATTGATGTCGAAAATAAATAGTTTTTTGATGCACATGATTTCAGGTGGCTCAAGGTGTACAAGATACCCTTTTAACAATAAATTTGTTAAGTATTGACCAGCAAACACAGAAAGAAGTAAGAATTTAACAAAATCGAAAATTTGCGCGGGCTTTATTCATTAAAACTATTTCCTGTCTTGATTCATATAGATCGACTTATTCATTCAAGCAATTGAAATGAATCCAGCAGTTGTAAGTTTAAAAGGGTATGCAGATGTGAATCGAGAATTGCTGTCGTCGGTAAGTTAGCACTGTATTTCAAATAGATCGTTCAATCTTACAAAATCAATTTGTCCCTCTTTTACAGTCCGTAACAACCATTGCTATTTATCTGATTGTATTGCTGCAATTTAAAATATCGTTGGTTAGCCAGAGAGAACTTTCACATGCAAATGTAGTACCGACGACTACAGTTACGCCATTACCAATTACAGCTTAAAGCTACGGTGTGTTTATTTATAACGAAACAATTGCAACAAGCGTGTTGAGTGTTGATAAGTAGAATCAACGCACTTCAAGCATGAGTGGTACTCTAAATAGAGTACTGAAATTAGACAGTGCATCAAAAAAACTTTTGCACTGTAATAAATGTTTCATATAAAATAGTACTTTATTTGGCAGCTATCACTCGAAGCACTTTTGCTTGAAGTGCGTTGGTAGAATTTATTTTACGAGCTATAAAGCCACCTTTTTTACACAATTATGTCTAAACTTTTATGCTCTGGAATAAAAAGCTTCTCATTGTTCACTGTGTTGAGAATTTTTTTTTATTTAATTTGATATTAGGAGGCATATGGATTGACTGAAAACCATAATTTTTTTTTATTACTTTACAAAAGCCTACATGCGAAATGAGTTCACATTTAAAATTGTGCTGAGATTTGACCTCAACAAAAGAATTTGGTACATTGAATGTTCATTTCCATTTCAACTCCATACTTAACCTGTCATATACGGCTATTCATCTGTTATCGATAACAACGACAAAAATAATAACTAGCTCTGGGTAATATGGTCTTTAATATAGTAAAATGTGTATGTTAAAAAAATTGAAGGACAAGATTTGAAATGAATCGATTAAAAATACTTTGATCGATTGAAGTAATAGACATGATAATAATACTGGTCATATGCTTGCCATCTGTAACAGGTTAAATGTTTTAACCACAAGATGTGTTGTCAAGTTTTTGTTGGTGAATTTTCGTAAACTTGGCTAAAATTACCGAATTTACTTAGGCAGTAAATTGCGGTAATTTTTGGTACGTTTCAGAAAATTCGGTAGATGAATTGACCCATCATAGGCTCTGATATTCACATATTGTGCACATATCCAGCGATGTAGGCACTAGTTTCAAGGAAAGTAGTCAATTAATCTTCAAGCACAATATGTTTGTCGAAGTAAAAGTTAGTAAGATTTTTTATACGTCTCTGTGTGGTAAGACTAACATTATCCATAAGCTCGGAGAGTGAGTTTGGGTTTATCTTTGCATCGACACACCTTCGGTTTAGGATCATCACAATCACCAACTCGTTAAAATAAACATTTGAACACAGGTGTGTAATATTTATAAAGACAAAGACTTTTGGATACGCCGAGAACATCGACGCAAATTTAATTTTTTGGGTTGATTTGGGAATATTTCTGGATTATTTTTCTGCTTAATAAGTGAAGAGCTAGATTTATACGTTTGGAAATTTTATTCTCAGTTACACGGTCATATATATGACAGTCCAACGTAGAAACTTTCTAGTTCCTCTGCTTCTCATATGTGAAGTAAATTATTTAATTCTGATGTGTATTATGGTTGATTTTAGGAGTTTCGATTGGTGTAGATCGACGGAGCGAGCGGAGCGAGAGTACTTGCTCAATTGCCAACAGACAGATTCCTACACAACTTTACATGAAGAGGGACGAGAACCTGAGAACATTTTTAAAGTGTCTTCATTTTCCTGCCAGATTCAAATTTAATTTCGATTTTGAAAATGTTGTTTTATGATTTTGTTAAACATTCAACTAATTTTATTCCTTGTTTAAGGTAAGTAGGAGATACTAACGTGCCAGATATATTTTTTAATGGAAAATATATATATAACAATTACATTATCAGATGACGATAAGCATTTTCGTTCATTGTCCCAGCTTTCATAGAGATTGAAAGCAAAAGTTGTAGATCTTTTGAGACTCGCCCACTAAACAGCTACATATGGTAACTCAAATTCTGTTAAAAAATCGATGATGAAAGATTATCTTAAAAACCAATGAATTCAATGAGTCGTGACAAGTAGAAATTCGGTTTAACTCAAATAAAATTTGAATCGATTCGACACGGCACGGCAGAGTAAAATAAACCAGGCAGTAGCGGTTCATTTTCGAAACGTCAAATAAGGGACCTAATACACTGTATGAAAATGAACTCAAATGAACACTGACATAAATTGAAAAATTTTATTCTCAAAAAATATAGGACTACTAGATTATTCAGGTCCATTGTCAAACGTCCACTCCTGCCTGGTTAACTTTACTCTGCCGTGGACACGCTCTTTGGACGTATCAACGGATTAGTATTGGTTTTCGGTTTTTTTTTATGTTCACTCATGAAGAAGGTCTTAAATCTTCTAAACGAAATACAGAGGGGCTAGTTACGCTAGGGCTAAATTGGATCCCGGTCTGACTGGAAACCAAAAATAAAATAAATTATACGTCTGATGTCCGTGAACCAAGTTTAATCAATTCTTCCCGGTCAATGTTTTCCACGCTAAATATTACCATACCTAGCATGGGCGTTATTTACGAAAGGCTATAGGTTGTGCAATTAACTTGAACTTGCGTGTGTTTGTCAATAAAAATACTCTCATTCCAACAGCTTATTTCAGACATTTCCATGTGTACTAACAGAATATATGATTTGTAATAGCATATTATAGCCGGTACGGTGAAAATCGTAATGCGCCACGATTAATATGTCAGTATAATTCAAGCCGATGTTTAGTCTTGTTCAAATTACTTCATTGTATAGTGTTAATTCATTTGCATGGAAACGATGAACTACAGTCTTCTATTCACGACCATTATTTTCATTAGTAAATTAAATGCAATATACTGCCAAGAGGTACTGCTTCTACATGTTCAATTAGACGCTTAGGAATGCAAACATTTAAATCCAAAACTTTTAACGTTATCAGAAAAGACCAATCTTTCGAATATTGGCTCCACAAGTAATATGTAAAAATACCAAAGATGATGCCGCAGACACACCACCACAAATAACAATAAGGTAAATTACCCCGTGTGTCGAATCAATAATTCCATTTTTAATTCATCGATAAAACTAATCGTTCGTTGTTGTTGCTGTGTTATTTGTGTAAATCATGGATACGCAGTATGCAAACGGAAGGTGGACAAAAGCTTACATATCGTGTTCGAATGTATTTCGAAGTTTTGGGTGGCTACCAAGGTCAACAAAAGGCCTTATCATTGTGGCGAGCCGTGCGAACAATGGAAAAGAAAATTAACATAAAAGACAAAGATCTGATTTCGGATAAGAATCAAATAAATGTCAACAATACTGAAGTATGTGGCTGTGGTTATTTACATACGTAAAATTAAAGCAAAAGAATGAATATTACAATTTACATGCCTATACACTCGCAGTTGGTACAAGGAGTATATTACGTTTTCACAATAACAGGCATCGATGAAAATGGCTATGAGAGTGAGCCGGACAATTTTACGGTTACATACAGTGACGGAAAAATTAAAAGAACAAATCCGGACGGATCAGTCGTAAGAAGAATTGATTTTTAATTTAACTTATACTTTGACTTTTGCTGTATTTGCCATTTGCCACCTGTCTTCACTTTGGATGCCCCAAATTTAAATTTACCATTTTATCTGATAATATCAGTAGGATTAGGAGAAGTGAGTGAGACCTTAAATCTCAGCACCAATAAGGACGAAAACCAATTTAAATGAATAGTTTTCTGGTTTGAACAATGCTAAACTGGACGCTACTAGTACGTCAGTACATCTGAAGAAGCTTTTAACTTTATCCCGTTTAGTACTGACTTTTGATTTTTTTAATCTGGCATGTAATCACCTCAGTAATCACTCATGTTTCTCATGTTTATGGACTAAATCAGACTACATAGCACTGAAATGGTATCTTGGGCGAGGAATACGCGCTTTTAAGGTTTATGGATACAAAAGACTCAGTATATTAAACGGAATAAAGAGGTTAAATGAGTCAAATTGACTAAATTGGTTTGGTAAACTTGATGAGTGACTCATTATGACGAGCTTAATTAAGTTAGAGTGCTCACATTAGGTTGGGTAAATCAAATCCCTTAACTTTCTGAATTTCACAATAGTTAGAAAAAGAACTTCGAGAGCAGTCGTAATCTCTCATTAATAACTTCATTCTGTTCAGTTTCACTGAACATTTTTCGAAACGTTCTGCAAACACTGATAATATTATAAATCGATACCTAATTTTAGCTTCATAACTTTATGTTCTGGTAAATATTTTATTATTACATTGGAGTAATCTCCATAAAATGCCCCGGTTCAAAATAAGGTATGGTGTATGTTTCCAGTATAATCTATCTTGAAACCTAACCTCAGGAATTCCGTTGTTCATCCAACAACTTTTTAGACCCGTACGAAGTACTGGGGTCTTATAGGTTTACGCATACGTTTGTAACACGTCGAATTGGACTCCCTGAGTAAGGGGAAACCTATTGTGGTTGTCTAGAGATGCCAAATCCGCGAAAAAAAATGTCCGTCTGTCTGTCCGTCTGTCCGTCTGTCTGTCTGCACGATAACTTGAGTAAAACGCATCCGATTTTGAAAATTCTTTTTTTTTCCCGTTTGGTAATGTCAAAAGACAGGCTAAGTTCGAAGATGAGTGATTTTGGATCGACCCCTCCCGAGCTGTGGCCCAATAAGTGCTTTACGGTTTTACGGAAGATATCTCCGGACATTTAAACGTTAAACTTGTAAGTGATACGTCAAATAAAAGGTATTTACAATACCGATCGACAAAAAAAAAGTTTATGGAAATCGGATGACCGACTCGTGAGTTAGACCCCTTGGTGTGGAACAGGCACAGGGCGGCAAGCAGTTTTTGCTTGTAGGTCGGCCAAATTTGAACATATTTCGTTCGTTTTAGCTTTATTAGATAGGTATTGACCGTACCAATCAGGGAAAAAAAGTTTCTGAAATTATGTTCTCCGGAGCGTGAGCTAGGTCTCTTGGAGTGAGCTCTTATCTGGCTACTCGGCCGTACAGTGAACGTGGTGTATTTTGTCAATATCTCGAGTAAATTTTGACCGAATTTCATGATTTTTTTTTGTTTGAAAGGTATTAACGAATGTAAAGCGTCGGTACTATTTCCGGTCTCCTAACAAAATGGCTGCCGGCGGCCATATTGGATTTTATTAAAAGTGATATAAAGTGGGAAAAATGATGCTTAGAGAGTTTCTGTTAACATGGAAATAATGTGTTAAGTGTGAGGGGTTTCAGGGATTCCATATATGGACATCTATATATACCTATATACAGCTATATTGAGCTATATACAGGCATATAGAGCTATATAATAGCATATTCCTCTGTGAAATGTTTATTTACAGTGAAATATAGGTAAATATAGCGGTATATAGCTGTTTAAATAGGAATTTATGAAATTTGACTTCGTACGGGGCTGTCTATATTGCCTCCGGCAATTTAATTGTATATGATAACAAGGCAAAGAGTGGATAATGTAAGTGATTTAAAAGGAAGAATAGTTTTTCAGCAGAGAAGAAAATAAAGTAAGAGAAATGAAGAGTTTCACATTAAAGGCTTTTGATACGAATAGGTGTTTCGTACGGGTCGGCGTTAGCTATGTTTATTTCTGGGTCTTAAATACATGCGTAGAAAATCGTACTTTTCATGTTTCAAACACTACTTTCGACGCCCTCACTCGGGATAAAAATGAAAAGTCTCGTTTTCGTGTGTTTATTGACCTCGGCTACTCCTCGGATCAACAAAATTCACACGAAAACTCTACGTTTCATGTAAAATACTCTCATTTACTCTCATTTACGCCTCTATACATAAAAGTTCATTTATTAGTTTATTACTGACCTGCTGGAATTGAAGCTTGACCAATTCCGTAATTGGAAACAAGAAATAACAGTTTTATCGAAAAATCGTGTCCACATTTATAGATACCAGATGACATAACATTTTTGATGTTGGGAAGTGAAACAGCATACGCAAATCTGGAATACAAAATTGAAGCAAACGTAAAGTTCTGTACGCCACGTTATAACTACTATGTGAGTTAGGTTTCAGAAGATATTTATTCAGATACACAGGGGACATAATTCACTGATGAAATATATTTTTTTAAATTTTCAGTTCGAGTGGGAAGTGTCTAATTTACCAGAGCGTCATAAAAATATTGTGAACATTCCGGGAAGCACTCTAAGGGTTCCTGTTGGGGTATTTGAAGCCGGTCACACGTACACAATTTCTGCGAAACTAGTCCAATCAAACGATTCGCGTGTTTTGCTTTCCGTAAGATAATCAAATCATCATCATAATGTGCACAGAAGTGCTACATTGATTCTGACCTGCAATTTTCAGGATTCCATTAATGTGAGCATCAAAAAAAGGGGATTTACAGCGAAATTAATTCCGGAAAACGTTTTAATTGGTATAAGTCGACCCCTGGAATTGCGTCTACTCTACTCAGATCTCGACAATTCAGGATTGAAGCCGAATGTGTGTACACGCATGCATTGGTTTTGTTGAAGGTTTTGTATCAAATCGGATTCTTTGTTTTGTTTACAGATCAGTTGGATGTGCAAAGAAGTATCAGACGATCACGACTGTGATAATGTTGAAGAAATTTCCGAATATCAATTGAGCGTAGAGATATACGAGAAGGGAACGTGAGTATTAAGTTCTTGGTTATGTGTCCAATAACAACCAACAGATAACGGGATATACGGTTGACCTTAAAATAATGTTACAGATATGCGGTAGATGCCAACGTACTGCTAGATACTAGCGTAACTGCGGTATCAAATATATTGGTCGATCCTGAAATTATTGTAGTGCCGCTGTTTAAAAATCCACCTCTTCAAGCTATTCCAGCCGAAGATTCGTTTGAGGTAGCGTTTTTTATTTGATAGCGCTTAGGTGTTGGACAATTCACTCTACCCTTTTTGTAGATGGAAACTACAATCGATGGTTTAATCCCATACTGTCACGCCTACTGGAGCGTTGTTAATGAGACTGGATACGAATACTTTGATAGTACATTGATTGTAAGATATTGTCAACATATCTATCTTCTTTATTTACGAATTTTAAATAATATCTCTCGACACGTCCAGCCAGGTGGTTTGGGAAACATTTCCATCACCGATATTGAGGGAAATTTCTTATCCGAACTTGCAGATTTTGTCAATTCAACGGTTACTCGTGATATTTCGTTAGTTGTTCCGAGGAAGGGGGCATTTCCTGATTGGAACGGATTGAAACCGAATTCAAAGTGAGTCAAAAATTATAAGTTATAAGCTACTATTTTTGGTAATTATTTTTTTTTAGAATTTTTAGAATTTTGTAAGAATTTTAGAATTTTTTTTTTCGAAATAGTTAGGAATAAAATTCACCAATCTGGTTTGGTTATAACAGTTCAGTCTATAAAAAAATCATTTCTTTACTGAGGAAAGAAAATAGGAAATTCTAACAAGATCGAAATTTCCGAATTTCCGAAAGTGACAATTTCAGGGAGTTTTTTTTGCAGTCAATTGATTTTCATGAATGTGAACCTTTTTTCTGATAAAATGGCTATTTTGCTTCTATAAAATAAGTATAATAATTATAATAAGTTTGTGATTTTGCCGATACGAGCGAAGCGAGAAGAAATTTTCACGCGACAAAATTATTTATGTAACAAGCTGTGAAATGGGGTTGTTTTCGTCACTAAATGGCAATGACAATTTTAAAGTTACGTAGTCTCTGAACGGTAGATAGCCAAAGAAACAAACAAACATCAACCTTTATATTACAGTGCGGCAGAACACAGTCAATATCTTAATTTTTTAATAACTTCTTTATTTATCATTCCTTTTTATTTCTGAGTGGAAACCCAATGTGAAACGCTTTATTTTATATTAGAAATTATGACGAGCCAAAGTTCTGTTCTGGTGCGTTGATAGTGTGTATTGCAAGAATGTGCACGCAATGCTAAAAATTCCATTAATAAATAATATTGATTTAATATGGGTCCCAATATAATATCGATATATAAATATTCGACTAAATCTTTTATTTCTAAGGTACAAATTTCGCCTAATCACAACGTGCCCCGCACCAATTTATGACTCCATGAATCAGACTAAAAGCCAGACAAGACAAAATGCCACAAGTTACGCAGATATCACCATATTAACCAATCAGGCCCCGGTTGGAAAACCATTGGAAGTAAGTTGGATGAAAAATGTTGTTTTTAGATTGAACAATCATCTACTGAGATTACAGGTTACTCCGCAAACGGGTGTCGGTATGAAAACCGTTTTTAAATTTTCAACTGGTGTGGCTTTAGATGAAAGCGACGATTATCCACTAAAATATAATTTTCTAATTGAATTTGATGGCATTAAAATCAGTATAGGAGAGTTTTACGAAAATATGGTCACAACCAGTCCACTTCCTTTTTCGGGTAATTTATAAGTTTCCTATGTGACAGGAATTATCAAATCCAATAATTTCAATCAAATTCATGGTTTTCGGTCCAGAGACAAACGTAACGACCATGTACGAGACATGCGATTCAAGAGAGGCGTGCTCAATCGTAAATGGTCCTACAATCGTAACCACCATGCCATCGGACGATGAAATTGATTTGGGAGATATAATCAGTAATATTAAAGCTTCAATGTCCCGAATGGAATATGATCAATCATTTTTCGTCGCTCTGGTAGCTGGAATGTCTTTAAAGGTATTTTTAACTGAGATACCAATCATGTAAATTTTCGTATATAGAAGCCCTTTCTGTCCTACAGAATCACAATTTATTTGCCAGCTTTAAAGAAAATTTCACAAAAATTGTTCGAAACGAAATAAACAGACTGCTGGAAAATCCCACAAGCTACATACCACCATTGGAAATCGTAAAATTTGTGAATTATTCGAAAACATCGCATCAAATAATTAGTGAAGATGATGCCATCAATCGTGGGCTTCTAGAGCTGTTGGAAATGACCGAAAATAGGGAATATGCGAAACAAATTCGATCCGAACCGATTGCTTCAAGAAAGAAACGGGCTCTGAAGGACATTGACAGTAAAACGGAGAGAATGAATTTAGAATTGCAAATGTTGGAGAAATTAATTCAGTCAAAGAATGAAACAGAATCGGTTGATGCGATGAAACGTTTGACGGAAAAGGTGAAAACATTTGTCACTCGCCTCTGCAATGGCACATCATTTTCTTCTGTGATTTTGAGTGAGTAATCATTTTCTCTAAGAACTCGATAGCTGAACTCGTTATTGTATGCTCTAAAAGGCAATGCCAGTAAATATAGACCGTGAGAGCTTGTGTTCATACCAGCAATTGTTACTATACTTCAAACGAACAGTATTTATTCAACAATTTTGGTTTTTTTAGCGCTCGGTAAGGCCCTGACAAGGGTGGGCTTAGTATAATTGGGACTTTGATATTATTATCACAATGTAGAAATTCCAAATTTGGGATACGCGCGCTACTGGAAAGTCTACAGAATCTTGCAGAGACTATTTATTTTTGGGGAAACCATTTCCCATATTTCCTCAAATTTTCCAATATTTTCAGAAATTTCTTACATGTTTCCAAATTTTCAAAAATAAGGAAAATTTTGGAAAATTGAATTAAATGTGGTAAAATAGACCACCTTTTTCATCTGGTTGAACCTGATCTATTTTTTAAAATTCGGAAGCGAAAACGGATTTCGTCGAAGTACAGGCAACACTTTCAAGATTGACACCTGACACAGCATGAACTTCCACATGTCACATGACACATGTCAACTCAGTGTTCAAGCTAGGAGCACTGACTGATTTCCTGAGTCATAAAATTTTGCACCCTACTTTTCAACTTGACACCAGACTACCGCTGTTTGTCGTCTGTAACTCAAGCACGCAGGCTGGTGTCAATTTAAAAAGTATTCTCTTCTTGACATAGCACATATGCCTTCAAATTGGCATAATCAGGTATTTGTTCCGACAATGTCTATAAGTTTGAATTTTGAGAAATGAGGCTGCTCCCAAGTGTTGGATAGTATTGGGAAATAATGCATTCCCTTCGCCTACAGCAGTTTTACGATGATCTGGTGACGGAATCTCAATATCCAAGAGTTTCACTAGACAAAGGATCAAATAAATTTATGGGTTGGCTCTTTGCATTCTTGTTGTAACCAAAAGTAGGAAACATTTGTAACGAATAAAAATGTTTTTTGCAACAACTTTTGCAACTATTACTTCAAAAGGCTCTTCAAACCTTATATGGAGGACTGATATTCACACAGGCTCTCGGACTAATAATTTATATTAGCAACATTATTGACTCTCAGAACTAATTTGAGGAATCAACAAGCGAATAAGCTATACGATTTACCGACCATCGAATAGACAATTTTCATTTCTTATTCAGACAAATCAATAATTAATATGGAAATTCGTGAAACGAGTGTGAACCAAATTATACGCACCAACTTAACCATACCGTACGATTCATATCAACGACGGTCGTATATTCAAATCAATGGAAATTTAAAAGTTAATCCACGGAATAGGTTTTGTGTTGGTAAAATTATGTTTCCTAGCGACTATTTAAGTGGACAGAAAAACGCCAATGAAATATACGATCTCATCATTGTCGAGAAAAGTACAGGGGAAATTAACGTAGTCGACGTTAGTGACGGCAATCGTGGTGAACAGAGTGTTTCACTGAGTATTCCAATTACAAAAGAATCTGGAAATTTCGAGGTAAAAATAATATATTTTGTCTGTCGAATCAGACGGTGGGCAGCATAGTAGACGAAGTGAGTGTTTAAAATTGTTTTCTGTTTAGTGTCAAGTATGGGAAAACGGAGTGTGGTCATCTAATGTTTGTACCACTTCATCGATTAAAAACGGTTACGTGTATTGTGGATGCAAAAAAATTAGCACATTCAGGTATGTAATCAATATACGCACATTCCTTACGGTTTGACCTTGTACCTTGCATAGCTAATGAATTTCATTGATTAAAATTGTAGAGCTGTAGAAAAAGTGAGTGAAATGAATTCGACAACTGCGAATGTTGCGGTTACAACGTTACCCACTACAATTGAGCCCGTTCCAAGTCCACCTGGAACAATAGCTCCTGTTGAAGTTTCCACAAACCCTGCTACTATTACTACTACAACTACCGAATTGCTAACATCAACAGTCAATACGACTGTTAATTTAGTAACGACGTCATTAGCGGAAACTACTCATAATGAACCGACAACAACAACAACTACGGTTATGAGTGTTACGTACGTTGAAAACTTTCCAACGAATCCAAATTTAACATCAAACGTTGAAAACAGTACTATTGCTAATAACATCCTCAACGCTACCGCGTCGGACATTGTGGAGATTGTAACACTAAACAACACTTCTACACTTACTACTGCATTGAGTTCAACATCTTCAAATCTTTCTCTAACCACCTTAACCGAGCCTACAACATTACTTGCAAATGCTACCACTATTTTACCAGAAACAACAAACAGTAACTCGGAGACAATTTTCACGACCATAGTCTCCACTATTAATGGCACTGTAACGGGACCGCATAAGGATACGCTAACAGCGAGCGAGAAGACATCATGTGAGCGAATATTATGGGAAAGTCTGTGGAGAGCTGCTTCACACTAATTTTTTTTTGCATTTGCAGACTCGTCAACAACTGGATATACATTGGCGGTGATATTTATCGTTGCGGGGATTTTCATAGTGGCTGCGGTATTCATTTACAATCGTCGTAAGAAACCAAATTCTTTGGCTCAACAACTGGAGATAATTGTAAAGAAAATGGGACAAAATTATGAATTTGAAAAGACAATAATTTTCTTAATTTTTCCGTATTACAGTCGTCAGAAATTCGTACATCGAATAATGCTGTAAAATATGCACGTTTCCACGACGAACAGACAATGCGCGGAGATAATATTGAAACTATATTCACAGCACAGTGAGACCCGCAACAAAGAAAATTTCTATAAATTATAAATGGGAAATCAATGTGGTAGTTTGCAACGAGAATATTGTAAACTCTTCCCTGGTGTATAATTCTCATTCTGTTTTCAGATCTATCAACCACACTATTCTAAAGAGACAAAATCAAGTCAACATGATTTTGCGACAGGTCAATTTCAATTCTACACGTCTTGTTCAAGTTCTTTTTATAATCAATAAATCTTTAAATTGTTCATTCAGTGTTTCAATAGGCCCCTATACAATGTCGAACACCAGTGTTATGATTATGATTACCATGATTTTTAAATATTCTTACGATTTTCCATTTTTTCACTGCCAAGGGAACCGACCCACCCAACTGGTGGAACCTATCTGAAAAGTTACACGAAAAATACGAAAAAAAGTGAGAGCATTATAATTTGATCGATTTCTGGAATTTTATAATAAATGGAGTTGTCACAGAAGTATTTGAACCAGTAATTCAATGCAAATGTTTCAAATGCTTCTACAATTTTTTTTAAAGTTCAGACAATTGATCAAAGTATAAGGCTACCACAGTTAATACTAAAAATAGACCCTGAAAATAACGACTCAAATTCTGAAAGTACCGACCGTATAATTTAATAACTGACCAATAAAAAAAATTAGCGCCTGAATGCGATTAAAAGAAATAATAAATTATCAACAGCCAGTTGTGAATCGATCCAGATCAAGCAAATTTTTAAAGAATTATCTCTCATGTAACTGAAACAAGCTAAAATGAAAGCAAAATAAAATGATCGATTCTGGTTTTTGACAATCGAAATTCAATTGTCAAAAACCAGACTCGATCATTTTATTTTGCTTTCATTTTAATTTAGTTAAAAATTTAAATTCGACAATAAGTTGTGCATCGATCCAGATCAAGCAAATTTTTAAAGAATTATTTCTCATCTAACTAAAACAAGCTAATTTAGTTGAAAATGTAAATTCGACAATAAGTTGTAAATCGATCCAGATCAAGCAAATTTTTAAAGAATTATCTCTCATCTAACTGAAACAAGCTAATTTAGTTGAAAATTTAAATTCGACTATAGGTTGTGCATCGATCCAGATCAAGCAAATTTTTAAAGAATTATCTCTCATCTAACTAAAACAAGCTAATTTAGTTGAAAATGTAAATTCGACAATAAGTTGTGAATCGATCCAGATCAAGCAAATTTTTTAAGAATTATCTCTCATGTTACTAAATCAAGCTAATTTAGTTGAAAATGTAAATTCGACAATAAGTTGTGCATCGATCCAGATCAAGCAAATTTTTAAAGAATTATTTCTCATCTAACTAAAACAAGCTAATTTAGTTGAAAATGTAAATTCGACAATAAGTTGTGCATCGATCCAGATCAAGCAAATTTTTAAAGAATTATCTCTCATCTAACTGAAACAAGCTAATTTAGTTGAAAATTTAAATTCGACTATAAGTTGTGCATCGATCCAGATCAAGCAAATTTTTAAAGAATTATCTCTCATCTAACTAAAACAAGCTAATTTAGTTGAAAATGTAAATTCGACAATAAGTTGTGCATCGATCCAGATCAAGCAAATTTTTAAAGAATTATTTCTCATCTAACTAAAACAAGCTAATTTAGTTGAAAATGTAAATTCGACAATAAGTTGTGCATCGATCCAGATCAAGCAAATTTTTAAAGAATTATCTCTCATCTAACTAAAATAAGCAACTTTAGTTGAAAATGTAAATTCGACAATAAGTTGTGAATCGATCCAGATCAAGCAAATTTTTAAAGAATTATTTCTCATCTAGCTAATTTAGTTGAAAATGTAAATTCGACAATAAGTTGTGCATCGATCCAGATCAAGCAAATTTTTAAAGAATTATCTCTCATCTAACTAAAATAAGCAACTTTAGTTGAAAATGTAAATTCGACAATAAGTTGTGAATCGATCCAGATCAAGCAAATTTTTAAAGAATTATTTCTCATCTAACTAAAACAAGCTAATTTAGTTGAAAATGTAAATTCGACAATAAGTTGTGCATCGATCCAGATCAAGCAAATTTTTAAAGAATTATCTCTCATCTAACTGAAACAAGCTAATTTAGTTGAAAATTTAAATTCGACTATAAGTTGTGCATCGATCCAGATCAAGCAAATTTTTAAAGAATTATCTCTCATCTAACTAAAACAAGCTAATTTAGTTGAAAATGTAAATTCGACAATAAGTTGTGCATCGATCCAGATCAAGCAAATTTTTAAAGAATTATTTCTCATCTAACTAAAACAAGCTAATTTAGTTGAAAATGTAAATTCGACAATAAGTTGTGCATCGATCCAGATCAAGCAAATTTTTAAAGAATTATCTCTCATCTAACTAAAATAAGCAACTTTAGTTGAAAATGTAAATTCGACAATAAGTTGTGAATCGATCCAGATCAAGCAAATTTTTAAAGAATTATTTCTCATCTAGCTAATTTAGTTGAAAATGTAAATTCGACAATAAGTTGTGCATCGATCCAGATCAAGCAAATTTTTAAAGAATTATCTCTCATCTAACTAAAATAAGCAACTTTAGTTGAAAATGTAAATTCGACAATAAGTTGTGAATCGATCCAGATCAAGCAAATTTTTAAAGAATTATTTCTCATCTAACTAAAACAAGCTAATTTAGTTGAAAATTTAAATTCGACAATAAGTTGTGCATCGATCCAGATCAAGCAAATTTTTAAAGAATTATTTCTCATCTAACTAAAACAGGCCAATTTAGTTGAAAATGTAAATTCGACAATAAGTTGTGCATCGATCCAGATCAAGCAAATTTTTAAAGAATTATTTCTCATCTAACTAAAACAAGCTAATTTAGTTGAAAATGTAAATTCGACAATAAGTTGTTTATCGATCCAGATCAAGCAAATTTTTAAAGAATTATCTCTCATCTAACTGAAACAAGCTAATTTAGTTGAAAATGTAAATTCGACAATAAGTTGTGCATCGATCCAGATCAAGCAAATTTTTAAAAGAATTATTTCTCATCTAACTAAATCAAGCTAATTTAGTTGAAAATGTAAATTCGACAATAAGCTGTGCATCGATCCAGATCAAGCAAATTTTTAAAGAATTAGCTCTCATGTTACTAAATCAAGCTAATTTAGTTGAAAATGTAAATTCGACAATAAGTTGTGCATCGATCCAGATCAAGCAAATTTTTAAAGAATTATTTCTCATCTAACTAAAACAAGTTAATTTAGTTGAAAATGTAAATTCGACAATAAGCTGTGCATCGATCCAGATCAAGCAAATTTTTAAAGAATTAGCTCTCATGTTACTAAATCAAGCTAATTTAGTTGAAAATGTAAATTCGACAATAAGTTGTGCATCGATCCAGATCAAGCAAATTTTTAAAAGAATTATTTCTCATCTAACTAAATCAAGCTAATTTAGTTGAAAATGTAAATTCGACAATAAGTTGTGCATCGATCCAGATCAAGCAAATTTTTAAAGAATTATCTCTCATGTTACTAAATCAAGCTAATTTAGTTGAAAATGTAAATTCGACAATAAGTTGTGCATCAATCCAGATCAAGCAAATTTTTAAGAGAATTATTTCTCATCTAACTAAATCAAGCTAATTTAGTTGAAAATGTAAATTCGACAATAAGTTGTGCATCGATCCAGATCAAGCAAATTTTTAAAGAATTATCTCTCATGTTACTAAATCAAGCTAATTTAGTTGAAAATGTAAATTCGACAATAAGTTGTGCATCAATCCAGATCAAGCAAATTTTTAAAAGAATTATTTCTCATCTAACTAAATCAAGCTAATTTAGTTGAAAATGTAAATTCGACAATAAGTTGTGCATCGATCCAGATCAAGCAAATTTTTAAAGAATTATCTCTCATGTTACTAAATCAAGCTAATTTAGTTGAAAATGTAAATTCGACAATAAGTTGTGCATCAATCCAGATCAAGCAAATTTTTAAAAGAATTATTTCTCATCTAACTAAATCAAGCTAATTTAGTTGAAAATGTAAATTCGACAATAAGTTGTGCATCGATCCAGATCAAGCAAATTTTTAAAGAATTATCTCTCATGTTACTAAATCAAGCTAATTTAGTTGAAAATGTAAATTCGACAATAAGTTGTGCATCAATCCAGATCAAGCAAATTTTTAAAAGAATTATTTCTCATCTAACTAAATCAAGCTAATTTAGTTGAAAATGTAAATTCGACAATAAGTTGTGCATCGATCCAGATCAAGCAAACTTTTAAAGAATTATCTCTCATGTTACTAAATCAAGCTAATTTAGTTGAAAATGTAAATTCGACAATAAGTTGTGCATCAATCCAGATCAAGCAAATTTTTAAAAGAATTATTTCTCATCTAACTAAATCAAGCTAATTTAGTTGAAAATGTAAATTCGACAATAAGTTGTGCATCGATCCAGATCAAGCAAATTTTTAAAGAATTATCTCTCATGTTACTAAATCAAGCTAATTTAGTTGAAAATGTAAATTCGACAATAAGTTGTGCATCAATCCAGATCAAGCAAATTTTTAAAAGAATTATTTCTCATCTAACTAAATCAAGCTAATTTAGTTGAAAATGTAAATTCGACAATAAGTTGTGCATCGATCCAGATCAAGCAAATTTTTAAAGAATTATCTCTCATGTTACTAAATCAAGCTAATTTAGTTGAAAATGTAAATTCGACAATAAGTTGTGCATCAATCCAATCCAGATCAAGCAAATTTTTAAAAGAATTATTTCTCATCTAACTAAATCAAGCTAATTTAGTTGAAAATGTAAATTCGACAATAAGTTGTGCATCGATCCAGATCAAGCAAATTTTTAAAGAATTATCTCTCATCTAACTAAAATAAGCAACTTTAGTTGAAAATGTAAATTCGACAATAAGTTGTGAATCGATCCAGATCAAGCAAATTTTTAAAAGAATTATTTCTCATCTAACTAAATCAAGCTAATTTAGTTGAAAATGTAAATTCGACAATAAGTTGTGCATCGATCCAGATCAAGCAAATTTTTAAAGAATTATCTCTCATGTTACTAAATCAAGCTAATTTAGTTGAAAATGTAAATTCGACAATAAGTTGTGCATCAATCCAGATCAAGCAAATTTTTAAAAGAATTATTTCTCATCTAACTAAATCAAGCTAATTTAGTTGAAAATGTAAATTCGACAATAAGTTGTGCATCGATCCAGATCAAGCAAATTTTTAAAGAATTATCTCTCATGTTACTAAATCAAGCTAATTTAGTTGAAAATGTAAATTCGACAATAAGTTGTGCATCAATCCAGATCAAGCAAATTTTTAAAGAATTATCTCTCATGTTACTAAATCAAGCTAATTTAGTTGAAAATGTAAATTCGACAATAAGTTGTGCATCAATCCAGATCAAGCAAATTTTTAAAAGAATTATTTCTCATCTAACTAAATCAAGCTAATTTAGTTGAAAATTTAAATTCGACAATAAGTTGTGCATCGATCCAGATCAAGCAAATTTTTAAAGAATTATCTCTCATGTTACTAAATCAAGCTAATTTAGTTAAAAATGTAAATTGGACAATAAGTTGTGCATCGATCCAGATCAAGCAAATTTTTAAAGAATTATTTCTCATCTAACTAAAACAAGCTAATTTAGTTGAAAATGTAAATTCGACAATAAGTTGTGAATCGATCCAGATCAAGCAAATTTTTAAAGAATTATTTCTCATCTAACTAAAACAAGCTAATTTAGTTGAAAATGTAAATTCGACAATAAGTTGTGAATCGATCCAGATCAAGCAAATTTTTAAAGAATTATTTCTCATCTAACTAAAACAAGCTAATTTAGTTGAAAATTTAAATTCGACAATAAGTTGTGCATCGATCCAGATCAAGCAAATTTTTAAAGAATTATTTCTCATGTAACTGAAACAAGCTAAAATGAAAGCAAAATAAAATGATCGATTCTTGTTTTTGACAATCGAAATTCAATTGTCAAAAACCAGACTCGATCATTTTATTTTGCTTTCATTTTAATTTAGTTGAAAATTTAAATTCGACAATAAGTTGTGCATCGATCCAGATCAAGCAAATTTTTAAAGAATTATTTCTCATCTAACTAAAACAAGCTAATTTAGTTGAAAATGTAAATTCCACAATAAGTTGTGAATCGATCCAGATCAAGCACATTTTTAAAGAATTATTTCTCATCTAACTAAAACAAGCTAATTTAGTTGAAAATTTAAATTCGACAATAAGTTGTGCATCGATCCAGATCAAGCAAATTTTTAAAGAATTATTTCTCATCTAACTAAAACAAGCTAATTTAGTTGAAAATGTAAATTCGACTATAAGTTGTGAATCGATCCAGATCAAGCAAATTTTTAAAGAATTATTTCTCATCTAACTAAAACAAGCTAATTTAGTTGAAAATTTAAATTCGACTATAGGTTGTGCATCGATCCAGATCAAGCAAATTTTTAAAGAATTATCTCTCATGTAACTGAAACAAGCTAAAATGAAAGCAAAATAAAATGATCGATTCTTGTTTTTGACAATCGAAATTCAATTGTCAAAAACCAGACTCGATCATTTTATTTTGCTTTCATTTTAATTTAGTTGAAAATTTAAATTCGACAATAAGTTGTGCATCGATCCAGATCAAGCAAATTTTTAAAGAATTATTTCTCATCTAACTAAAACAAGCTAATTTAGTTGAAAATGTAAATTCCACAATAAGTTGTGAATCGATCCAGATCAAGCACATTTTTAAAGAATTATTTCTCATCTAACTAAAACAAGCTAATTTAGTTGAAAATTTAAATTCGACAATAAGTTGTGCATCGATCCAGATCAAGCAAATTTTTAAAGAATTATTTCTCATCTAACTAAAACAAGCTAATTTAGTTGAAAATTTAAATTCGACTATAGGTTGTGCATCGATCCAGATCAAGCAAATTTTTAAAGAATTATCTCTCATCTAACTGAAACAAGCTAATTTAGTTGAAAATTTAAATTCGACTGTAAGTTGTGCATCGATCCAGATCAAGCAAATTTTTAAAGAATTATTTCTCATCTAACTAAAACAAGCTAATTTAGTTGAAAATGTAAATTCGACAATAAGTTGTGCATCGATCCAGATCAAGCTAATTTTTAAAGAATTATTTCTCATGTTACTAAATCAAGCTAATTTAGTTGAAAATGTAAATTCGACAATAAGTTGTGCATCGATCCAGATCAAGCAAATTTTTAAAGAATTATCTCTCATCTAACTGAAACAAGCTAATTTAGTTGAAAATTTAAATTCGACTATAAGTTGTGCATCGATCCAGATCAAGCAAATTTTTAAAGAATTATCTCTCATCTAACTAAAACAAGCTAATTTAGTTGAAAATGTAAATTCGACAATAAGTTGTGCATCGATCCAGATCAAGCAAATTTTTAAAGAATTATTTCTCATCTAACTAAAACAAGCTAATTTAGTTGAAAATGTAAATTCGACAATAAGTTGTGCATCGATCCAGATCAAGCAAATTTTTAAAGAATTATCTCTCATCTAACTAAAATAAGCAACTTTAGTTGAAAATGTAAATTCGACAATAAGTTGTGAATCGATCCAGATCAAGCAAATTTTTAAAGAATTATTTCTCATCTAACTAAAACAAGCTAATTTAGTTGAAAATTTAAATTCGACAATAAGTTGTGCATCGATCCAGATCAAGCAAATTTTTAAAGAATTATTTCTCATCTAACTAAAACAAGCCAATTTAGTTGAAAATGTAAATTCGACAATAAGTTGTGCATCGATCCAGATCAAGCAAATTTTTAAAGAATTATTTCTCATCTAACTAAAACAAGCCAATTTAGTTGAAAATGTAAATTCGACAATAAGTTGTGCATCGATCCAGATCAAGCAAATTTTTAAAGAATTATTTCTCATCTAACTAAAACAAGCTAATTTAGTTGAAAATGTAAATTCGACAATAAGTTGTGCATCGATCCAGATCAAGCAAATTTTTAAAGAATTATCTCTCATCTAACTGAAACAAGCTAATTTAGTTGAAAATTTAAATTCGACTATAAGTTGTGCATGGATCCAGATCAAGCAAATTTTTAAAGAATTATCTCTCATCTAACTAAAACAAGCTAATTTAGTTGAAAATGTAAATTCGACAATAAGTTGTGCATCGATCCAGATCAAGCAAATTTTTAAAGAATTATTTCTCATCTAACTAAAACAAGCTAATTTAGTTGAAAATGTAAATTCGACAATAAGTTGTGCATCGATCCAGATCAAGCAAATTTTTAAAGAATTATCTCTCATCTAACTGAAACAAGCTAATTTAGTTGAAAATGTAAATTCGACAATAAGTTGTGCATCGATCCAGATCAAGCAAATTTTTAAAGAATTATCTCTCATCTAACTAAAACAAGCTAATTTAGTTGAAAATGTAAATTCGACAATAAGTTGTGCATCGATCCAGATCAAGCAAATTTTTAAAGAATTATTTCTCATCTAACTAAAACAAGCTAATTTAGTTGAAAATGTAAATTCGACAATAAGTTGTGCATCGATCCAGATCAAGCAAATTTTTAAAGAATTATCTCTCATCTAACTGAAACAAGCTAATTTAGTTGAAAATTTAAATTCGACTATAAGTTGTGCATGGATCCAGATCAAGCAAATTTTTAAAGAATTATCTCTCATCTAACTAAAACAAGCTAATTTAGTTGAAAATGTAAATTCGACAATAAGTTGTACATCGATCCAGATCAAGCAAATTTTTAAAGAATTATTTCTCATCTAACTAAAACAAGCTAATTTAGTTGAAAATGTAAATTCGACAATAAGTTGTGCATCGATCCAGATCAAGCAAATTTTTAAAGAATTATCTCTCATCTAACTGAAACAAGCTAATTTAGTTGAAAATTTAAATTCGACTATAAGTTGTGCATGGATCCAGATCAAGCAAATTTTTAAAGAATTATCTCTCATCTAACTAAAACAAGCTAATTTAGTTGAAAATGTAAATTCGACAATAAGTTGTGCATCGATCCAGATCAAGCAAATTTTTAAAGAATTATCTCTCATCTAACTAAAACAAGCTAATTTAGTTGAAAATGTAAATTCGACAATAAGTTGTGCATCGATCCAGATCAAGCAAATTTTTAAAGAATTATCTCTCATCTAACTAAAATAAGCAACTTTAGTTGAAAATGTAAATTCGACAATAAGTTGTGCATCGATCCAGATCAAGCAAATTTTATTAAAGAATTATCATTCTCATCTAACCTAAAACAAGCTAATTTAGTTGAAAATGTAAATTCGACAATAAGTTGTGAATCGATCCAGATCAAGCAAATTTTTAAAGAATTATCTCTCATCTAACTAAAACAAGCTAATTTAGTTGAAAATGTAAATTCGACAATAAGTTGTGCATCGATCCAGATCAAGCAAATTTTTAAAGAATTATCTCTCATCTAACTAAAACAAGCTAATTTAGTTGAAAATGTAAATTCGACAATAAGTTGTGCATCGATCCAGATCAAGCAAATTTTTAAAGAATTATCTCTCATCTAACTAAAACAAGCTAATTTAGTTGAAAATGTAAATTCGACAATAAGTTGTGCATCGATCCAGATCAAGCAAATTTTTAAAGAATTATCTCTCATCTAACTAAAACAAGCTAATTTAGTTGAAAATGTAAATTCGACAATAAGTTGTGCATCGATCCAGATCAAGCAAATTTTTAAAGAATTATCTCTCATCTAACTAAAACAAGCTAATTTAGTTGAAAATGTAAATTCGACAATAAGTTGTGCATCGATCCAGATCAAGCAAATTTTTAAAGAATTATCTCTCATCTAACTAAAATAAGCAACTTTAGTTGAAAATGTAAATTCGACAATAAGTTGTGCATCGATCCAGATCAAGCAAATTTTTAAAGAATTATCTCTCATGTTACTAAATCAAGCTAATTTAGTTGAAAATGTAAATTCGACAATAAGTTGTGCATCGATCCAGATCAAGCAAATTTTTAAAGAATTATCTCTCATCTAACCTAAAACAAGCTAATTTAGTTGAAAATGTAAATTCGACAATAAGTTGTGAATCGATCCAGATCAAGCAAATTTTTAAAGAATTATCTCTCATCTAACTAAAACAAGCTAATTTAGTTGAAAATGTAAATTCGACAATAAGTTGTGAATCGATCCAGATCAAGCAAATTTTTAAAGAATTATTTCTCATCTAACTAAAACAAGCCAATTTAGTTGAAAATGTAAATTCGACAATAAGTTGTGCATCGATCCAGATCAAGCAAATTTTTAAAGAATTATCTCTCATCTAACTAAAACAAGCTAATTTAGTTGAAAATGTAAATTCGACAATAAGTTGTGCATCGATCCAGATCAAGCAAATTTTTAAAGAATTATCTCTCATCTAACTAAAACAAGCTAATTTAGTTGAAAATGTAAATTCGACAATAAGTTGTGAATCGATCCAGATCAAGCAAATTTTTAAAGAATTATCTCTCATCTAACTAAAACAAGCTAATTTAGTTGAAAATTTAAATTCGACTATAAGTTGTGCATGGATCCAGATCAAGCAAATTTTTAAAGAATTATCTCTCATCTAACTAAAACAAGCTAATTTAGTTGAAAATGTAAATTCGACAATAAGTTGTGCATCGATCCAGATCAAGCAAATTTTTAAAGAATTATCTCTCATCTAACTAAAACAAGCTAATTTAGTTGAAAATGTAAATTCGACAATAAGTTGTGCATCGATCCAGATCAAGCAAATTTTTAAAGAATTATCTCTCATCTAACTAAAACAAGCTAATTTAGTTGAAAATGTAAATTCGACAATAAGTTGTGCATCGATCCAGATCAAGCAAATTTTTAAAGAATTATCTCTCATCTAACTAAAATAAGCAACTTTAGTTGAAAATGTAAATTCGACAATAAGTTGTGCATCGATCCAGATCAAGCAAATTTTTAAAGAATTATCTCTCATGTTACTAAATCAAGCTAATTTAGTTGAAAATGTAAATTCGACAATAAGTTGTGCATCGATCCAGATCAAGCAAATTTTTAAAGAATTATCTCTCATCTACCTAAAACAAGCTAATTTAGTTGAAAATGTAAATTCGACAATAAGTTGTGAATCGATCCAGATCAAGCAAATTTTTAAAGAATTATCTCTCGTCTAACTAAAACAAGCTAATTTAGTTGAAAATGTAAATTCGACAATAAGTTGTGAATCGATCCAGATCAAGCAAATTTTTAAAGAATTATTTCTCATCTAACTAAAACAAGCCAATTTAGTTGAAAATGTAAATTCGACAATAAGTTGTGCATCGATCCAGATCAAGCAAATTTTTAAAGAATTATTTCTCATCTAACTAAAACAAGCCAATTTAGTTGAAAATGTAAATTCGACAATAAGTTGTGCATCGATCCAGATCAAGCAAATTTTTAAAGAATTATCTCTCATCTAACTGAAACAAGCTAATTTAGTTGAAAATTTAAATTCGACTATAAGTTGTGCATGGATCCAGATCAAGCAAATTTTTAAAGAATTATCTCTCATCTAACTAAAACAAGCTAATTTAGTTGAAAATGTAAATTCGACAATAAGTTGTGCATCGATCCAGATCAAGCAAATTTTTAAAGAATTATTTCTCATCTAACTAAAACAAGCTAATTTAGTTGAAAATGTAAATTCGACAATAAGTTGTGCATCGATCCAGATCAAGCAAATTTTTAAAGAATTATTTCTCATCTAACTAAAACAAGCTAATTTAGTTGAAAATTTAAATTCGACAATAAGTTGTGCATCGATCCAGATCAAGCAAATTTTTAAAGAATTATTTCTCATCTAACTAAAACAAGCCAATTTAGTTGAAAATGTAAATTCGACAATAAGTTGTGAATCGATCCAGATCAAGCAAATTTTTAAAGAATTATCTCTCATCTAACTAAAACAAGCTAATTTAGTTGAAAATGTAAATTCGACAATAAGTTGTGCATCGATCCAGATCAAGCAAATTTTTAAAGAATTATTTCTCATCTAACTAAAACAAGCTAATTTAGTTGAAAATGTAAATTCGACAATAAGTTGTGAATCGATCCAGATCAAGCAAATTTTTAAAGAATTATCTCTCATCTAACTAAAACAAGCTAATTTAGTTGAAAATGTAAATTCGACAATAAGTTGTGCATCGATCCAGATCAAGCAAATTTTTAAAGAATTATTTCTCATCTAACTAAAACAAGCTAATTTAGTTGAAAATGTAAATTCGACAATAAGTTGTGAATCGATCCAGATCAAGCAAATTTTTAAAGAATTATCTCTCATCTAACTAAAACAAGCTAATTTAGTTGAAAATGTAAATTCGACAATAAGTTGTGCATCGATCCAGATCAAGCAAATTTTTAAAGAATTATTTCTCATCTAACTAAAACAAGCTAATTTAGTTGAATATGTAAATTCGACAATAAGTTGTGCATCGATCCAGATCAAGCAAATTTTTAAAGAATTATCTCTCATCTAACTAAATCAAGCTAATTTAGTTGAAAATGTAAATTCGACAATAAGTTGTGCATCGATCCAGATCAAGCAAATTTTTAAAGAATTATTTCTCATCTAACTAAAACAAGCTAATTTAGTTGAAAATGTAAATTCGACAATAAGTTGTGCATCGATCCAGATCAAGCAAATTTTTAAAGAATTATCTCTCATCTAACTAAAACAAGCTAATTTAGTTGAAAATGTAAATTCGACAATAAGTTGTGCATCGATCCAGATCAAGCAAATTTTTAAAGAATTATCTCTCATCTAACTAAAACAAGCTAGTTTAGTTGAAAATGTAAATTCGACTATAAGTTGTGAATCGATCCAGATCAAGCAAATTTTTAAAGAATTATTTCTCATCTAACTAAATCAAACTAAATTTTAGTTGAAAATGTAAATTCGACAATAAGTTGTGCATCGATCCAGATCAAGCAAATTTTTAAAGAATTATTTCTCATCTAACTAAAACAAGCTAATTTAGTTGAATATGTAAATTCGACAATAAGTTGTGCATCGATCCAGATCAAGCAAATTTTTAAAGAATTATTTCTCATCTACCTAAAACAAGCTAATTTAGTTGAAAATGTAAATTCGACAATAAGTTGTGAATCGATCCAGATCAAGCAAATTTTTAAAGAATTATCTCTCATCTAACTAAAACAAGCTAATTTAGTTGAAAATGTAAATTCGACAATAAGTTGTGCATCGATCCAGATCAAGCAAATTTTTAAAGAATTATTTCTCATCTACCTAAAACAAGCTAATTTAGTTGAAAATGTAAATTCGACAATAAGTTGTGAATCGATCCAGATCAAGCAAATTTTTAAAGAATTATCTCTCATCTAACTAAAACAAGCTAATTTAGTTGAAAATGTAAATTCGACAATAAGTTGTGCATCGATCCAGATCAAGCAAATTTTTAAAGAATTATCTCTCATCTAACTAAAACAAGCTAGTTTAGTTGAAAATGTAAATTCGACTATAAGTTGTGAATCGATCCAGATCAAGCAAATTTTTAAAGAATTATTTCTCATCTAACTAAATCAAACTAAATTTTAGTTGAAAATGTAAATTCGACAATAAGTTGTGCATCGATCCAGATCAAGCAAATTTTTAAAGAATTATTTCTCATCTAACTAAAACAAGCTAATTTAGTTGAATATGTAAATTCGACAATAAGTTGTGCATCGATCCAGATCAAGCAAATTTTTAAAGAATTATCTATCATCTAACTAAATCAAGCTAATTTAGTTGAAAATGTAAATTCGACAATAAGTTGTGCATCGATCCAGATCAAGCAAGTTTTTAAATTATTATTTCTCATCTAACTAAATCAAGCTAATTTAGTTGAAAATGTAAATTCGACAATAAGTTGTGCATCAATCCAGATCAAGCAAATTTTTAAAAGAATTACTTCTCATCTAACTAAAACAAGCTAATTTTGTTGAAAATGTAAATTCGACAATAAGTTGTGCATCGATCCAGATCAAGCAAATTTTTAAAGAATTATCTCTCATCTAACTAAAACAAGCTAGTTTAGTTGAAAATGTAAATTCGACAATAAGTTGTGCATCAATCCAGATCAAGCAAATTTTTAAAAGAATTATCTCTCATCTAACTAAAACAAGCTAATTTAGTTGAAAATGTAAATTCGACAATAAGTTGTGCATCGATCCAGATCAAGCAAATTTTTAAAGAATTATCTCTCATCTAACTAAAACAAGCTAGTTTAGTTGAAAATGTAAATTCGACAATAAGTTGTGCATCGATCCAGATTAAGCAAATTTTTAAAGAATTATTTCTCATCTAACTAAAACAAGCTAATTTAGTTGAATATGTAAATTCGACAATAAGTTGTGCATCGATCCAGATCAAGCAAATTTTTAAAGAATTATCTCTCATCTAACTAAATCAAGCTAATTTAGTTGAAAATGTAAATTCGACAATAAGTTGTGCATCGATCCAGATCAACCAAATTTTTAAAGAATTATTTCTCATCTAACTAAATCAAGCTAATTTAGTTGAAAATGTAAATTCGACTATAAGTTGTGAATCGATCCAGATCAAGCAAATTTTTAAAGAATTATTTCTCATCTAACTAAATCAAACTAAATTTTAGTTGAAAATGTAAATTCGACAATAAGTTGTGCATCGATCCAGATCAAGCAAATTTTTAAAGAATTATTTCTCATCTAACTAAAACAAGCTAATTTAGTTGAATATGTAAATTCGACAATAAGTTGTGCATCGATCCAGATCAAGCAAATTTTTAAAGAATTATCTCTCATCTAACTAAAACAAGCTAGTTTAGTTGAAAATGTAAATTCGACTATAAGTTGTGAATCGATCCAGATCAAGCAAATTTTTAAAGAATTATTTCTCATCTAACTAAATCAAACTAAATTTTAGTTGAAAATGTAAATTCGACAATAAGTTGTGCATCGATCCAGATCAAGCAAATTTTTAAAGAATTATTTCTCATCTAACTAAAACAAGCTAATTTAGTTGAATATGTAAATTCGACAATAAGTTGTGCATCGATCCAGATCAAGCAAATTTTTAAAGAATTATCTCTCATCTAACTAAATCAAGCTAATTTAGTTGAAAATGTAAATTCGACAATAAGTTGTGCATCGATCCAGATCAAGCAAGTTTTTAAATTATTATTTCTCATCTAACTAAATCAAGCTAATTTAGTTGAAAATGTAAATTCGACAATAAGTTGTGCATCAATCCAGATCAAGCAAATTTTTAAAAGAATTATTTCTCATCTAACTAAATCAAGCTAATTTAGTTGAAAATGTAAATTCGACAATAAGTTGTGCATCGATCCAGATCAAGCAAATTTTTAAAGAATTATCTCTCATGTTACTAAATCAAGCTAATTTAGTTGAAAATGTAAATTCGACAATAAGTTGTGCATCAATCCAGATCAAGCAAATTTTTAAAAGAATTATTTCTCATCTAACTAAAACAAGCTAATTTAGTTGAAAATGTAAATTCGACAATAAGTTGTGAATCGATCCAGATCAAGCAAATTTTTAAAGAATTATTTCTCATGTTACTAAATCAAGCTAATTTAGTTGAAAATGTAAATTCGACAATAAGTTGTGCATCGATCCAGATCAAGCAAATTTTTAAAGAATTATTTCTCATCTAACTAAAACAAGCTAATTTAGTTGAATATGTAAATTCGACAATAAGTTGTGCATCGATCCAGATCAAGCAAATTTTTAAAGAATTATTTCTCATCTACCTAAAACAAGCTAATTTAGTTGAAAATGTAAATTCGACAATAAGTTGTGCATCGATCCAGATCAAGCAAATTTTTAAAGAATTATTTCTCATCTAACTAAATCAAGCTAATTTAGTTGAAAATGTAAATTCGACAATAAGTTGTGCATCGATCCAGATCAAGCAAATTTTTAAATTATTATTTCTCATCTAACTAAATCAAGCTAATTTAGTTGAAAATGTAAATTCGACAATAAGTTGTGCATCAATCCAGATCAAGCAAATTTTTAAAAGAATTATTTCTCATCTAACTAAATCAAGCTAATTTAGTTGAAAATGTAAATTCGACAATAAGTTGTGCATCGATCCAGATCAAGCAAATTTTTAAAGAATTATCTCTCATGTTACTAAATCAAGCTAATTTAGTTGAAAATGTAAATTCGACAATAAGTTGTGCATCAATCCAGATCAAGCAAATTTTTAAAAGAATTATTTCTCATCTAACTAAAACAAGCTAATTTAGTTGAAAATGTAAATTCGACAATAAGTTGTGAATCGATCCAGATCAAGCAAATTTTTAAAGAATTATTTCTCATGTTACTAAATCAAGCTAATTTAGTTGAAAATGTAAATTCGACAATAAGTTGTGCATCGATCCAGATCAAGCAAATTTTTAAAGAATTATTTCTCATCTAACTAAAACAAGCTAATTTAGTTAAAAATGTAAATTCGACAATAAGTTGTGCATCGATCCAGATCAAGCAAATTTTTAACATGAAAACGATTTGACCACCTACAACAATACGAACGATCTGGACAGTACCACTGCCCTCGTGCATCATTTCTACGACACTGGTCATGTTCCAGACCGAGGAAAAGCATTAATTTTAGATATGCAACACACATACACGAAGAGTAAAGTATTGGAAGCGTTACATATCCTCACTCAACCAAGTACTATGAATTTCAGAAGAGGTACGGAAAATATAAGTGCCGCGTACAAAAGCTTACTAAGTTAAAAGCTCCCGTTTTTTCCACTTTTTTACGAGAATTCATTTCGCAATTGTTTTGTTTTTATTTTCTTCACATCGTAACGTAGTTCGTTCGTTAGTCAATAATTGACAAGTACAGCGAAAACGTAATTGAAAATAATTTTTGTTCACCGATTTTCATTTTGTAAGTTTTATCCGTTTGATTCGATTTTCATTCTCAAATATTTCATCAAAAAAGACTAAAGCATATTTTATTAATAATCTTTTTAGCCATTCATCGCTGATGATGTAATAATTAAATTACGAAGAGTTCGACAGAAGACATACCCGCTTTTTAGTCGCATTTGGATCGATAAATTGAGTAACTTTCAACCAGTAATTTCCCATTGCCACGATCAAGAAACGTTCCAATTCTTTTGGTTAACAAACAATTACATGTAATTTAAAAGGAGTTACGTCTGAGAACCCTACTAGTAATATCATAAGGTTTCTCAGGTTGTCGCTTAGAGCTCTCCCGAAATGACATAGGAAACTGACAAAAAATTTGTCGATTCAGTCTTTGATGTCGTCGGCATTATATGAGGTGGAATGCAAGTGCTGTAGATAATATATTTTATTTCTAACGCTGCTTTTTATTTTAAAGTTATACAAAAAAATATCAATAGTTACAAAGTAAATAAACGAAGGATGGATGGATGAACTAAATATACGAATGTATCAGCCCTTATAACTAAAAAATTGAAAATAAGTAAATTGGACGAAAAAGTTCATCTCGATATATCGTATGACTTAATAGATTTTCTTTCCCTTGTAATTCATATCATACAGAAAATCTGCAACAGCTACCGATCCAGTCCAGTACGAGTTTTTTGCGATCTCTTCCACCAATGCCATGTTAGGAGGACAAGTTTGGCACATCTCAATGAGCGTGTACAGCATGCATTTGTACAAATCTATCGATGGAGAAACAGTTCTATGAAATCGAGAATGACATGGAAATGAGATAAAACTTTGCACTTACATCGACAACGCTCTCTGGATACATAATTGACCAGAATTTCAATTAGACCCGCTTCTCTGGCCTGAAAACGATAATTATTTTATGAACCAAATTTATTTCTAACACTTTCGATGTTCTTACCTTCTCTTTGTGGTCTGCGTTATCTCTAACCAAATTAATTATCGTTGACAATATTATTTCCTTTAGTGGCAGCTTAGTATTTCTTTGAATGGTGCCAAAGACCTCTTCAGCAGTTTCATCATTGGAACGAACATAGTCGAACAAATGTACAGCATTTAGAATCAACGAAAAACTGAATTTATGTAATTGATGACGTTCATTAGTTGCTGCATAAGCAATTGCTTCGAATAATGCAAATATAAGTTCAAGTTTCGAGTTTTTCGGTGATAGTGTGATGAGTTCATTTTTCGAAATGAATTCATTGCAAATGCAGTTTAATAGTTCCGATGAAACGCAGTAATCTTTTCTGCCATCAACGGTGTGTTCAGTATTGCAGTCAACAATGAAGTCAACGAAACATTTTTTCTCAACATCATTCAATTGCTGATACATGGTGCTAATGCTTCTTTCGTCGGTCATAAAATGTTCTAAGAAAATGGTTAATCCTTGCTGCTTCAGACGTCCATTTTGTTTCTTTTGATCGAAATTGTTGAGTAGAATTTTGAATATATTCAGTCCTTCATGTTGAGCAATACCGGCTATCGCGTAAATACTGTAAACAATGTGACAACATGTGTCGTTATCAATAACGTTTTGCCGGAGTTGATTGATCAAAATTTTGTTGAATTCGATCCAGATAAGAACGTGATTGGGGCTATCATAGACCAACTCGAACAACAATTGCCAAGCAGATGACATTATTTGATAATGTTTTTGTTCTGCTGACGGCCAGGCCAAAATGTTTTTAATGAAATCGAGTACGTTCGCCTCAATTAAGCTCTCCCGTTCTGCACCTTTCGCCATTTTGCTTAATGCTCTAAACGTGTCCTCCAAGGCTCGTAATCCTGCGTTGTCCATTAAATGCCAACATCCATTGTCTGTTGTCCAACATTCACGGGCCTTCTGTTCCCAAGAATTAATCTGACAAACTCTACTCAGTACCATACCCCATTTGGATCTGAAAGGGTTCTTCTGGAATGTGTCCATAGTAATGGTTTTTGGTAAGAAAAGCAAAAAATGAGTCCTGCAAAAAAAGAAGAAGTTACAGTGATTAAATTCCAGTTTAAAACCAGAGTCAAAACTAACATAGAAGCTCCAGCACACGACATCTCAATTGTCTCCAAAATCTACCAAAATGATGATCTACCGTTTTGAGATCCGCATCCTTGGTATCATTGGGCATTTGTCAACAGATATTTATTTAGCTTTTTGCAAGTTTCAATCTATTTTTTGTGCAATTTTGCCTTTATTTACTCTAAATTTTGTGTATAATCAATTTTGGGGAACAATCTTCCACTCATTCGATGAGTAAATATAAATATTTTTGGCCTTTAGTCTTTATATTTACGCTACGGCAATGTTAGAAAATTTATATATTTTGAGTTATCAGAAACGCATACGAAACAGAAATTTTTAAGTTTTGTCTTATGTTTTATGGAGCGGTTTTTCTCCAGTTTATCTTGGCATCGAGAATCTGATTTGGCGGATCATCCAGGGCCTATTTTAAGGAAATTAAATTTCCCAAAATTCTCAAATGTTTCCATCACTTTTCGTCACTTCATCTAAAAACACAACAGATTGCATCGTAAATGTTGTTTTTACTGCCTTTTTAGTCGTTTTTCATGTCTTTGAGCTTAACTGATTACTTCGGAATGAGATCTAACAGAAAACAAAATTTGGAAATTTTAAGAATTTTTGTGAAATTTGTGAAATTTTTGGAAATTAAATTCCTTAAAATAGGCCCTGGATCGTACTGATACAGTATGTGAGCTGTGTGGGATTCATTGAAAACGTGGAAATCATAAGATGAGAGACAATTGAGATGTCGTGGACTGTAGTGGAAAAAATGTTTCGTTTTTTTTAAATTTCATGAATCTACCGCAAGTTTAGAAAATCCTTTAATATTATAATCCAGAACGAAAAATAATTTCAATTTTTTTAATATGTTACAGAATATTGATAAATGATAATAGTTTTACACAAATGATATAGATTTTTGTCGCATTTCTTGAAAATGCTTTGGCATTGTGGTACCCACAATGGTATCCTGCGATTAATTGATTGAATACTTCAATTAAAAAAATGTAGTGAAACATAGAACGAATGTTGCATACAGATCTGAATCAAATTGTAGTATAGCAAGTATTTTTTATGCTTCGGGCCAAAAATGAGGGTAATTTTTGATTTTTCCTCGAGTTTTCGGCCCTTTGCATAAAAACTCACATGTGCACCTGCTTTGGACGATTAATTTTAGGCACTTTCGCTTGTAAGCCTCACTCCGTTCGGCTTACAATCCGCGAAATTGCCTAAAATCAATCGTGCAAATCAGGTACACAATAGTATTTTGCATAACAAGGGGCGAAAGTAAAAAAAATTCAAACGTGTGAAGTTTGCAGCCCGCGCCGCAGGCAAGGGCGGCAATCACACGATTTGAATTTTTTTACTTTTGCCCCGAGTGATGCATACTATTTTTTATGCCAAATACTGCGGAAGATTTGTATTTTCGGTCCGAAACAAAACATAATTTTAATGAAACTGTTGAGTTGTCAACAAAATTTGCTGTAGAAACACCAAAATGCCGAAAAGTGCGGGGGTCCAGGGGGCTATCGTCAACACAACACTACACTCAATGCGTACTTTCAATCAAGTGAACATGTGTTTTCGAGACATATGAGGACCGAAAGTAAAATGATGACAGTGACATTTACTTTCGGCCCGCAAATACGCAAGCCCACGGGGCGAAAGTAAAATGATGACAGTGACAATTACTTTCGGCCCAAGGCCGGATTTTTTTTTCTTTCGGTCACCATTTGAGGACCGAAAATACAAACTTTCGCAGTATTTGGCATAAAAATGACTATTGAGGCTGATGAAACCACAGTAGCCAATTTGTTTCTTTTGTAAAGATAGACGACTTGTTTTCATTTTATGAATTAAAACACCTTGTTAAAGTAGTCGCCAAAAAAATATCGATGGACAACCCTGCAATTATTTAAGGTTACAGTCAAAAACACGGAAAACTACAGCCAAAATGGTTTTTGGCGGTAACTTTGGCTTTTCGGCGGTAAAGTTACAGCCAAAAACAGTTTTTAGAAAATATTTTCCCTATATAGAGACGATGAAATTTTTTTTGGCAGTAACTTTGCTGTTTTGGCGGTAATTTTCCTCTTTTTGGCGGTAAAGTTACAGCCAAAAAATAGTTTTTGTAAAATATCTTCTCTATATAGGGACGATGAAATTGGTTTTTGGCGGTAACTTTACTTTTTTGGTGGTAACTTTGGCTTTTTGGCTGTAACTTTGGCTTTTTGGCGGTAACTTTGGCTTTTTGGCGGTAAAGTTACTGCCAAAAACAGTTTTTAGAAATCGATAATAATATTTCTGTGTATAAAACTTATAAAAAAGGAGATATAAAAGGAGATACAAAAATGTGATATGGAGATATGAGACTCTAAAATGGAGATAAGTTCCATAGAAAATTGAAGATAATAAAATGAGTTTTGCATATAAGTAATGTTATATAAAATTTAAATTTACAGAACCAAATTATAGACGGCAAAAAAATGACACAGACTAATTATTAGACGATGCGAGAAAAAAAAATTAACTCCTAAGTTACCGACACCGTTCCGGCGCCCGGCTCGCATTGCGGCCCTCCGCTTCGCTTCGGGGCAATGGGCCGGATCGCTCGGCATGTTAAAACGCTTTCTATGTGCAAAAATTGGTATTCATTTCGTAAAAAATGAATTCTATAGGGACGAACTAAACTCCTTCACTTTACATTTCGTGAAAGGATGAATGCCCTAGGAACCAACAAGACGCTTCTACCCCGAGAGGAACGTTAGTAAGAATATCTTGAGATCTCAATCTCAACTCAACAAAATCTTGAGTTCTGCTAAAACATTCCACGAAACACTTCACACTTACAATGTGTAGAAAGATGAATTCAGTAGATCAAACATTACTCCCAATCATCTCCTTTTCTAAATTCTTTATCTCAGTTTTTATTTATTTTTATCGTCATTTGAGGTCTCCGATTTGAAATTTTCAATATCTGATGTGATCTTATTTTCTGAAATTATTATCTCAACTTTTTAATTTGTTTTATCTCCATTCCATACACTTATTATTTCCTTATCTAGTTACATTACTTATATGCAAAACTCATTTTATTATCTTCAATTTTCTATGGAACTTATCTCCATTTTAGAGTCTCATATCTCCATATCACATTTTTGTATCTCCTTTTATATCTCCTTTTTTATAAGTTTTATACACAGAAATATTATTATCGATTTCTAAAAACTGTTTTTGGCAGTAACTTTACCGCCGAAAAGCCAAAGTTACCGCCAAAAAAGTAAAGTTACCGCCAAAAACTAAAAGTTACTGCCAAAAACCAGTTTCATCGTCCCTATATAGAGAAGATATTTTACAAAAACTATTTTTTGGCTGTAACTTTACCGCCAAAAAGCCAAAGTTACCGCCAAAAAAGTAAAGTTACCGCCAAAAACTAAAAGTTACCGCCAAAAACCAATTTCATCGTTCCTATATAGAGAAGATATTTTACAAAAACTATTTTTTGGCTGTAACTTTACCGCCAAAACAGCAAAGTTACTGCCAAAAACCAATAGTTACTGCCAAAAACCAAGAGTTACTGCCAAAAACCAATTGTATCGTCTCTATATAGGGAAGATATTTTCTGATTTTGGCTGTAACTTTACCGCCAAAAAGCCAAAAGTTACCGCCAAAAACCATTTTGGCTGTAATTTTCCGTGTTTTTGACTGTAACCTTAAGTAATTGCAGGGTTGTCCATCGATAATTTTTTGGCGACTACTTTTGACGACTACTTTAACAAGGTCTTACGGCGTTAATACAAACAATCCGAAGCTCTTATCACTAAAAACTCCAAATTTGACCCTTGCACTGCAGTTCTGTGGATATACTTAATGCCGTCCTTAAAGACATAAACATTTTCATCACACGAACTACGAAAATTGTAATTTTCGGTTCCCAAACGGGAAGCGACAGTAAAAAAATGCAAGTTATGAATCGGAAATCGGTGCTCTGATTAATGTTAACATACAAAGTTGATGACGAATAATTCAAAGGATATTGTTGTTGTTTTTACGTCTGATTGTTGTGATGGTTGATAATATTTGCGGACCCCCGCAAATGTCAGCATATTTTGGTTTAATTCATCATACGATAACGCATTTCTTCGAGTTTATGTGCCTCAATTACAATTTTCGTAGTTCTCGTGATAAAAAGTTATGTGGATCACACGGGACGACGTAAAGAAATTCAACCTGTGCGATAGCGGCCCTTGCCTTCGGCGCGGGCAGCAACTCTCGCACACGGTTGAATTTCTTTACTTTCGTCCCTTGTGATCCAAATAACTATCGCCAGGTTCTAGATATCATCTTTTGAAGTTCATCAAAATTTCCGGCGTTCGACTGAAATATTATTTTCGAACAATGGTACAGGTAGGTAAGATTTTAGTTCTTGCACCGTATCTTCTGGAAAATACCTATGCAATGAAGTCCCACACATGTAAGCCCATAGTCTGTAGTAAATCACGGACAAAAACACCCTTTTTCGACTTTTGGTAGATGTTCACTAACCAATAAAAGAATATTAAAAAGACTATTGGTGTCAAACAAAGCATCGTTAAAAAAAAGCTACTGGGCCACTTTCAACAAGAATCGCTGACAATTTTTGACGTATTCACTACACAAATTCACACAGTAAGTGCGCTTTAGAATTTAAATTGTAAGTGACCAAGAAATGAACAAAAAAAAATATTTCAACGCTTCCTTTTATAAGAACAGGACAATCTAAAGCCGCGTTAAAAATCCGCGTCCACGTTTCTTTTTGAATCAGCGCTATGGCGTGAATAGGAAAAAAATCGAAAAAGTAAAAGACGACTCAAACGAGCTATTGCATTGTTTTTTAACTAGTTCAAGTTAAGGCGAAAATAGTAGATTATTCACCTCTGTCCACATGGTCCACATGTTTATTTAGACACTTGGGGAGTTATAGCATGAGCCGACGGCGCTATTTTATCTACCGACGGCGAAATAATAGCACTTTTTCACTGCTAGTATTTCACCTAGGTAGATAAAAAAAATACAGAAAATTTATTGACTATCTGTCACTTTTTTGGACAGTACATTTTGTTCACCTTAAGACAACACAATTTTAGATTTGTAAGAGTTTTAAAAGTCATCGATGTTCCCAGTCAAATAAATGATTCACAGTACTGGAAACACTTTGACTGGAAACACCGATGACTTTTAAAACTCTAAAAATTGTCAAATATGTTCAGAACTAAAAAACCAACTGTAGACTATATTACTGTCATTATCTGTCAAAATTTCATTTCATGACGTTACAGAAGTTTCATTTTAATGAAAATTCGTCAAAATTTAGTTTTCAAAGTCTTAACTGTCAAATATGTCTACACTGTAAAAAAATGTTCTTGAAAGTATTTTCTAAAATCCATAGATTTCAGGCCATACTCGTTCCCTGCAAATTAATTCTATATTCATGCAAGCCATAAGTGCGTTTTAAATGTGAACGTACTCTGACTTTGTGTTTGCAACTTGAAATTTAGAACTTTCAGCGAACTTACGGTGTGAATGAATAAAAACATTCTAAAGAATTACGTATAAGATAAAAAGCTGTAGGTTTCAAGCCACTCGACATTTATATGGCTAAATGAGATCGGTAATATCATACTTTAAAAAAATCGCTTTTGCTTCAGTTATATGGAACTTCAGGATAAAGGAACCCATCTTACAAGAAATTAGTCCTCCACACACCTTTTCCCGCAACAAAGTTCTCGGTGAAAAATTCTTAAAAACACACGAAAAATTAAAAATTTAGAGCGAGCGTCCTTTCATAGGATTTTTATCGTATTAAATAATGGAATTATACACATTTATCGAACCAGAAGCAGCGTTCGGAGACATTCCAGAACGCTCAAAAAAGGTTTTGTCTACTTTTTTACAATATTAGCCAAATAACCACTTGAAGCGCGTCAAATGTGTTTTTTAATCAAATAAAAGGTTATGAAATCCGAATCAAATCGGAATCTCTAAAATCTCTGGATTCTTACGAAGTGACTGTATTCCGTGCGTGACGGACTTTACAAAAAAAATGAAGAGTCACACACTGTCGCACACTTAAATGTTATGAGAAATTGACGCTATATTTTGTCTTACCTCTTATCTGATTGGCGATGTGCTTAAATAGCTTTACCGTGTTGACCGCTCGACTTCCACAATGCAAATGAGAAGAAAGCCAGCGTTAACTTAGATCGTGCAGTTTTTTTTTCTCGAAACCAAGTTTAAAGCTTTGCACTACTGTCACCTCAATTGGTGGCGCTTCAATCAGTTATATTTCTCCATTCGAAACCAAGGCTGAAAACTTGCAGCCTGAACCAAGCGGAATAAAAAGAAAGCAAATTTAAATTAAGGCGGGAAAATTCATTTTCATGATTTTTGGTTTTCCAGGTATTTTTAAAAGATAAATAATTTCTTAGCTTCGATGTTTTCACATAGCAGTGATTGTCCTAAAAATTCGCAATAATTTTCCTTAGTTTTTAAGGACCAACATACTCAGTAGCTATACTGATTTTCCAATATTAGTTGAACAAATTTTATTTTCTAAAATTATTCGAGAATCATCAGCGCCATCTGTACTCTTGAAATTTTCGTTGTAAACGTCACTATTTGATGGTATTCGGAAAATCTTAAGATTCTAAAAAAAAACTTTTCAATTTTGTCTTTAGTTTGTCATGAACTAATATCACCAGATTTGCAGCAATAAAGGCCCTTTCGGGATAATTCTCGAAAGTAATATTTGAATCGAAAATGCATTGGTGTATCGCAGATCGTCCAGATCTTCACTATCCAAATTTTTAGTATATGTCGAAAAACACATTCTTCCGAATCGATTGAATCGACTGGAGCTACGTGGAAATTTTTTGTTTCGGAGTTTTTGGTGATTATTCTCGTACGACATCGTTTTCCAATTCCAAAAAAAGCTGCAAATGCCTAGAATAGATTTGGCACTCAAATTGACCGAATGTAGGTACAAAAAAACAGTTATTGTGTGAATATTAGCACCAAGGAATCCGTTGCAAATATCGAAAAATAAATTAAAGAAAGATTTTTTGTTCAACAAGAAACTGACCCCACAATGACCGCTTCAATCAAGTAACTCACGGAAACCAATCATTTCGAAATTTTCATTGCTACTGCTCAATGAAATCTGCGGTTTTCTTAATATGAGTTGGTGGTTTTTTTGGGGTTGTTTCGTTGTCTGATTTTCAAAGTGATCGAAAATTAAATGTTCTTAAATAACAGGCTGTGACACATATGAGCTGATCAAAGTTTTAACAGATTTGCTTCATGCAAAATTTCAGTGTAAAATATGTCTACTGAAACTCAACCGTTTAAAACTTGACTTCGGCATCCTTTAAATTCACATTATCACGACAGTTTGAAACAAACGCATTTAAAAATGCTAAATAAAATTAATTTCAAAGACGTTGCTCGGTCGGTTGAGGAAAAAACAGATTCAATTTGTTATTGAAAATAGCCGGATATTATGTCTTCGCATGCGACAATGCATTGTTACTAGTGATTGAAAGTAATTGATCTGATCGTTATTACTATTATAAGAGCCCAGCCCTCAATAATATTTGTTATGACATACAACCCTATATTCACCAAAACTATGAAAACTCGAAGAAATTCTCTTCAAAAAAAGTTTTCCCCAGCAACAAGAAAACACTTAAATTTGGTGACTCAATTCAAAATGCTCTGACAAAACAGACCTCTTACAATTTCATTTCTACTGTACAATGAAATATCACTGGTAGTACTTTTGAGTGGATATTTTGACTTAGATGTTGGGATCGTTTTATTTGTGCAATTGTAGACTAGGAAATCTTAGATAACCGACTGAAAATTCAGTGTTGTCGCTCATAAGTCGCCCGAAATGACATAATCCCATCGGATAATGCCAAAAAATATTCAAACGATCGAAAATTGATTTAACGAATAACTTAAACTGTGAAAATTGGAGTCTAAATTTTGAAGATTCAGATTTTGATGCCGGTGGTATTATGTGAAGTGGAATACAAAAGTTCGGATATTCATGATATAGATGAATTAAATATTTATTTTATTTATTTATTTTTGTTATAAAATGACAAAAAATGAAGTTTAAAATAAAAATATAGAAAAATTGAAAAGAGTTTTATTTTTATGAATATGGAAAGTCGACTCAGTAGATTTTCTCTCCCTTGTAATTCATATCATACAGGAAATCTGCAACAGCTACCGATCCAGTCCAGTCCTTACTTTTTGCAATCTCTTCCACCAAGGCCATGTTAAGCGGACTCGTTTGGCACATCTCGATGAGCGCGTACAGCATGCATTTGTACAAATCTATCGATGGAGAAACAGTTCTATGAAATCGAGAATGACATGGAAATTAGATAAAACTTTGCACTTACATCGACAACGCTCTCTGGATACATAATTGACCAGAATTTCAATTAGACCCGCTTCTCTGGCCTGAAAACGATAATTATTTTATGAACCAAATTTATTTCTAACACGTTCGACGTTCTTACCTTCTCTTTGTGGTCTGCGTTATCTCTAACCAAATTGATTATCGTTGACAATATTATTTCCTTTAGGGGTATCTTCGTATTTCTTTGAATGGTGCCAAAGTGAAATTCAGCAATGTAATCATGAGTCCGAACATAGTGGAACAAATGTACAACGTTTAGAACCAAAGGAAAATTGAATTTATTCAACTGATGACGTTCATCCGTTGCTGCATAAGCAATGGCTTCGAATAATGAAAATAGAAGCTCAACTTTGGAGTTTTCCGGTACGGATGACAGCGAGATGAGTTCATTTTTTGAAATGAATTCATTACAAATGCAATCTAGTAGTTCCGAAGAAACGCGGTAATCCATTATGTAATCAGTGAGTGGTCTACTAATGCAATCAACGATAAAGTGCAGGAAACATTTTTTCTCGACATCTTTCAATTGCTCATACATGAGACTAATGCTCCTTTCATCCATCATGAAATGTTGCAGAAAAAGGGTTAATCCTTGTTCCTTCAGTGGGCCATTTTGTTTCGCCTTATGGAAGTGGTTGATTAGAATTTGGAATATATTCAATCCTTCATGTTGAGCAATATGGGATATCCCATAAATACGGTAAACAATGTGACGACAAGCGTCGTTATCATACACCTTCTGGCGGAGGTGTTTCATTAAGATTCTGTTGAATTCGCTCCAAATTAGAGCATGATTGGAGCTATCATCTGCCAACTCAAACAAAAGATCCCACGCACTGGACATGATTTCCTTGTGTTCTAGTTTTTCTTCTGTTGATGGCCAGGCCAAAATTTTTCTAATGAAATCGAGTCCATTAGCCTCAATTATCCACTGTCGTTCTGTTTCTTTCGCCATTTTGATTAATGCTTTAAATGTGTAGTTTAAGTCTCGTAATTCATCGTAGTCCAATGCATGCCAACTTCCTTTGTCTGTTTCCCAACATTTCCGTGTCGTCTGTTCCCATTTATTAATATAGCAAACTCTAGCCAGCACAAAGTCCCATTCGGTCCTGAAAAGTTATGTATTAAATGAGCAATGTCTGCAAGGAAAAAATTGTCGGTACGTACCTTATATAGAAATAACTCATGGTGACGCGCCTTTCGGTGATTCAAGAATGAAATGAGTACTGCAAAGAAAATTACATTCGCATTTTAGATTCGGAAAAATCCAATGAATATTTTAAAATAAAAACGACTCTAGCCCGTCATTTTTTCTTGGCAACACCAATGCATCCAGTGCCGAGTCAAGAATTTTTGCAATAGTTTCAAGAATCAAATAAAATCGGGACGAATTTAGCAGCACATAGGCACATCCATTTCTAAAAGTAGGAGACTGCAAGTGATTTGTATTGTACTTGTACCATTGTTTTCCGTAACATTTGCAGATTAAAAGTTGTCAAGAATAGTCAACATTGCAAAAGAACGTCAAATTGAAACTATATTGACTCCCTCAAACTCAAAATAATTCGTCCAATGGCATTTCCAATAAGTGTACCTGAACTTCACTAATAAATTCAAATCGCGATCCCTAATCAAATATCTAATTCTTACCAAGAAGATGGCTCGCTTAAAAACGCGAATTTGCAAAAAATGAAGAATTCGTATACTGCACACTTAAATTTGAAAAAAAATAATGGAACAACACACGTGTCACCTTTTATTTCAATAGTTCATTAGCTGAACAGCTTGCACGACTCGACTACTGGGATTCCAAAATGTGAATGAGTCTGTGTTATGAACTAAAAAAGAAGAGTCTTTTGGAAACCAAGTTTAAGGCTTTGTTTCTCTGTCGCCTGGTGGCGCTGCAATCAGTTAATTTTCTCCATTCGAAACCAAGCCTGCAACTTAAAGCTTGCAGCCTTAAACGGAAAGAAAATTTAAATTAGGGCGGAACATGATTTAAAATTTTTTGATAATTAGTTCTGTTTGCTTCGTATTTTAGCATTTTGATTTAAAGCATCCAATAAAGCTTTACTTCATGTTTTTACTTGCAGACTGATGTGACAGCTAAACAATTTTCGATTTTATCTTACATTTTTTATGGAGTACAATCGTCGGTAATGATTCGAGAATCTTTAGCAATCAGCGCCATCTATACTCTCTTAAAATTTTCTCTCTAAACGTCACTTTCATGAATTACTGTGAAGTGACAATTACGTAGTATTCCGACATTCTTCAGATTATAACAAAAAAAAACATTTTTAGTTTTGTCATCAGTTAATCATGAGATAATAAACATCACCACATTTGAAACAATAGTCACAATAATTCTCGAAAGTGGAATTTGCATCGACCAAATGCGCATAAATCTGTTCGAAAGTTGTCAAAACGTCATCAGTACAGACATAACCAAAAAATTATTGTTGACGTTCGCAAAAACGATGAGGCTATGGCTCTGTGGATGCTTGCGTTCGATTTTGGCTTGTCAAATAGCCGATTTTCGGGTAATGAGGAATCTGTCGCCGGCGTGGTTCATATTGACTCATAAAGTGACATTTTATGTATCATTGTACGCTGGCGTTAGATTCCTAGCAGCCCGGTGCTGACAATTTCATGTACTAAATGTTTGCAATAATATGTAGCACTACCACTTTAAAATGATAATAATAAACAAAAGATGTCTTTCTCAAAAAACTACGTTTTAGACGCCTGTACCAAACATCCAAAGCTGTCAAAAACGTGGTCTTTTCGGAAATCTACCTAGGTAAAAAGCCTCGGATTCCCCTAAAAAAGAGAAACACTCAAAATGCGTCTACAAAAGATACCTCTTACAATTTTATTGCTACTGTACAATGAAATATCTAAGGTGTAAGTTAGTTGTTGTCTATGATTTCTTTGCATGGTGAAAGTAAATTTCTGGCGAGTGAAAAATAAAATACCATCTGATAATGCAGTACATGCGACTGTAGACGTGTATACTCAATTGCCGTAATGTGAGCAGAAATTTTACACTCATGGTGGAAAAAGAAAGAACGTTTTTTTTATTCAAGGAACAGTGAAGTGGCTGCTAATCTAATGCTATGGAATTTTATCCAGTTCTGTCACAAGAACACAAATTTTATCTTTTTTACATTGAAATATCACCTATTATCCCTTTAAAAAAAATTAACTTCACTGATGGATAGATAGTTCTTGATATTTTTTTATTGAACGAGATGTGAAGTGGCTGCTAATCTAATGCTAGTGAATTTTATCCAGTTCTCTCAGAAGAACACAAAGCGTAAAATTTTAATTTTTTTACATTGAAATATTAGTTATTATAAGTTTTAAAAAATAGAATTAACTTCACAGATGGATCGACAGTTCTTCATATTTTTTTTTATTTAAGAAACAGTGAAGTGTTTGCTAATCTAATGCTATGGAATTTTATCCAGTTCTGTCACCAGAACACAAATTTTATTTTTTTTTACATTGAAATATCAGTTATTATCCGTTTAAAAAAAAAAAATAACTTCACAGATGGATGGATAGTTCTTGATATTTTTTTTTATTCAAGGAGAAGTGAAGTGGCTGCTAATCTAATGCTAGGAAATTCTATCCATTTCTCTCACAAGAACACAAAGCATGAAATTATAATTTTTTTACATTGAAATATTAGTTATTATCAGTTTAAAAAAATTGAATTAACTTCACAGATGGATCGATAGTTCTTCATATTTTTTTTATTTAAGAAACAGTGAAGTGTTTGCTAATCTAATGCTATGGAATTTTATCCAGTTCTGTCACCAGAACACAAATTTTATTTTTTTTACATTGAAATATCAGTTATTATCAGTTTAAAAAAATAGAATTAACTTCACAGATGGATCGATAGTTCTTCATATTTTTTTTATTTAAGAAACAGTGAAGTGTTTGCTAATCTAATGATATGGAATTTTATCCAGTTCTGTCACCAGAACACAATTTTTTTTTTTTACATTGAAATATCAGTTATTATCCGTTTAAAAAAAAAATAACTTCACAGATGGATGGATAGTTCTTGATATTTTTTTTATTCAAGGAGAAGTGAAGTGGCTGCTAATCTAATGCTAGGAAATTTTATCCATTTCTCTCACAAGAACACAAAGCATGAAATTATAATTTTTTTACATTGAAATATTAGTTATTATCAGTTTAAAAAAATTGAATTAACTTCACAGATGGATCGATAGTTCTTCATATTTTTTTTATTTAAGAAACAGTGAAGTGTTTGCTAATCTAATGCTATGGAATTTTATCCAGTTCTGTCACCAGAACACAAATTTTATTTTTTTTTACATTGAAATACCAGTTATTATCCGTTTAAAAAAAATAACTTCACAGATGGATGGATAGTTCTAGATATTTTTTTTTATTCAAGGAGAAGTGAAGTGGCTGCTAATCTAATGCTAGCAAATTTTATCCATTTCTCTCACAAGAACACAAAGCATGAAATTTTAATTTTTTTACATTGAAATATTAGTTATTATCAGTTTAAAAAAATTGAATTAACTTCACAGATGGATCGATAGTTCTTCATATTTTTTTTATTTAAGAAACAGTGAAGTGGCTGCTAATCTAATGCTATGGAATTTTTCCAGTTCTGTCACCAGAACACAAATTTTATTTTTTTTACATTGAAATATTAGTTATTATCAGTTTAAAAAAAATTAACTTCACAGATGGATGGATAGTTCTTGATATTTTTTTTTATTCAAGGAGAAGTGAAGTGGCTGCTAATCTAATGCTAGGAAATTTTATCCATTTCTCTCACAAGAACACAAAGCATGAAATTTTAATTTTTTTACATTGAAATATTAGTTATTATCAGTTTAAAAAAATTGAATTAACTTCACAGATGGATCGATAGTTCTTCATATTTTTTTTATTTAAGAAACAGTGAAGTGTTTGCTAATCTAATGCTATGGAATTTTATCCAGTTCTGTCACCAGAACACAAATTTTATTTTTTTTACATTGAAATATCAGTTATTATCAGTTTAAAAAATAGAATTAACTTCACAGATGGATCGATAGTTCTTCATATTTTTTTTATTTAAGAAACAGTGAAGTGTTTGCTAATCTAATGATATGGAATTTTATCCAGTTCTGTCACCAGAACACAATTTTTTTTTTTTTTACATTGAAATATCAGTTATTATCCGTTTAAAAAAAAAATAACTTCACAGATGGATGGATAGTTCTTGATATTTTTTTTATTCAAGGAGAAGTGAAGTGGCTGCTAATCTAATGCTAGGAAATTTTATCCATTTCTCTCACAAGAACACAAAGCATTGAAATTATAATTTTTTTACATTGAAATATTAGTTATTATCAGTTTAAAAAAATTGAATTAACTTCACAGATGGATCGATAGTTCTTCATATTTTTTTTATTTAAGAAACAGTGAAGTGTTTGCTAATCTAATGCTATGGAATTTTATCCAGTTCTGTCACCAGAACACAAATTTTATTTTTTTTTACATTGAAATACCAGTTATTATCCGTTTAAAAAAAAATAACTTCACAGATGGATGGATAGTTCTAGATATTTTTTTTTATTCAAGGAGAAGTGAAGTGGCTGCTAATCTAATGCTAGCAAATTTTATCCATTTCTCTCACAAGAACACAAAGCATGAAATTTTAATTTTTTTACATTGAAATATTAGTTATTATCAGTTTAAAAAAATTGAATTAACTTCACAGATGGATCGCTAGTTCTTCATATTTTTTTTATTCAAGAAACAGTGAAGTGGCTGCTAATCTAATGGTCTGGCATTTTATCCAGTTCTGTCACCAGAACACAAATTTTATTTTTTTTTACATTGAAATATCAGTTATTATCCGTTTAAAAAAAATTGACTTCACAGATGGATGGATAGTTCTTGATATTTTTTTTTATTCAAGGAGAAGTGAAGTGGCTGCTAATCTAATGCTAGGAAATTTTATCAATTTCTCTCACAAGAACACAAAGCATGAAATTTTAATTTTTTTTACATTGAAATATTAGTTATTATCAGTTTAAAAAAATTGAATTAACTTCACAGATGGATCGATAGTTCTTCATATTTTTTTTATTTAAGAAACAGTGAAGTGGCTGCTAATCTAATGCTATGGAATTTTTCCAGTTCTGTCACTAGAACACAAATTTTATTTTTTTTACATTGAAATATTAGTTATTATCAGTTTAAAAAAATTGAATTAACTTCACAGATGGATCGATAGTTCTTCATATATTTTTTTATTTAAGAAACAGTGAAGTGGCTGCCAATCTAATGCTAGGAAATTTTATCCAGTTCTCTCATAAGAACACAAAGCATGAAATTTTAATTTTTTTCAATTGAAATATTAGTTATTATCAGTTTTAAAAAACAGGATTAACTTCACTGATGGATAGATAGTTCTTGATATTTTTTTTATTCAAGGAGAAGTGAAGTGGCTGCTAATCTAATGCTAGGAAATTTTATCCATTTCTCTCACAAGAACACAAAGCGTGAAATTTTAATTTTTTTACATTGAAATATTAGTTATTATCAGTTTTAAAAAATAGAATTAACTTCACAGATGGATCGACAGTTCTTCATATTTTTTTTATTTAAGAAACAGTGAAGTGGCTGCTAATCTAATGCTATGGAATTTTATCCAGTTCTGTCACCAGAACACAAATTTTATTTTTTTTACATTGAAATATCAGTTATTATCCGTTTAAAAAAAATAAAATTTGACTTCACAGATGGATAGATAGTTCTTGATATTTTTTTTTATTCAAGGAGAAGTGCAGTGGCTGCTAATCTAATGCTAGGAAATTTTATCCATTTCTCTCACAAGAACACAAAGCGTGAAATTTTAATTTTTTTACATTGAAATATTAGTTATTATCAGTTTTAAAAAATAGAATTAACTTCACAGATGGATCGACAGTTCTTCATATTTTTTTTATTAAAGAAACAGTGAAGTGGCTGCTAATCTAATGCTATGGAATTTTATCCAGTTCTGTCACAAGAACACAAATTTTATTTTTTTTACATTGAAATATCAGTTATTATCCGTTTAAAAAAAATTGACTTCACAGATGGATAGATAGTTCTTGATATTTTTTTTTATTCAAGGAGAAGTGCAGTGGCTGCTAATCTAATGCTAGGAAATTTTATCCATTTCTCTCACAAGAACACAAAGCGTGAAATTTTAATTTTTTTACATTGAAATATCAGTTATTATCAGTTTAAAAAAATAGAATTAACTTCACAGATGGATCGATAGTTCTTCATATATTTTTTTTATTTAAGAAACAGTGAAGTGGCTGCTAATCTAATGCTATGGAATTTTTCCAGTTCTGTCACCAGAACACAAATTTTATTTTTTTTACATTGAAATATTAGTTATTATCAGTTTAAAAAAATAGAATTAACTTCACAGATGGATGGATAGTTCTTCATATATTCTTTTAAATCAATGAACAGTGAAGTGGCTGGTAATCTAATGCTATGGAATTTTATCCAGTTCTGTCACAAGAACACAATTTTTTTTAGATTGAAATATCACCTATTACCCGTTTAAAAAAATATTAACTTCACTGATGGATAGATACTTCTTGATATTTTTTTATTCAAGGAAATGTGAAGTGGCTGCTAATCTAACGCTAGGGAATTTTATCCAGTTCTGTCACAAGAACACAATTTTTATTTTTTTTAGATTGAAATATCAGTTATTATCCGTTAAAAAAATTAACTTCACTGATGGATAGATAGTTCTTGATATTTTTTTATTCAAGGAGAAGTGGCTGCTAATCTAATGCTAGGGAATTTTATCCATTTCTTCTCACAAGAACACAAAGCATGAAATTTTAATTTTTTTACATTGAAATATTAGTTATTATCAGTTTAAAAAAATTGAATTAACTTCACAGATGGATCGATAGTTCTTCATATTTTTTTTATTTAAGAAACAGTGAAGTGGGCTGCTAATCTAATGCTATGGAATTTTTCCAGTTCTGTCACTAGAACACAAATTTTATTTTTTTTACATTGAAATATTAGTTATTATCAGTTTAAAAAAAATTGAAATTAACTTCACAGATGGATCGATAGTTCTTCATATTTTTTTTATTTAAGAAACAGTGAAGTGGCTGCTAATCTAATGCTATGGAATTTTTCCCACG